>NC_046666.1:2314116-2365010 GCF_010883055.1 Belonocnema kinseyi | reverse complement strand
CAAATTCCCGTAATTGTATAATAATCAAAATTTAAGAATCCTGAAATTTGAATTTCTCGAAATTATAAAATAACGAAGAAAAGAATTTTGAGAATTTACTGAGTTTGAGAATTTTGTAATTTTAAAAATTCATGATTTGAAATTTCGGTAATTATATCATTTGGGCAATTTAACACTTCCGGATTTTTTTAGTTTAGTTAACTTTTACGTCCAAAATATTTCAATTCCATTAATAAACATTTTCGCTAGCTAGATGTTTATATAAAATTAGAGAAAATACAAAGTTTGATAAAATAATATTTTAAAAAAGCCAAAAAAGGATCAACAAGACTGCTATTTCTCAGGAAATATTTTTGCGTGGGCGTAAGGATACTCTAGAAAGAAGCACCATCGATGTAGGGTTGTTCGACCGAGGGCGGAGTTCACGGGTTCAATTCCCTCCCCCATCCCCGAAATTTACAGGAAAACATAGTAGGATTTCCGCCCCTAAGCGAACTAAAAGGTAACAAATTGAGATCCTTCCCCGGATAAAAAGGCTCTAACTACTTCCTATATTGATTTTATGATTAAGAACCCTTAAGAAACTTCAATACTGTTTTTTTCGGGCTGTCATATTTTTAGAAAGGAAAAGTGTCAAACGACGAAGGTCGCTCAGAAAAAAGATAATTTGATTTGAAGAAAATTCTGACGAAAAAAAACTGGGGAAAAATAAGTTTTCTATGATTTTAAGAATTGAGATGATATTATTAATCATGTTTTATAAAATAAACATTTCTCACGTAATTTTTAAATTAAAATATAAAATAATATTATTAAGAAAAATTGGTAGTTAATAGAATGCATATCTGAAATAATAAAAAAGAAAAGCAAAGACAATAGTTTTTACATTCTTTTTTGATTTTGTGCAAATTAATTTTGTTTAAAATAATGTTTTCGGTGAAAAACATTAATATACCCTATTATTGTTCGAATTCTATATAAAAATGTGATTTAATTTCAAATTAAAAATAATAAACATAAAAAAACCATTATGAGAACTGAAAAATCATTCTTAAAATTAATAAAATAAAATATAAATAATTAATTGAAAATTAAATAAAAAACTCAAATTATTTAATAATTGAATCAATAATAAGTTAGTCAATTAATTTTTTTAATGGTACAATATATTATTATTAATTTTTTTAATGGTACAATATATTATTAACTTGAAACTAGTCTTTCTAAAAAAAGAATTTTAAAGCCAACAGAAATTTGCATTTTATAACAAATTTAATTTTTTTTTTAATCCTAAAGATTCCACGTTTTTAACAATTTTAGGTTATGTTATTTAGCGTTTTACACTATTTCAAATAAAATTTACAATTTTAAACTATTTTAGGTTACGTATTATTCACCATCAAATTGGTATTATTAATAAAAAATTATTAGATTTCGAAGATACATTTTTTAAGAATTTTTGATTTTTATTTATATTAACATTTTTTTTCACCGAAAATTGGCATTTTATGTTGTGTTGAGGTCAAAATACCTATTTCGAAATTACTGTTCCATATTCTAAATTAAACACACAAATTTCGTCTAAATTGGTATTTTTAATAGAAAATTATTCGATGTCAAAGAATATTTACAGTTTTTTCACAATTTTAGGTTATGTTTGCGTATTTTTCATTAGAAATTGGTATTTCCAAACAAAAAGATAATATTTATTTTGAATTGTAACCATTTTCTTTGTCTGAAATTGAAAATTTTATTCAAATATTATTTTATTTTAAAGAAGATTCACCATTTTTTAATAAATATAATTATAATTTAAAAAGATTTACAACTTTTGAACAATTTTAGATTAAGTTATTGTTTTTTATTGGAATCTTTAAAAATACCCCAACATTTTTTTAATCCTTTGAAATTATTGATAAATATTTAAAAATTCCTTGGAAACTTTAAAAATGCCCAAAAGTACTTCAAATCTTTTTTAATCTCTTGGAATTATGAAAACCTAATGAAAATGCTTTAGAATCGTTTAAAATACTCTAAAAAATTTCAAATGCTTTAAATTATTTGAAAAGCCTTTTAAATTTTTTAATTGTCTGAAAATTTACCTTAGAATACTTTAAAATAACCGAGAATATTTGAATTTTTTTAAACAATTTTAGGTTATGTTAATGTTTTACATCATAAATTGGTATTTTTGAAAAAAACATAGTTATAATTTCAACAACATTTATAGTTTTTGAAATTTTTTAGTTTTCATTAAAATCCTTTAAAATACCCTGAAACATTTCAAATTCCTTGGAATCTTTAAAAATGCCCTAAAATGTCTTAAACCCTTTAAAGTTCCTTAGAATTATGAAAATCAAATTAAAATTCGTTAGAATCGCTTCAAACCCCATAAAGTATTTCAAATCCATTGTAATTTTTATATCGTTTGAAAATATCCTAGAATCCTTTAAAATACCCTAAAATATTTTAAATCTTTTGAAAGATGATTCTGAATTTTTAACAATTACAGGTTATGTAACGAACGTGTTTCACCGAAATTCGGTTATTTTAAACAAAAATAATTAAATTTCAAAGAAAATTTACCGTTACAAATAATTTTTTTGTTATATAGGCTATTGTTTTCTTCGAAAATTAGTATTAATAATTTTTTTAAAACATTATATTTTAGAGCTGATTCCTCATTTTTGTACAATTTTAGGTTATGTTTGTGTCTTATACAGGAAATCTGTATTTTGGACAAAAAATGATCAAAAATAATCAAACAAAATTTTGAAAAATTTTAAGTAAAGCTTTTCCGCCGGAACATTTCTTTACTGAAATTCTATCTTGAACGTTAAAATGATAAATATCCCAAATTTCCTGTACCAACAAGATTACATGTAATTTTTTATATTAAAAAAATGTATTTCCTGTACAAAATCAGAAGTAGAGTAATAAAATATATTTCCAGATTCAAGAGAGAAATTCTGGTCACTAAATAAAATTTAAATAATTTCCGGGTTTTTTTCCCGGCGAACAAGATTTCCGATAATATCCCGCTTTCACGGTCAAGTAAACCCCCTTAAATGTATCTTTCCAGATACAAAGACTTCTCTGAAAATAAACTTTGAAATTAGTTTTAAAATTTGAGTGTCTAATAAAGTTTCAAAATAATTGTAAAATTAGTATTGGATAATAATAATTTAATAGAAAAATTGTGTACTCTGTGTGGCAAATTTGATTCGTGAGACGAAAAACGTGAAAGGATACAAAGCATCTAATGCGATTGGAAAATAATTAAATACGCTGAGATACACGTCACAACGTATTTGCGTCAAGGTTAACCAGAAACGTAACTAATGCTTCTGAAGTTTCTCTCGAAAGTTCCATATTTGTTTTCGTCATTCTAGTATTTTGAGCACCTGAATCCGAATCCACAACTTAATTTTTCGAGAAATGCGTAGAAAATTATTTAAATAGCATTTGTTTAAACAAATTATAAAAAAGTGGTTTTTTCTATCGGGACAATTTTTTTTATAAAACATGGCTTATTTTAAGAAGAACAGGTCTTTAGTAACTTCTTTGTAAAATGCATATTTTAAAAGTTATGAATTTTTAAAGGTCGAAAATTTGACGTTTTTTACTAACTTTCACTGTTGATAATTTTTGATCTACCGAACATTTCTGAAAATTTCAAAAACGTATGGATTCTCTAAAACTTACTCTACAAATTGACATAGTTTTCCACTACGGCAGATCTTTGCAAATTGTACTTTTGCGATCAACGATAGGGCTTTTTTACTGCGCGCCTCGTTGCGCGCGCTTCGGTCAACCTTATTTGTCCATTTGTAGAGTAAGTTTTAGAGAATACATACATTTTTGAAATTTCCAGAAATTTTCGGTAGATCAAAAATTATCAACAGTGAAAGTTAGTAAAAAACGTCAAATTTTCGACATTTAAAAATTCATAACTTTTGAAATATGCATTTTACAAAAAAGTTACTAGAGGCCTTTTCTGCTTAAAATAAGCCATATATTCTTTAAAAAATTGTGCGGATAGAAAAAACCACTTTTTCATCATTTGTTTAAAGAAATGCAATTTTAACAATGATCTACGCATTTTTCGAAAAATGAAGTTGTGGATTCGGATTCAGGGGCTTAAAATTCATAAGAATAAAGGGTTTTCAGCTTTAGCGGTCTTAGTGCATGTGAAGGTTCCGAGCCCCCAGAATATTCGAGTTTAATTTTAAAAGTTTTAAATTTAATAATTTAATTTAATAAAATTTTAAAAAATTTTAAATTTAAAAGTCGATAAGGAGGGTGTCTACCTGACCTGGAAATCCAAAAAACTAGAAAGCGGTTTGGAATTTTTTTACCGGGAAAAATGCGGGAACCGACAAGGATTTTTAATTAGATTGTACCTTGATTTTTTTATCCTTTGGAATCCATAAAATCTTAGCAATTTTAAAATTTGGAACTTAAACTCGTAAATTATTTATTTAAAATTAAGATTAAAAAAAAAATTAATTAAAACTTAAAGGTTTAAAATAAAAAATACAAAAACTATAATTATAAATTGGAACAGGGGATTTTGGAAGAGATATCTTTAATTATGAATTAGATTACAAAATTTTCGAAAACCACTTATAATTCAGATCTGGAACAAACAAAATTTTGCAAAATAATAAAAATTTTGAACTCGAAAGGGTAATTTTTGAGATAATTATAATTCTGATTTGGAAAAGGGAATTTTCGAAAAGGTAAATATTATAGTTCTAGCTCGGAACAGTGTCTTTTCGAGTAAAAATAATAATTTTGAGTTGGAAGAGGAAATTTTCGAAAAGTATGATTCGGGTTTGAAGCACTGTATTGTTGAAAATAATTACAATTTTTAACTGGAACGAGAAATTTTTGAAAGAATTATGATTTTTATTTGGAACAGGAAAGTCAAAATAATTACAATTTTCGACTTAGAAAAGTACATTTTCGAGAAAACTAATACTCTGGACTAGAAAAAGGAAATTTTCCGAAACAATTTATATTTAATTCTAAACTGGACTACAGAATTTTCGAAAAAAATTTTAACTCATATCTAGAACAAGGAATTTTCCAAAACGATTATAATTCTGATTTGGAAGAGGATATTTTCCAAAAAAAATGTTTATTCTGAGTTGGAAGAGAAAATTTTCGAAAAAAAATATCATTCTATAAACAGGAATTTTTCAAAATAATTACAATTTTGACTTGGAGGCGAAAATTTTCGAAAAAATTATCATTCGGATTTAGAACAGGGAATTTTCGAGAAGAAGTATAATTATACAGCAAAATTAATTAAAAATATTTTTAATCCGTCCATTTATTTGCTAATAAGCTTCTGATTATATCAGATTTTCGACTTTTCAAAGAAAAATATTTTTAAAGTATACCATTTTATTTTGCAACACTTATTGGTTCAACATTTTAACTTTATACGTTATTTTCAAATAATTTTTAATTAATAGATTCATAATTAAACGCTTTTATTAAATTTCAAATCCTATTCAAATATTAAGTCTAATATATAATATATTTCAGCAGTATTTTGCTCTCATTCATTTAAAATGAGCATTTATAAATCAAATATTAAAAACTCAACAGTTTGAAAATAAATTGTTTGAAATATAAAGTCTTTAATCATTAAAATTTCAGAATGCGTTATTTAATATTTGAACTTTACAATTTTAATTGTTGCATTTTTCTTTGTAATTGAAAGTGTTGAATTTAACTTATAAATAAGAATTTAAAAATTATTAATTTGGAAAGATTTAAAAAAAAAAATTCATCTTCTAATTTAAAAAGGGTTCAAATAAATAAATTAACTATTTAATTTTTAAGGTGTCTAACCAGATATTTGAACTGTTCAATTTTTAAAACTAAGGAAATTAAACTTTTGTGGTTTAATGGCATTTAATTCAAAATTGTTTAAGCTTTTATTTTTTAAATTTATTAATTTTTTACTTCAATGACTTTTCCGAATTTTAGTGTAAATGGTTTCAAATTTTTTGGAAAATCTTCTCGCTAGTCCAAACGTAAAAAATCATATCGAGACACAAAAAGTTTCGTTTTTCACCCCAAAAAATACACAAATAAAAAAATTAAAAATCTGAAAAAATCACGTTTTTAACTAAAATAGTACTTATTCCATTTTCCAACTCGAAAATTACCATTAATTTTCTTTTAGAATTTTATTTAAATAAATATAAAAAAATAGAGAAGAGAGGAGGAGAATTTATTGTCTCGAAATCACTCCTCTCCTTTTTTAATTTTCTTAAACATTTCTATAAACGTTTATAATTTATTAATGAAATAACAATTATTTCACATATTATAATTATAATTCTAATTGTAGAAATTTTCAATTGTTACAATTCTAATATCACAAATTATTCCTTAATAAGTGAAATTCATTTTAAATAATTTAAATCTATTCATATTTAACATTATTAAAATCTTTTATCAATTCACATTTATTTTAATATAGTACATTTATTCTTATACTGTTTCGCTTTTTTCGAATTCAATTATTTTAGTGTTTTTTCAGAAAAATACAAAAATTTTTTAAAATAATTTATAAAAATGAGCATAAAATGATTATAATTCTGTGGAAAGCCCGAAACGTTATAAAAAACCAGTTATTTAAAACAACATTTTTTGTGTTTTTTGGACAAAAATACAAATGTTTTTTTGTGTTGTCCGCCTAATATTTTATTTTTAGGAAAATCCATTAAAATCAACAATTATCAAAATTTTAATTAAATTTGGATGGTACGCGTATACAATGGGGATGAATCAAGTTCAAATGAAAGTTTCAAGCAAATGAGATTTTTTGATTGTTTATGGTAATTTGGCGTCCGAAAAATATTTTAAAATAAAAATAATCGAAGGTTTCTTTTAATAAGTAAATTTTGTATTTAATTACTAAGAAATTAAGAAATTATAAGCTTATGTGGTATATATAGGTTGAACATTTTTTTAATCGAATTTTTTTATTTAATGTGGTTGGCTACTCAATGAATATTTAAAGTAGAAAATGAAAATCATCATAGGGGCACTTTCTGAAAAGATTAGGTTCGCGTCTTTAATTAATATGGAATGAAACAGTTTTTCGCAAGATAAAATATTTTATTGTTATAGTATAAAAATTTATTGTGACTAACAATTAAAAGTTAGGTATAAGACTTGAAAGTTTTACAAACTCTTAAAATGCCCAGTACACAATCACTTTGTATAATTAAACAAAAAATCGTTTGTGTAAAATTTATAAAAATACAACAATCGTCTCGAAAAAAATAACGCTACGATTATGCTTATTTTTATCTTAATGTATTTCTTAGGCGACAATCACACTGAGTATAAAAATCTTTTTTTTTTTTAAATGTTAATTTTCATTTTTAACTTTTCGTAGGATACCAATGAATTCTAGAATATGGTTATTATATGGACAACAAAATATTTGGTGGACCCAAATAATTATTTTGGTTGTTTCAACCAAATCTTTTGGTAGATTCAGAATTGGCTGATTTAACAAAAAAAAAGTTTGCTGTGTGAATGAAATATATTCTTGACTCAACCAGAAATTGTTTTATTGAACCAAATTTTCATTTATATCCAAGAAAACAGTTCTTTCGGATCTAGAAATTTTTTTCTGATTACGCGTATTTATAGCAAGTTCAAAATGAATTTGTAAGAAAATGAAGTGAAACGACACATTAACGCATTTACATTTTTTTTTCGTATAAATAAACTCGCATGATTGCTAATTAGGTGACGTGTTTCGAGGGCGTCGTACTTTTAAATATGAATCTCTCTGCCGTTCACTTTGTTTCTCTCCTTTGTTCGGATTGAAATTTTAAATTCGGTTTAAAGAGGAGCATTCTCTTTGGAATTTAGCGAAAATGTGGCATCTAACAGGATTGATAATTAAGCCGCGATTCTGGTCGTAGCCCTCACTAATCCGAGAATTCTTCGACTCTATTTATAACGAAAGTGCAGAGTGCCAAAGATTGCACGTACTTTGCGATACGTGTCATCCGAATGAAATTTATGTAGCATTAACGCACTGACAGATATCTACAATCTACATACTTTCGACTAGTGCGAAAGCTATCTTATTTAGTATTCCTCGTATCAAGGTTGATGCTCTTCTGCCTCTGATCTTGCATAAAGAGATAAAAACAAAAAAAGGTGACGTCCTGGTTTGATATTCTATTTTTTGTCAACACTGATAGTGATACAAACTGTTAAAACGTTTTCAACAACCCGGACAGCACAAAAGTTTTCCTGAACATTCCTGGAACATTCCAATGGAAGGTTCGGAGAATTCCTAAAAATGCTTCAGGCACTCAAGAGAAACAGTTGTCTTGAAAATCGTCCTCTTGCCACTCAGAGAAATGCACTCTTGTCTGAGAAGGATGCTTCTTGAAACAAATGGGTTTCTCTTAAATTTAGGGTTAAAAGGAATTTTATTTGTCTCAAGAAGAATTTGTTTGCAGCAAACGCTGGCTTTTCGTAATAAACTTGACCTAATCTTGTAGCGAAATAATTATGTTTTTGTAAAAAAGATATTAAAGTGATTCAACAGAAAAAAGACAAGGGGACGATGCTTCTGTTTCAAGATAACTTTTTCTCTGATTGTGCCCAATTTGTTTTGAAGATAATGTTTGCATCATGAAGATTCATTTTAAGACAATAATGATGGCTTTCTAACATTTTATCCTCATATTTCTTGAAACAAAAGAAAAAGGCGTAACGTAGTTTATAAATAATCCCTAAAAGTAGACTTTTCAATTAAAAAGAATTAACTTTCAAACCACAGTAGTTGGAAATCTTTAAAAAAAGTCGTTAGAATCAAGAGGCTTCTTTTGTACTATGGTCTATACCAACCTTTAACCATTTTTTATATAATTACACGTTTGGTCACTTTTAATCAATTTTTAATGCCACAAGGCGAAAATATTCCCTCAGCCGGATTAGTTTTCAACTGGTTATGAAAATCACATATTTCAACAGCTAATTTCATCACAAGTCTTGAATATGTTGAGACTGAAGTTTACAAACTGACAACTTTCATTCATGAAAGTTTATTTCTATCTAAACTTTTACTTTTTAATGTAAGTCCATTTTTATGCTATATCAGCACAAGAATATGAAAGGTGGAAATGCGTTTACTGAAGCATTTAGGGTAAACAATGCTATAATTTGTGAAAGTGGCTGTTCTTTATTTAGCACATGTGGATTTTATATTGCTTGAAAATTTTTGTCTTATTAATTTAAAAAAAGAACCTTTACTGTATTTGTAAATTTTACCATTATCTTTTACTTGGTACACTTTTGAGAATTGTTTTCATAAATATTTACTTTTTTACTGCATGTTTTCAATTCGCGTGACTAAAAATAAATGCCCTATTGGCGATTGGAAATTGTTAATTTCCGTGTTTGACTGACGATGAGATTGTACGAAATCCGATAAGATAATGAATAACCATATCTCTCTCGATGAAATCTTTTTTTAATTATTAGCATTTCTGATATCACTTGTCCACAAAAACTTTAAATTATTTCACTGCGTAGTTTGTATCCGTATATGTTCCTCACATTGATCAGTAATCTTTCGAATGACAAACAATATTTGATAAAATCGTTCTCTTTTGGTTTTAGTAACTTAGGAAATGATCTTTGCTCAATTTGGCAAATATCACTCTAAAAAATATATAAAAAAGAGCTCTATAATATAAAAAAATATTATGAAATTTTGTTCAGCTATCTAATCTTCTGAATGTCAAACCAAAGACTTGCGAAACATTATTTTTATATGGTTTTCACGGTCAAGCGTCGTAGTACAATAAGCCAATGAATATGTTAAGCTTTTTTGTATGCAGACGGCATACTTTGATATACAACTCTCGATCATGAAGAACGGTTCAAAAAAAACTAAACGCAGATTTTGTACGTCCAATCTGAATGTTCGTGATCAAATTCTAAATATGTTTTACCCTTGACTCCTGCCGAGAATAAATTAGCTATTAATAAGTGTATTTTGCTATCTATGACTGTTTTTTTTTAAAACAAATTCTCTATCCACATTTTAGCATATAATACAATAAATATTCAGTTTGCACCACTGGGTAGAATAGGTCCGAATTGCCCAAGAAGGTTAGTTTTTTCAAAAAACAATTATATATTGGAAGGTTCAAATTAGTAAAGATGCAAACATGTGTTTCCTTTACTATCTCCAAATCAAATTTAGGCAAGTATCTTTGTTTCGTGATTGAATAAACTGAAAAGGTAATACAATATCAAAACACTTTAAATATTCATTTTAGTACAATCGTATGAAAAACCCGCACATACAAAAATCCCCGAATTTCAAATTATCATTGGGTATTACCATGTCAACCACTTGAAAATTACCCGCAAGAAAAGTTCACAACCGTTTCTTATGCGCGGTCACTGAATCCAATTTTCAGACATATCCCGTTTCTTCCCGGAAAATGGAATTGTTTACCTAAGTGAATGCTGATCCGATATCACAGAACGATTATCACGAACACCACCCGACAAGAAAAAGCGTCGAGTCTATTGTGATTCACACGCTACTTTTTTTCTCGACTTCTCGAAACGCGCTGGCGCTGAAGTTGTTAGCGGGAATAACGAAAGGTCAAAGAGCCCGACCCGCGTCCCACCCCCGGGTTCTGAGAAGTATCTCATTAATTCGTCGATATCGGTGTGGTTCATTATAATGATCGTCGAATGCAAGCTTCTACGTCAAAGTCATAGAAAAAAACTTGTATAAATTTTACCCCGATTTCAGAGTAGGTTTTACCCACAACAAAAATGATCTTTATATGCTTAGGACTTGTGGACATATAATTTATATGGTTGTATATACACCTTTTGCCGGATGTCTTGATGCCGTTCTGAAGACATTTTAAAGATATGAAAAGGTTTAAAGTATGTGTTAAAGGCGTCAAGTCACAAAACATTTTTCGGATCCTTTCATGATTTTAAAAGGTTCTCAGAGCGTTATCAAAAAGATCTGCCAAAAGACGCCTATAGGAAAACAATAGAACTTGCGTATCCACTGAGAATTATGATGATAATGACGAAGACTTGAATATCAGTTATATAATAGCAACGTTTGAAAGATTAATCCGCCATTATTTTTTGTGAAATAAAATTATCCAAAAATCTAGATTGTAAATCTACACCAAGACCTCCTTTCTAGTGTGACATCAATAATGACAATGTTATAGAAACCCATCATCAGATTCAAGACAATTTGACAAAGATAAATCAGAATTGACCTCTGACTTGACACCTGTATGACAATGTCTATAACCCTCACACAAAAAGGTGGGGTGTTCATACACCCCAATGCATTATTTTCGCGAATGCACTAGACCTAGAACGTCTCAGGGGGGCAGGGATCTCAATAGCCTCCTTTTCAGTTATCATCTGCATGTGGGAATGGATGAGGGTCACTAAGTCATGATACAGATGTTTTTAGAAGCGATAATACGAATTTTTACTGTGTAATTTGGAATACATGATACGTATCTTTTTCATGTTCTTAAGTATCTTTGTATGCTGTGTTTTATGCTGATGTTTATGCATCTGCATTTTTTTGGAAAATGTATTATTTACGTTACTGCAAGAAGTTACTTAATAATTTATTATCCCTTATGATATATATAGTATGAGTCACGGAGGAAAATATATCGCAAAACAAGATTCTAGATTTAAAACAATCACAGAGAAAATTAAAAATTTGCTGCAGGTAAGACCTGTAACTGTTAATGATTAAACATATTTTGGCGAAAGTTTCATTGAGGTCAGGAAAATAATTCTGAACTCGTCGACTGCGTCGCGCTGAAATGGGCAAATTTCAGTAAAACATGTAGAATCTAAGACAGAAACACACAAACAAATGTGTACTTACTGATATATTTCCTCCGAAATAAATCACATTTTTGTAGACGAATTAGAACTTACTTAATACAATTGAGCAAAATCGCAAAATGTAACTGACGGATGGGAATCCCCATTTCTTACGTTATAGATTGCACAATTATGCGGTATATAATGTAAAAACTTGCAATGTACGATATCACGATTTTGCGCTATTATAATGCGATAATTACGATATATAGGGCAGGAATTACGATATATATTGTAATTTGTGCGATATAGTTTTCTCAGTGGTTAGGGACTGGAAATAGCCTTTGTGTTTCCTAAAACTGAAAAAAATCTAAGAAATGGAATTTTCTCGTTATAATTTTGCAGGAAATGATTGAAAAAGTGCTTTGCATAATTGAATAATGTTAAATAACTTAGAAACAATATTATACCATAAATCATTCGTAATGTTTTTCAAAACCACTAGGTTGTAAAGACACCCCACCTTGTGGTAAATAAGACTCTGTTTCACATTGTTAAGTAAGGGTTAAAAGGTCATCAAGAACTAAGTCAACCTTAGAGTTTGTATCCTCCTAAGGTTCTTTTGTTTATATTTCGAAAAAAATCAACTTTACAAACATCAAAATTACTCGCAAGAAAAACTGACTTGTGTTTTCCGTGATTGTAGCTCGTGGTATCGGGAATATCTAAATTGTAAGATAAGAATCTAGATCGCTCAGAGCAGCTGAGAACGATATCAGCTGGCTGTAGTTGAATACACAAAACAAAATAGCGTCGTCCAACAGGTTCACGTGTGTTTATTCTCAAGCGTTCAATCACAAAGCGTTTCCTCGTGTTGGGGCTATGGTGGGGCACCTGCGCTTAGTGACAAGATGGGATGCTGGTTCGGTGCAGTTTAAACAAACATGGGTTGGGGGAGGTGGAGAGGACCTGAGCGGATGCGAGTCTATTTTATTTCAGGTCATTGTCCCTCATTGCTTCGTGTTCTCAATTTTGCCCTTATTGAGATTCTCAACCTCTTCATCATGTAAATATCATCTAACCCAGATTCCACATTGACACATTTATAAATTAATCATTCGTACAAATAAAACTGAAATAGGGCATGGAATGACCACGGAATTGGAGAGGGGGTAGAGTACTTTTAGATATTTTTTAGAGTTGGACCAGAAATAGAACATAGAGCTGTACAGGGGGCACGTCCTAATATTAACAGATTTGGAAAAGAAATATTTCTTGCTCCGAAAACCTTTTAGACAAAAGGTTTATAGAGTAAAAGCCTTATAAGGTTTATCGCAATAGAATCGTATATAGCAAGATGACGTAAGAAAGTTAGAAAGTTTACCAGAAGGTGACTTGAAAACAGCACAAAGCGAGCGTATGTAGTCGAATCGGAAATAGAATAGAATATTATTACGAATTTATAAAAGTGGTGTCCCACAATGGAATAACAAGAAAGTAAACACTGAAGTACTTTCAAACTTTAGAATGCCATAAAAAGTCTTTGTTCATATTAAGACCGTCTTTTTGACCTGTGACAGGTACGACCACAGTAATAGCCACAGTGACCACAATCCACTTAGGTTTATAGATGCCATAAATTGATTATAACGATGACCTAACCTAAATCTCATTACAATCTAAATACGGAAATATGCACGGACATTTTTAATACCAATATAATCGAAATTACTTACATTTGACTAATTATTAGTCGAAGTTTACGAATTGTAAAAGCAAGAACTCAGTAGCAGATAATTGATCAAAACGTACTAATTTGTTAATACTATTTAAACAATTAACGGGAAAGAAAATTTAAGTAAATTGGGTTTATGGTCTTCGAATTTTACTTTTTTTCTAGTGTAAGAAAAACATCAAAAGATAAAGGCTGTATTCAAATGAACTGATGATAATTAATAATTATTTAGAATTGTGCATTAAGCAAAAAAGAACTTTGAATTATATATATTAGAAATCGAAATCACGGATTTTCTCAATGTTCAGTGGCTGCTGAGTTGCCTTTTTGGAAAGTTGTGTCTATAAAGATCGAATCGAGTTCTCAACTGATTTTATGGTTTTCGAGTATAGATTTAACTCTCTATAAAATTGCAGAAGAAGGTTTGAAATGTAGCGAATTGAGTGTAGAGATTTTCTAAAATTTAAATATTCAGTGGCAGCTGAGTTAAATTTTCTTAAAGGTGTTTCTAAAGATCAAAGAGGATTCTTAACTAATTTTTTAGTTTTATGGTCGCAACAAACTAATGAAATTGTAGAAGAACATTGGACAAGTAGCATCGATTTCCGACGAAAAATTCTCTACAACAAAAATTAACTTTACAAGATAAACTTTACACAAATATCGATTCAACTTTCTTTTGTTTTTCCTGAAATAAATTTTATTCTTAGTTTTTCTGTGATTTAAATATGCAGTGATACCAGAGTTCAAATTTATAAACGTTTCTAAGGATCGAACCAAAATATGTGTAATAAATTGTTTTAATTCATTCATGTGGAATAGAAGTATTGAAATTTTTATTCTGATCAATTCAAGTCTGTCCCTCTTAAAAGTTAAAATTATTTTAATTCAAACATTTGAATAGATTTTATCTGTAATATATTCCCCTCAATGTTAGCAGAGATGAATGCACTTTTAATTACATTAAAATAAATTATTAACATATAAATAAATACAAATTTGAATATTTTTCGAATGTATAAGTTATAAAACGATTCAATACTGAAAAAAAAGGTTAAATAAAAGTTTCAGTTACATTTTCTTAAGTCGACTGAGAGGAATAGGATTTACACTTTTTCTTTTCCCGTTGGGTGATTTTTCGACGAAAGAAAAATCGCTCAATCGTACACGCAGAGAAATTTTAAGAGATTAATTTACGGAACGGCAGTTGCTCTAAAAGCAAGGGTTCCTAGATCTTAGTTCTTGCGTCAAAGTTTAGAATAAGATCAAAAAGTTCCGTGAAATCTCTTCCAATTTCTCTCCGTGTAGTAATCGAAATTCTCAATTCTTCTGAATTCTTTCCAAATATTTACAACAAAATTGCAACGTACGTTTGGAACTTGAAAAAAGATAGTATCCTGTTTTATTATTTAGAATCGAAAATTACTGCTAAACTTATTTTGAATGTGTTAATGGCGATTTAATATGCTTGATATATTAATTTTAATATACATGAGCATAGTAAATTTAATATTATTTTCAGCAGGGTAACACTAGAGAAGTAGCAAATTATGTACATTAAGGGATGTTCTAAAATTCAAATGTTCAGTGCCAGCTGAGTTGAAATTAATAAAAGCTGTTTCTAAAGATCCAACCGAATTTCTAACTGATTTATTTATGATTTTACATATGTAATACTATAAATTTTGAAGAGAACGTTAAAAATGTAGTGCAGTGTAAATGGAATAGATTTACCACACATTTCATTACATTAAAATGTAAAATTGAAATTCCAGTATTCATATCATGTTAATGTTAGTTATTCGTGAATCGTGTTGCTATAGAATGAATGCGGCTGCGTGAAGAATCGCGGCTGATATACTCATAAACATATATCTCCGAATTGGGGTAGGTCAGGTAGAATTCGCCTTGGCGATTAATATACGAACTGTAGTTGACTCTACATTCTCTTTGTTTGCGGCTCGCTTCGATCTGAACAATTTTGGTATAATTTAATTATTTCATGTGATTTCAACACAAGCATCTTTATTTTTAAATGGAATTTCTTCTGCAACTTGGCATTAACAGCTTTGGGAAAATGTCTCAAATATAGGATTTGAAATTCTTTAACTTTTCTTTTGAAAAACATTTCTGTTTTTCGAACTACACTTAAAAAGCATAAACTTAAAAACGATAAATTGTGAGGGGAAAAATTGCACAAGGCATAAAATGACGTATGCTTAACAAAAATCAATTTGTGTAACATAATTGCACGAAAGGAGTTAAAACGAGAGAAACATGTTTCTAAATATTGTAATCTTTAATGAGCCGATTACAATGTTTTGAAATATGTTTTTTTTTTTAAACATACTTCTTTTAAAGCCTTCTTGTTGCCACTTTGACTTTAAAATTTGTGTTTTAAATGTATTTTCAAATTGTTCTGCGACATTTTTACTGTTTTTTTAAATTGTCGGATTTAATTGCCCCAATTATTTAAATTGTAGTGAAGACTTTTTATATTCACATTAGGGCCTTATGAATATATTTAATTACAAAACGCAAATAATTAACCCACATCACTTATACCTCTGAAAAATGATATATTACTCACATGGGGTCAAATTGACCCCGGATGATTTTAAAACGTTGTCGTGCTGATTGTACGCATGATTTCAAATTAAAAAAATGTATTAACGCTATTTAATATGTAGAAATTAGATTCTGATTGTTTTTTTTTGTATACACATTATTTTAAGGTGTATAAACAAATTTTCAAAAACCTATTCAAATTTTAGTTTGGAGTTCATGTTGAGGTTATTCGGAACAGGGTATATTTTAAGGATTTTTTAGAACTGCTGGACCTGACAGTATACGATTTCTAAAAAAACTGCCCTTTGGAATATATCCTGATTCTGACCCAGGTAAGTGATGAGGGTTAATAAACAGAGACAATACGCCATAGACCCTGCTTTCGTTCTCTAGAGATCAGTTATCGTACTGTTCTCAAAAGTTCGATTCTCGTAAAACCCTAAAAAATTTACTCTTCATTAACATCTTTGCCTGTTTTTAAAATAATTGTAAGGCAAGATTACGATATCCGTGGCGACAAAGTTTTAATGTGGGTTCCTATAGGATTTTTAGCGACAAACATGAATCTGAAAGTTTTAAATCGATATCTCGAATAGTTTTCGATTTCTCGATTTTTAAAACTTTTTTTTAATGTAGACAATTTCTTAAGTTCATTCCGATAGGCGATTTTTTTTACAACAAAAAGGAGTTTTTATGTGGATTCCTATAAAAGGAAAAAGGGGCAGGGGTGTGATCTTACATTATTTATATGACCAGTCACAGCCCTATAGTAACACCGCATATTCCCTCAATATTTCCTGCAATATCCGCAATATTGCAGAAAATATTGCTGGAGTGTCTATGTCCTTTTTCCGAAATATAAAGTTGATACCAAAAAGTATCCGCTAGATCTAGCCAACACTTTTTGGTACTAAACGTTTCAAAATATTAACTTTATATTTTATAAAAAGGACATAGACACTGCAATATTGCAGGAAATATTGCTGGAGTGTCTATGTCCTTTTTCCGAAATATAAAGTTGATACCAAAAAGTATCCGCTAGATCTAGCGAACACTTTTTGGTACTAAACGTTCCAAAATATCAACTTTATATTTTATAAAAAGGACACAGACACTGTAATATTGCAGGAGTGTCTATGTTCTTTTTCCGAAATATAAAGTTGACACCAAAAAGTATCTGCTAGATCTAGCGAACACTTTTTGGTACTAAACGTTTCAAAATATTAACTTTATATTTTATAAAAAGGACATAGACACTGCAATATTGCAGGAAATATTGCTGGAGTGTCTATGTCCTTTTTCCGAAATATAAAGTTGATACCAAAAAGTATCTGCTACATCTAGCGAACACTTTTTGGTACTAAACGTTTCAAAATATTAACTTTATATTTTATAAAAAGGACATAGACACTGCAATATTGCAGGAAATATTGCTGGAGTGTCTATGTCCTTTTTCCGAAATATAAAGTTGATACCAAAAAGTATCCGCTAGATCTAGCGGACACTTTTTGGTACTAAACGTTTCAAAATATCAACTTTATATTTTATAAAAAGGACACACACACTCCAGCAATATTTTTACCATATTTCCTGCAATATTGCGGATATTGCAGGAAATATGGTAGAAATATTGAAGGAATATGGTCGAAATATTGAGGGAAAATGCAGTGTTACCAGGGAGGGGTGCCCCCTCCCCTCGGGAATTGGAAAAAGGGACAGGTGTGTGAATGTACATTATTTCTATGACCAGTTACAGGGGTGCTTTCACGCCCCCCATGAAGCATTGGAAAAGGGGCTGTGGTGTGATCTTACATTATTTCTGTGACCAGTCACAGGGGTGTTTTTGATATCTCGAAAACGATTCGAGATATTGATTTAAAAATTGCAGATACATATTTCTCGCAAAAAATCCCATCGAAATTCATATTCAGAAATGTTTTACAAAAAAAAAATAATAACTTGAACATAAAAAATCGTTGTATCGAAAACTATTAGAGATATCGATTTAAAACTTTCAGATTCGTGTCTCGCAAAAAATCGTATAGGAATTCACAATAAAACGTTGTCACCACGGATATCGTAATCTCCCCAATTGTAATAATTTTAATTCAATCTTCATTAGTAATTTTAGAAGTTGCAGTTTCTTTTATTCAAGCTTATGTATTTTCTATGTTAAACCAAGTATAAAAATTTTCTAGAAGCTTTTCATATATATCATTACACGAAGTAAATTATATATTTTTATGAATTTTCTCAATTTTTAGATAAAAATGTGTACAGTGCGCGATTTGTGACCGTTATGCAAGGGGAAAAAAAGAAAAATATATTTCTAAGATTACTGCGCGTTCGGCGTCGCGTCGAGTCAGCTGTGAGCTGCAGTGAATGTACACAAAACAGAAATGCGCGTCTTACCGTCGAAATGCGTGTCGCGGCACTCGAACGTAAACATTCCCTATCTGAACCAATCTGAACTGACAACTTGAGAATTCCGACAAAGGAAATAATGCAAAATTTGATTCCACAATCGGAATATTCTAGCCGAGCGTCGAATGAATTAAGACCGAGTAAAAATAAATAACGAGGGCACGTCTCTTTTGACATTGCCGAGAGATGAAAGTAGAGTAACGAGAGCAGAAGTAGAGTAACGAGAGCGGACTGCAGAATACCCGACCTCGTTGACGGAACTGCACAAAACTCGAATTGACATTAACTTCAATTGATGGCGCACAAAGCTCTGAAAAATCAGGGATACGTGACAAGCAGAACAACCACGATGGCAGTTTCTCGAGAAATAAAAATAAATAACAATCACCGAAAAAAAGAATGTTTGAAAAGGAAAATCGGGTCCTGACAGCATCAGCTGTGTACGTAAACAAGTAACGGAAATTTCTGCACTCCGATGCACTTGAGATTTGTCTCAACTTTTGTTGTCAATCGAGATGAAAAACAGCTTTTGAAAAAGACTATTGCGTAGTTTGTATCACAGAGCGTCATGCACCTACTTCGGAGATTCCAGCACTTTATTTGTTTTGTTGATTCTTGGGAAATGTAATTCCAAATATTGACTTTGTCTGTTCCGAGTATTTTCTCAAAATACGATTCGTGGGACACGATTGCAATTCGCGGAAAAGAGAAATGAATCAACTCGGTTGGGGCAAAATGGCCAGGGCCTTGTTGTCAAGCAACAAAGACGCGTGCGAAGAGTCCACGAGAAAAACGGTATTACGCACCTCCATATGCATCCGTGACTTCGGCAGCGAGCAACACCAAGTTTTCTCGAGCTGTTGTCCAGTCTTTGAGCGCGGATCACGGCTTCCTTTTCGCGCAATGCCACGAAAAGCAACGACTCGACTTTATCATCCCTACACGAAGCTGTCGCATTCAGGAGCACCGTACTGCTGATCGCACAGCGTTGTTCGATTTATTTCGGTTCGTCCGCAGGCGGGACATACTGCGCGTGCGCATTGCGCCGGGAGAGCTTCCGGACACGACTGTTTGGAGGCGCCACTCTGATCTAGCTAGGAGTGGGAACAATTCACTCAAATTGGGATTTTTTTTTCCATTTTTGATCAAAATTCTTCTCGGTTGGAAAATTTATTTCCAACTTTTTCATGATTAGGGAACAATAGTTGTTTGAGTTCCGAGAATTGAAAATTCTAAGGTCTTGAATACGGAGATTCATAGGCTTTCGCTTTGAGGTCGACGACTCGCATTTGCGTTGTACTCGCTCGAAACATCGAACTGAACCCAACAAAACGGAACAAAGAGAGCAATTAAAACTTTTAGAATTTGCCTTTTACTAGCAAGCTTATGAATATTTATTATTTTTTACAAACTTTTTTATTGTCGATAGTGTATTTGCAATTTTAAAAAAGCGAGATTAAAAAGTGGAACAGCAGGAAACAAAAAAACTTTTTTTTTAGAAATTACAGTCAGTTCTTTGATTTAGTATAAGAACTAGAATTCTTTTTAAATTTAGGATTATTTTTAGGGCGTCCTATTTTGAAGCCAATATGCGTACTGTTAATTTACTAACTTCAGTTTGATAAATGACGACACGCGCTAATGAACTGAAATGATGCACAGCCGGGTAGAGTGAAAAAAATCTACTAAGTGGAACTACTTTGTTGTATATTCATTTTTTTTTATTATGATTCATCATTTCAGTTCATTTTTTTAAATTGATGCAAAATCCTGTTAAACAAAACAAGAATCCAACGAGCAAATTTGGACCACAACGAATAAACGAAAGCCAAAAATCCTATTGTAATCTGAAAAAAAGAAAAAAAAAGAAACTAATTTTCGGAAAAAAATAAAAAAGAGGAAGGAATTCCTCTTTTTTATTTTCTTCCGAAAATTAATTTTTTTTCTTTTTTAAAGATTTTTATTTTAATTTGGATTTTGGTCTAATTTAAATTTCGTAAATTTTGATTTTTTTTTAAATTTTAAATTTGAATCCTTTTGTTAATTATTTTTTTCGACAGAAATTTTAACTAGTCGATGTTTGACTGAACATTATTTTATTTAAAATTAATCTTTTTTGGTATAGAGTTAATATTTTTGGTTTAAAATTAGTTTTTTTTTTATTTAGAATTAATTTTTTTAATTGAAAATTTAACATGCTTGTTTCAACATGTCATTTTCAGTTTAAAATTCAACTGTATTTGGTTAAAAATTCATTTATATTGTTAAAAATTATTGTTTTTTGGTACAAAATTTTTCTAAATTGAAAATTAATGTTTATTTGTGTAAAAATTATCCTCTTATTAAAAATTAATTTTTTAAGCTAAATTTTTGGTCCTAAATTCATTTGATAGATATCCATTCATTTTGATTAAAAATTTTAATTATTTAGCTGAAACTTGATTTGCTTTAAAACTTATTTCTCTAACTGAAAAATAAATTATCCCGTGTTTAGTTAAAACCTTTTTTTTTTAGTTGAAAATTGGTATTTTTTGTTACAGGAAATTAACATTTTTGGTCGAAAATTCCATTAAAAATTCAAATAGATCGTTGGAAATTAACGAATTTTGTTACCAATTTTTCTTTTTGATAGAAAACACGTTTTTAATTGATTTTTTTATTTTCAACTTCGAAAGTAAGAAAAATGTGATATTGATGCTCATGATAAAATTTAGCACAAACTGTTAATTATATATTTAAAAAAAATTTTATTTACGAAAGTTTAACGTTTTTGATTTGAAACTCTTTTGTTTGGTTGAAATTTTAACTACTTTGTTGAAGTTTTTTTTTCCTTTTGTTTAAAACTTATTTCTTATTCATCTATTTTGCTGAAAGTTTGTCTTTTTTCGTAAAAAAATTCATCTTCTTGGATGGAAAGTCAACTATTTTGTAAAATTTTTCTAGTTTTTGTTGTTAAAGATCCATCATATTAGTTTTTTGTTAGAAATTTAACATATTTGGTTTAAAATTCATTTTTTTGTTTGAAAACTATTTTTTTTTTCACTAAAAATTTATTTATTTTATTCTTGCCAGAAAGTGTTTTTTTTTAGTCAAAAATTCACAAAAATTATTCTCTGTTACTTAAAAACTCAACATTTTGGATGAGATGTTTTTCTTCTTTATTCATTAAAAAATCTTTCTTGGATGAAAATTCAACTCTTTTATTGAAAATTCTTTGTTTTAGTTTTAATTTTACAATTTTTGATTAAAAACTAAAATATTTTTTGGTGGATCAATTACATAAGAAATTTTCAAATTCAAAAAAATGCATTTAATTAAGCAGAATTGAGTTAATTTAAATGAATTCAAGTGAATAAAAAAAATTGAAAAGAATTCAGGATAAATTATAATGCATAAACTATTTACAATTTCTATAGAAAGAATAAATTTTCAACCAAATAGTTAAATTATAAGCTAAAAATGGATGAATTTTTAACGAAACATGTAATATTTACATTTTTAGTTCAAAAAGTTAGTTCATTTTTTTACCAAAAACATAAATTAATCTCAACTAATTTGATGAATAAAAAAATGTATATTAAAAAAAAAGTTCTATTTCGAACCAAAAGAGGCGAATTTTTAAATCATCCCAAAGAGATGTGAATTTTGAAATCAATCCAAAAATATGAATTTTTGCTAAAAAGTTTAATTTTTAACCAAATAGTTAAATTGCAAACCAAAGAGGATGACTTTTTCACCAAATTGTTAAATTGTCAAGCTAAGAAGACTAATTTTCTCGAAAATACATATATTTTTAACAACAAAATATTAATTTTCAACTTATATTCGAATATAGTTACAATTTCAGTTAAAACAATTTATTTACCATTTTTAAAATTGATTTTTTACTCAAATAGTTGTATTTCTAAATAAATAATTTAAATTTTCAACCAAAAATGGAATAGTTAAATTTACAGTTGAAAAAAAAGTTTTCAGTTAAATTTAAAAATGAAAATGTGAATTTATTTTCAAACAAGTAGTTGAATTTTCAACAAAATAATTAAATTTTGAACCTGATAATAAAATTTTTTAGCAGGACAGATGAATTTTTAACTGAAAATATAATAATAGACTTTTCAATCGAAAATAAATATTGGGTTCTATTAATTCAGTTCGAATTTAAGGGAAAATAAATAAATAGAAATTTGAAGATTTTTGGCAAAAATTAACAATTAGGTTGACAAGTTTCTGTGAATTTTTAAAAATTGACCTTTAAAATAAGCTCAAGAACATTGAAAACAGCTCATATATTCCGATTTTTTAAAAAATATTAGGAAAACATTTATCATTATAATTTGTACTATTTTTGTAACAGTTCCTTAAAAAATTAATAAAATTGACCCTGGATAATTTTCACTATTTTAAAATCTCTTTAATTTTACAATGTAAAAACATTGCTTTGAATGTTTAATTATTTATTTTTGAGATAGAAAATAAAAAAGGAATGTTCAATTAAACGATTTGAAATTAAAATTGTTTAACTTTAAACGCTTTAATTTAAAGTTTTCAACCCCTTTTTTATTACTAATAAAACTTTAAATTGTAATTATAAAAAGTACTTAAAATTGGATAATGTTTAAAATTAGTTCTTGCATTATTAAATTCCTATTTCAAACTTGTCAATTTTACAATTTATAACTTTTTAAATTAAATTTTTAACGGGGTTTTAAACACGAATAAAATTCCTGTTTCTTTTTCCCCGTGGAGTATAAAAACCGTGAAAACAGTCATTATTTAACACAAAATTGAACGCTAATATTGACAATTTTAATTAGTTGAATTCTCAAATAAAAAAGATGAATTTTAAACAAAAAATGTAATAATTGATATTTCAGTCGAAAAAGGTTTTGAATTTAAATCAAACGCACTTGAATTCATTTAAAAAAAAACTAATTTTAAACCAAACAATTGAAATTATTAATGAACAAATTTGACATTTATACCACAAGAGATGGATTGGCAAACGAAAAAAAAAAAACAATTTCCTGTCAAATGGTTAAATTTTAAAAAATTATATATTTTTCAGTCGAAAAAAATTGACCAATCATAATTTAAAGAGAAAAATAACTTTAAAAAAAAATACAAATTTCGTATAATTATTTATTTTTGAAATTCTTTGCTTATATGCTTTAAGGTTATACAAAAAAAAATTCCTAACGTTTTTTACAAAATTGAAAAAGGTTTTTTAAGATTTCAGATAAGCTGAGAAAGTAATTAGAACATTTGGAAGAAATCTTTTTTTCATTTCACAAAATTTAAAAAATTTTAGGAAAAGTTTGAAGCAGTTTAAAATATAGATATTCAGGTTTAAGAAAAATTTTTTTTTAACCTTCCTTTGTCGTTTTTTTATGATTGTATAAAATATTTATTAATATTTAAAGTAACTTGAAATATGCACAGGAATCTGTTTAAAAAAAAATGTTTTCAAATTTTTAATCACGTTTAGAAAATGCTAGATACTTGTAAATATTTTTTAAATTCATTTGAAAGCTTCCTAAAATGTTGAAAACTTTTTGCAAATATGAAAAAATAAACTTTAAAACCTTCCAGCAGAGAAAAATTCTTCTAGATAATTTTTCTGACTATCTTGGACATTTTTCGAAATGTTTGTAAATATTCTTTTAAAAGAAATTTTGTAAAATGAAACATAATTAAATTTTTTCCGGAAATCTTATGAAATTGTTTTTATTCTCTTGAAGCCTTTCAAAATGGTTCAAAAGCTTCTGAATTGTTAATGTCAAAATCTTCAAAAACCTACATTTTATATTAAATTTTTTGAAATCTTTTTAAATTGAAAGTTATTTTTGTATCTTTCCAAAACTTTAAAATATCTCTCAAACTTGTTTTATAATTTTTACTAAAATTTTGTAATCTTTAAAACTGAACAAGTTTGCTTTAAAAACTTTTATATTCTATTCAGAAACTTAAATATATCATTTCAAAAATTTTCGAAATGTACTGAAATGTTTTCTTCAAGTTAATTTTTCAAAATAAAAAATCAATTTTCTATTTCTCTTGGAATTTTCATAAACAAATGTTATTATATTAAAATATTTTAAATTCCCTTAAAAAAAAAGATTTCAAATTATATTCAAGATTCAAGAAAACAACAGCAATTGTCATAAACTATCACTTTCTTTTTTTATTAAAAATGTCCACGAAAAAATGAAACACTTGCCACTAACATTGTTTTTTCTACAAAAAGTGCCCCTTTATTAAAGAAGATTGAAATTTTTTAATATAATGAATTGGAAAGCTATACTCGTAGAATATGAAAAGAAAGATAAAAAAATAAATAAAAATGTAACTGTAGCATATATTTGATTTCTACGTGAAATATAATTTTTTCTAATAAATGATTATTATAAATAATTAAATGTTCTAAATAAAAGTAACGGCTACGGGAACCGTCAAAAAGAACTTTTCAAACTAGTTTTACTACTAAATCGGGGGAATACAGACGTGAACAATCAGGGCTGTCTGAACCGTTTCCAATCCACATGCATAATATTACGCAATATACTCGCATGGGTACTCGCGCACTGCGGTCCTTCCGAGGCGAGAATCGCAACCGAATCTCGCTCTACGCGCTAAGAAACTGCATGGCCCAGCATTTTTAGAAAGATACTAAACCGGGGGTTACTGAAACGCGGCTCTGGTGTATTTTATTGCGTATTCGACTTTCCTCCTCACCGAGAAAATGATTATTTACAGTATTTTTGCACTTTCTCCGTTAGATATTAAGTGTCATTCCAAAAAGAGATCGTTACATTTTATTACGTGCGTATACTCCAAGTTCCATATGAGAATAGTTTTAAAGGTTTCCTCGCACTGGCCTTGTTACTAAATCAGTACCCTCGAAACGTAGACAGAAAAAATCCGTCTGAAACGTTTCCAACTGGAATGCATAATATTGCGCAATATACTCAGCTGAGAACTCGCGTACTGCGGCCCTTCCCAGGCGAGAGTCTCAACCGCCTCTCGCACATCGTGCTGAGAAACTGCTTGGACCAGCAGCTCTAGGAATTATAAAACCTGACCGGCTTCTATGGGACCTGGGGCGTAATAAGGGATGAGGAGAATCTCTGGTATCAAGTAATAATTTTTATTGTCAATCCTATTTCAACCAAATCACTTCAATTGAATAAAATAATAATGAAGTTGCAGTACACTAAAAATAAAAGTTCTTCATTGTGTAAATATCTTAGGCAACGGTCTTTACTAAAAACGCAAAGAAGGCAAGTTTTAAATTCATTTAATGATTTATATAATGAGCATTACTCGATTCAAGATGACCATTATTCAATTCGAAATTACCATTAGTCAACTCAAAATGACCATTATTCGATTTCAAAATGGCCATTATTCGATTCAAGATGGCTATTATTCGATTCAAGATGACCATTATTCGATTCAAGATGACCATTATTCGATTCAAGATGACCATTATTCGATTCAAAATGACACATCAACGTGTCTAAATGACAAGATTCCATATAGTAGAGACCAAGTGAAAAAGGTGCTAGCTCGCGTGGTGAACACTCGAAGTTTTAACATTGATATGAAACGCATTTGAAACATCAGCGCCCTTAACTCCGTAGCACCTTTTCATTCCGTCTTTCCAAGAATGGGTCATTTAAATCGAATAATGGTCATTTCGAATCGAATAATGGTCCTTTTGAATTGAATACTGATCATTTGAAGATATTTCAGTAACAGAATCAGCTGTGACTTTTGTGCCTTTCTCAAATGTAGCCGTAACCAGATATTGTTGACATTTTCAACATACTTTTATTGTTAATCCTATTTCAACCAAATCACTTCAATTGAATAAAATAATAATCAAGTTGCAGTAAACTAAAAATAAAATTTCTAAATTATGTAAATATCCTCGGCAACGCTCTTTACTAAAAACGTAAAGAAGGCAATTTTTCAATTCATAATGATTTATATAATGAGCATTACTCGATTCAAGATGAACATTATTCGATTCAAAATGAGCATTAGTCGATTACAGATAACCATTACTCGATTCTAAATGACCATTATTCGAAGCTAAATGACACATCAACGTGTCCAAATAACAAGATTCTATATCGTCGAGACCAAATGAAAAAGGTGCTAGCTCGCGTGGTGAACTCTCAAAGCTTTAACATTCCATATAAATGGTATTTGAAACATCAGCACCTGTAACTCCGTAGCACCTTTTCATGCCATCTTTCTGAGAATAGGTGATTTGAATCGAATAATGGTCATTTAAAAATCGAGTAATGGTCATTTTGAATCGAATAATGGTCTTTTTGAATCGAATAATGATCATTTAAAGATATTTCAGTAACAGTATCAGCTGTGATTTTTATGCCTTTCTCAAATGTAGTCGTAACAAGATTTTGTTGACATTTTCAACATACTTTTATTGTTAATCCTATTTCAACCAAATCACTTCAATTGAAAAAAATAATAAAGTTGCAGTACACTAAAAATAAAATTTCTAAATGATGTAAATATCCTCGGCAACGCTCTTTACTAAAAACGTAAAGAAGGCAATTTTTAAATTCATAATGATTTATATAATGAGCATTACTCGATTCAAGATGAACATTATTCGATTCAAAATGAGCATTAGTCGATTACAGATAACCATTACTCGATTCTAAATGACACATCAACGTGTCCAAATAACAAGATTCTATATCGTGGAGACAAAATGAAAAAGGTGCTAGCTCGCGTGGTGAACTCTCAAAGCTTTAACATTCCATATAAATGGTATTTGAAACATCAGCACCTGTAACTCCGTAGCACCTTTTCATGCCGTCTTTCTGAGAATAGGTGATTTGAATAGAATAATGGTCATTTAAAAATCGAGTAATGGTCATTTGGAATCGAATAATGGTCGTTTGGAATCGAATAATGGTCCGTTTGAATCGAATAATGGCTATTTTGAATCGAACAATGATCATTTTGAATCGAATAATGGTCATTTCAAAACATTTCTTTAACAGGAATAGCTGTGATTTTCGTGCTTTCCTCAAATGTAGCCATAACCAGATATTGTTGACATTTTCAACATACTTTTATTGTCAATCCTATTTCAACCAAATCACTTCAGTTGAATAAAATAATGATCAAATTGCAGTAAACTGAAAAGAAGAACTTACAAGCTGTAATACCATTTTATTGAAACCGTAAAAAAATCCAAAGTCCTAGCAAATTTAGAACGAGAAAATAAGGGAAAATTAAGAAACAAAGTTTATTTATTTATATCAGATAAATGAAATACAACAGAATAACGCTAGGTCATACTATCGACTGATAGCATTGCTGAATCTCTCGCTTTTTTGTACAAGCACAGCGCAGTAAATTGCATATATATATATACTTATTATACGCACTTGCAGAATACGTAGAAAGAGATTCATTCGTATTCGTATTCGTGAATTCGTTCATGAATGAAATCAAATGTACAACTACTCGATAAGTCAAAGTCAATGGCGTAACTTCGATAGACTTGGATAAAAAGAAGAAAAAAAAACGTCCACGAAAGTAGACAATTATTGGCCCTTCGCCCTCTTTGCATGTGAAATATGGCCCCTCTTTTATATTTCCAGAATCGAATAGAATAATCGAAGCTGTTTTTCTAAAATTGGGAAAATATATTCTTTATTCTCTTCGACTCTGCTCTGGAAAAATTTCAAGGATATCTATGAGTAGGGAATTAATGGCACTTGGGCCCTCTCAGACTTTCACTTTGAATTAAAACGGCCCCTGTTATTCTCCCATAAAATAAAATACAATAAAATAAAGAAAAATAAATATCCGATTATGAACTTTCAGTTAAGATCCGTTCATTGAGAGAAGATAATAAAGGTCATTCTTATCCATTTTCACTATGTACAGCAAATATTGACCAGTTTTCCAGTATTTTTATCTACTTGCGACACGTTTTTCATACCTTTTGTATATTCCTCAAATATACAGTAAACGCAGATACTTTCTTTTAACCCCTCCTCAAGGGACAGTACAAAATCTTCGCAACTTTTCTTTTTTCTTCACACTTATAATATTCGAGTGACTACACTCAGGCTAAAAGTATAAAATTCTCTAGTCGTTTCTACATACTATCAATTTTTCCATCTTTTTATCCAAGACTACTTCGTCACCAAGTCATGTGGAAAATACAGACCAAACAAAATTTGCTTTCCAGCAAGGGACGAAATTAAAAAAAAAAAAAACATTTTTTAAAACAAGGTTTGGGTCATGATCGCAGAAACGAAAACGTTTAAAAATTCTAGGTAGAAAAGTGCACATTTTTCAATAACTTTTCAGAGTTTTGGACAAGTCGGAATAATATCGCAGGGAAATATTCGGTACGAGGGAGTAATTTTCTTATAATATCGTTTATTTGAAAAATCTTCATTCAAGCTCGTCGAAGAAAACTGCGAAGCGATAAGGTACGCGATGAAAACAAAAACTGATTCCATATCAAATGGTTGACGCAGTATGTTGCACAAATATAAAAAAAATTATCACAACTTTTTTTTCAAGTTTAGATTTTCGAAGACTGTAGAGACATTTATACGATGTTGATTCATACTCTTTTAAAAACCAAATTGGAATCAATCTGGCTAGACTTATTGGCTGGTTACGGCAACGGCTAGAAAAAAAATGTTTTTTTTTTTTTTTTTAATGCAAATTTACGGCTGTACAAACAAAAGAGATTCTAAAGCTCTTTACCAAAAACGTAAAGAAGGCAATTTTTAAAATCGTCTAATGATTGTATCCGTGGATGTTTCATTCTTTAATTTGAAATCCATATGTATATTAATCATTTTTCGATAAAAAAAAATGACCATTATTCGATTGAAAATTTAAATTATTCGACTGAAAATGACCATTATTCGATTTACAATGACCATTATTCCATTGAAACCGACAATTCTTGGACTGAAAATTACCATTATTCGATTTAAATTTACCATTATTCAATTGAAAATGACAAACATTGCACCCAAAATGACAATTATTCGATTTAAAATAACAATTCTTCTACTGAAAATGACCATTATTCGATTTAAAATGACCAATATTCAATTGGAAATGATCATTATTCGACTCAAAATGACTATTATTATACTGAAAATGACCATTATTCGATTTGAAAATTGACCATTATTCCATTGAAAACGATCATTATTCGACTCAAAATGACTATTATTATACTCAATATGAGCATTATTCGATTTGAAAATGACAATTATTCGACTCAAAATGACCATTATTCCATTAGAAAGTTACCATTGTTCGACACAAAATGACCATTATTCAATTGAAAATGACAACTATTCCGACTCAAAATGACCATTATTTGATTACAAATGGACAATTATTTGGCACAAAATGACCATTATTCGATTTGAAATTACCATTATTCAATTGAAAATGACTATTACTATACTCAACATGAGCATTATTCGATTTGAAAATGACAGTTATTTGAGTCAAAATGACCATTATTCGATTTAAAATAACCATTATTCAATAGAAAATAGCCATTATTCTATTAAAAATTGACAATTATTTGATACAAAATTACCATAATTCGATGTAAAAGTACCATTATTCTATTGAAAATGATCATTATTCGATTAAAAATGACTATTATTATACTCAAAATTACCATTATTTTACTCAAAACGACTATTATTTGATGTTAAATAACCATTTGTATATTCAAAATTACCATTATTTGACGCAAAATGTTCATTGTTATACTCTAAATAACCATTATTCGATTTAAAATGACCATTATTTGACTCAATAGGACCATTATTCGACTCAATGACAATTATTATATTCAAAATGACACATTAACGTGTCCAAATGACAAGGTTCCATGTAACTCTTGTGGCGAACTCTCAAAGCTTCAACATCCTATATAAATGTTATTGTAAACATCAGCACCATCAAAATCCGTAGCACCTTCTTATTCCGTCTCTCCAAGAATGGGTCATTCTGAATCGAATAATGGTCATTTAAATATCTAATATTGGTAATTTTAAACCTAATAATGGTCATTTGGAATCGAATATTAGTCATTGTGAATCGAGTAATTGTCATCGTGAATCAAATAATGGCCATTGAAATCGAATAATGGTCATTCAAGTATCTAATAATAGAAATTTTGAACCGAATTATGGTAATTGTAAATCGAAAAATAGTCATTATGATTCAAATAAGGTCATTTCAAATCGAATAATGGTCATTTTATATCAAATAAATAACGGCCAGTTTAAATGGAATAATGGTAATTCGGAATCGAATAATTATAATTTTAAATCGAATAATGGTAATAGGAATGGAATAATGGTCATTCTTAATAGAATAATGGTCATTATAAATCAAGTGATAATCATTTTAAATTGAGTAACGGTAATCGGAATAGAATAATGGTCATTGTGAATCGAATAATGGTCATTGTGAATCGAGTAATGGTCATTGTCAATCGAGTAATGGTCATTGTGAATCGAGTAATGGTAATTTTAAATCGAGTATTGGTCCTTTCGAACCGAATAATGGTCATATAAAAATATTTCGGTAACAGGAACATCTGCAATTGTTTTTCTTAATTTTTTTCAAGCCTAAAATGAAGCCGTAACCAGATGTTGACATTTTAATCATACCTATCATTGATTGAAGCGCACTGCATTTCTGCAATGCCTTGTAAAGTGTTCTAATGCCTTTTTATGCCTATAAAACATATTGGGACAATACATTTGACCGACTCAAGTCCTTTCTTTTAAGGAATCCTGTGCAATTTGAAATGGACTGACAGTCAATAATCACTGGGATGACCAGCTGCATTTATACGATTTTCAATCGTACTCTCAGACGTCGGGCGATTTAGATGCCTCGTAAGTGCGCAGTTGCCACCCTCTCACTCTCTCTCTCTCTCACACACACACACACACACACTCCTCATTTTTGATATCCTTCCACGATGCGCAGACAATCATTCACAAATAATCCCTTTCAAGACACAGCAGACCGACACAACGCAGGCTAAGGACAGAAAGCAACAATTATCGAATAACAGAGGGAACTGGTTGCGTTTTACTTCTTTCTTTTATTCAATATGCATTTTTTTTATTTATCTTATAAAGTCATATCCTACAATAATTAAAAAGTAAATTAAAAAAAAAAAAATTAAAAAAAAAAAGAGTTCACCAAACAATAGTTAAAATAATCTTTAAAATTCTTCTCGATAAGGCAACTAATCTGTTTAGTAATTCATTTTACAATTCTATAATCAAATGATATATTTATATGTATATATATATATAATATATATATATACTGTAAAGTATATATGTAAAACACTAATATATGGTTACTTTTATTTTCTTGTTACAAGCCTTACATTATTAGAATATAATATGTATACTTTGTATATATACTCTTGTAATAAAACTGATTACTTCGTATGTACTCGTACTTGCTTCTAGAGATAATAATAAATATAACTATTGTGTAATGTTAGTACAAGAGAAGTGCGTGCAGAGGGTGGCAGCAGGGTGCGCATGAGGGTGTGCAATCGCATCGGGGATTGTCCAATCCCGGCTCTTAATATCGTCTCACATGGTGACGTTCAATTGTATTGCTTTAGTGTCCACCGAGCATGATTGCTGTTGTTGTTGCTGTTGCTGCTGTTGTTGCTGCTGCTGAACCTGTTGTTGGACCTGCTGCTGCACTTGCTGCTGTATCGCCTGCAGTTGAATCGCTTTTGTGTCGACAGTACACGTTTGCTGCTGCTGCTGAACTTGCACCTGTTGCACCTAGGGTGAAATTATTTTTAAGGGAAAATTCAGATCTGAGTTTGCGATTTTTCAACAGAGATGTTTGAAAAAAATGTTAAAAAATGCGTCAATGTCCGCAAAACTGAATTGAATTTCAGATAAAAGAGAAGAAGATTCAAGATCAATTTTTTTTTTTTTAATCAAATGAATTTAATACTTTAAGGGTACACTGGTGCGAATTCGCACCCGAAGTTTCTTCATTTTGTTGGCATTTATGCAAACACAGCAGCAGCGTATTATCCTCACATATATTAAATATTTAATATTAAAATTGTAAACAAACCAATTCGCACCAGTGTACCGATTATGTATGCTGGGTTGGAATGTGCCGTTTGAGGGTTAAAACGATTTAAAAATTTGAAGAAAATTTGATCAAATTCAATAACTTTGAATTTCGGAAAATGTAAATTTACATTTAAACGAATTCAAATGAATTAGAAAAAAATGTTAAAAGATGATTTGTTTTCTGTAAAACTGGAATGAATTCAGATAAATATAAGACAAAAGAGAAGAAAATTCAAGACCATTTTTTTTTCAAATCATATGAATTTAATCCTTTAAGGGTACACTGGTGCAAATTCGCACCCGAAATTTCTTCATTTTGTTGGCATTTATGCAAACCCAGCAGCAGCGTATTATCCCCACATATATTAAATATTTAATATTAAAATTGTAAACAAACCAATTCGCACCAGTGTACCGATTATGCATGCTGGGTTGGAGTGTGCCGATTGAGGGTTAAAACGATTTAAAAATTTGAAAAAACTTGATTAAATTCAATAACTTTGAATTTCGGAAAATTTACATTTACATTTAAACGAATTCAAATGAATTAGAAAAAAATGTTAAAAGATGATTTGTTTTCCGTAAAACTGGAATGAATTCAGATAAATATAAGATAAAAGAGATGCTATTAATTAAAGTTCAAGATAATTTTGGTTTTTTATTTATATGAATTAGAAAAAATGTTAAAAAATGCTTTGATGTCCGCAAAACTGAAATGAATTTCAGATAAAAGAGAAGAAAATTCAAGATCAATTTTTTTTTAATCAAATAAATTTAATCCTTTAAGGGTGCACTGGTGCGAATTCGCACCCGAAGTTTCTTCATTTTCTTGGCATTTACGCAAACACAGCTGCAGCGTATTATCCCCACACATATGAAATATTTAATATTAAAATTGTAAACAAACCAATTCGCACCAGTGTACCGATTATGTATGCTGGGTTGGAGTGTGCCGTTTGAAGGTTAAAACGATTTAAAAATTTGAAAAAACTTGATCAAATTCAATAACTTTGAATTTCGGAAAATTTACATTTACATTTAAACGAATTCAAATGAATTAGAAAAAAATGTTAAAAGATGATTTGTTTTCCGTAAAAATAGAATGAATTCAGATAAATATAAGACTAAAGAGATGATATTCATTTAAGTTCAAGATAATGTTGTTTTTTTAATTAAATGAATTCAAAAAGATCTGAAAAAATTTTATCCAATGCAGTAACTTTGAAATAACAGGCCTCACAGCCCCTATGGTGAAAAATATAGGGACCAAGGGGTACTTTTTGTAACGCTCATAAAGTAGCAAATTCAGGATGATTTTAAATGAATTAGAAAAAATGTTAAAAAATGCTTTGATGTCCCCAAAACTAAAATGAATTTCAGATAAAAGAGAAGAAAATTCAAGATCAGTTTTTTTTTTAATCAAATGAATTTAATCCTTTAAGGGTGCACTGGTGCGAATTCGCACCCCAAGTTTCTTCATTTTGTTCGCATTTATGCAAACACAGCAGCAGCGTATTATCCCCGCATACATTAAATATTTAATATTAAAATTGTAAACAAACCAATTCGCACCAGTGTACCGATTATGTATGCTGGGTTGGAGTGTGCCGTTTGAGGGTTAAAACGATTTAAAAATTTGAAAGAACTTTATCAAATTCAGTAACTTTGAAATAACAGGCCTCACAGCCCCTTATGGAAAAAAATATAGGGACCAAAGGGTACTTTTTGTCACGCTCAAAGGGTATTGAATTCAAGATAAATTCAAAAGATTTCGGAAAATTTAAATTTACATTCAAACGAATTCAAATGAATTAGAAAAAAATGTTAAAAAATGATTTGTTTTCCGTAAAACTGGAATGAATTCAGATAAATATAAGATAAAAGATATGATATTCATGAAAGTTCAAGATAAATTTCGTTTTTTAATTAAATGTATTTAAAAAGATTTTAAAATTTGAAAAAATTTTATCGAATGCAGTAACTTTCAAGTAACAGGCCTCATAGTCCCTATGGGAAAAAATATAGGGACCAAGAGGTACTTTTTGTCACGTTCATAAAGTAGCAAATTCAGGATGATTTTAAATGAATTAGAAAAAATGATAAAAAATGCTTTGATGTCCGTAAAACTAAAATGAATTTCAGATAAAACAGAAGAAAATTCAAGATAATATTTTTTTGAATCAAATGAATTTAATCCTCTAACGGTACACTGGTGCGAATTTGCACCCGAAATTTTTTCATTTTGTTGGCATTTACGCAAACACAACGGCAGCGGATTATCCCCACATATATTAAATATTTAATATTAAAATTGTAAACAAACCAATTCGCACCTGTGTACCGATTATGTATGCTGGGTTGGAGTGTGCCGTTTGAGGGTTTAAATGATTTGGCAAAAAATGTTTAAATCAACAACAAATGTTCACTGATTTCCAAAAATTGAAATAACTTTAGATCAATTTCAGAAAAACCAGACGAATTCGATGAAATTCATAAAAATTCAAGGTGAATTAAAAAAATTCAAATGCATTGAAAACAATTTAAAAAATATGAATACAATTAACTGAATTCCGTAGCTTAGAAAAATTCCAGGAAGTTAAAAAGAATTTAGGATCAATTAAATAAAAACTTTCAAAAACCTAAAAAAAATCCATTAAATTGAATAGAATTGAGTGTATTCAGAAGAATTCAAGTAAATTACAAAAAAGAAGAGAACTACAAAGAATTTAAAACAATTCGAGTTATAAATTCTAAAGAATTGGAACAATTTTAAAAATCGAAAACATTCGATTACTTACAATACATTTTGAATGAATTTAGAGAAATTAAAAAAAAATGAGAGCAATTAGATAAAATTTATTTGAAAAATAAATTGAATTGAGTAGAATTAAGTGCATTTAGAAGAATTCAAAGGAATTTAATAGAATGTAGGATAATTTAATAAGAATTCAGTGTGAATTCCAAATGAATTGCAAGAAATATTTGAAAATCGCTTCAAATTTTGAAACCCTACAAAATCCATTCCTTCCAATCTTATTTAATCTCAATTCAAATTTTTAAGACCTTTCGGAATCCCTTGAAATTGTTTAAATCTCTTGGAAATGCCTTAAACTTTTTTTAAATACCCTGAAATACTCCAGTCTTTGAAATTTCTTTCAACTATTGGAATAAATGAAACCAAATTTTGGGAATCCTTAAAAATTTCCTAAAATATTTCAAATCCTTTGAAATCGCGAAAATTTTTTTAATCTCTTGAAAATGCCAAGTAATTTGAAAAAATACCGTAGAATGTTTCAAAACCATTATTATTTATTCATTTTATCAAATAAATACTTTTAAAAAATCCATTAAATATTGAAATACATTGAGGGACATTAAAAAAAAACCTTAAAATCATCGAAATCCTCGAAAATATGATAAAATACCATGAAATCTTGTTAAATATTTTAAAATTTGTAAAATCGTTTCATATCTTCGAAATTCTAGGAAATTAATTACCCAAAAATATTAAAAACCTTCGAAATACCTTCAAATTATTGAAATAAATTAAAAACTCCTGGGAAACATTTAAGATTGTCTAAAGGATTTTAAATCCTTTGAAATTCACTTAAATATTATGAAATCCTGTAAAATATTGTGACTATATTTCCTGAAATCCACTAAAATATGATAAAATCCCGTGAAATTCTACTTTGATATTTCTGAAATCTTTCAAATCTTTGTGGCATCTTTTAAAATCTTCCTAAAATTTTTATTGATAAAATCTTCTGAAACCGTTGAAATATTTGAAATGTTTGTGAAATCTTTTGAAATTGCTGAAATCTTTATTTGTGAACTCCTTGAAATTATTAAAATCGTTCAAATATTTTTGATATCTTTAAAAAAATGTCTGAAATTTTTATTTATGAAAACTTCGGAAATCGATACAATATTTTATAATCTTTGAAATCCTTATGAAATCTTTCAAATATATATCATGATCACTTTTAAAATCTTTCTAAAACAATTATTTGTGAAATTTTCTAAAATCTTTGAAATCTTGATGAAATATTTCTTTCCTGGAATCTTATGAAATAGCTGAAAAATCTTTCATCTTTGTGAAAATAAAATAATAATAAAAATTCTTCAAATTTGAGCTTTATGATAAATGTAAGGCTATATAAATAATTTATTCAATAATAATAAATAAAACAAAAATTTAAATGGAGTACTTAAATTTTCAATTGAAAAGATTAATTTTCGAACACCAAGATTAAGTTTCAAACAAGATGATTAATTCCTAAAAATTTTTTTTTTAAATAAGATAAAAATTGATTTTTTATTTATTTATTTTTCTATTTTTTTGTAGAAAATTAATCTTCTTGTTTGAAACTTAATCTTGGTATTACAAAATTAATTTCTTGAAAACTGATATTTTTTTATTTTAAACTAAAAAATATCAGTTTTCAAGAAATTAATTTTGGAATACCAAGATTAAGTTTCAAACAAGAAGATTAATTTTCAACAAAATAATTTAAAAAAAAAAATGAATTTTTAACGAAAGAGTTTAACTTTCAACAAAAAAAAAAAATAATAATTTTCATCTAAAATTATGAATATTTAATTGGAATACTTTAATTTTGAATCGAAAGATTAATTTTCGAATACCAAGATTAAGTTTCAAACAAGAAGATTAATTTTCTACAAAAAAAAAATAAATAAAAATAAATAAATAAAAAATGATTTTTCAACAAAATACAAGAATTTCTAATCAAAAAAGACAAATTTTCTATCAAATAGTTGAATTTTAAACTCAAAAATATTAGTTTTCACCAAAAAATGGAAGAGTTGAATTTTCAGTTAAAAAATTAATTTTTTTACAAGAAATCTTTTTCAACTAAAGTGATGAATTTTTAACTAAACTAATAAATATTCAACTGGAGCAGATGAATTTTTGAAAAAAGTGTTTAACTTTTAACCAAAAAAAAAAGTTAATTTTCAGCTAAAATAATGAATATTTATTTGAAATACTTAAATTTTGAATCAAAAAGATTAAGTTTCTAAAAAAAAAAAAAAATAATAAACAAAAAATAACGATTATTCAAGAAAATACATGAATTTCGAACTAAAAAAGACAAATTTTCAACCACATAGTTGAATTTTAAACTAAAAAATATCAGTTTAAAAAAAAAGAGAGAATAGTTAAATTTTCAGATAAAAAAAAAATTTCCTTGACAAAAATTTGTAAACCACAGCGATGAAATTTTAACTAAATTAATACACATTCAACTGAAACAGAATAATTTTAAAACAAAAAAATATGAATTTTTGACAAAAAGAGTTAAACTTTTACGCAAAAAAAAAGTTAATCTTCAGCTACAATGATGAATATTTAATTGTAATACATAAATTTTGTATAAAAAAGATTAATTTTCTACAAAAAAAAAAAACAAACAAAAAATAACGATTTCTCAACAAAATACATGAATTTCGAACTAAAAAAGACAAATTTTCAACCAAATAGTTGAATTTTAAACTCAAAAATATCAGTTTTCAAAAAAAAAGAGAGAGAATAGTTAAATTTTCAGATAAAAAAAATAATTTTCCTGAACAAAAATTTGTAAACCGTAGCGATGAAATTTTAAATAAATTAATACACATTCAACTAAAACAGAATAATTTTAAAACAAAAAAAATTAATTTTTGACAAAAGAGTTAAACTTTTACGCAAAAAAAAGTTAATTTTCAGCTAAAATGATCAATATTTAATTGGAATACTTAAATTTTGAATCAAAAAGATTAAGTTTCAAACAAGAAGATCAATTTTCTACAAAAAAATATAAAATTAAATAAATAAAAAACGATTTTTCAACAAAATACATGAATTTCGAAGTAAAAAAGACAAATTTTTAACCAAATAGTTGAATTTTAAACTAAAAAATATCAGTTTTCAAAAAAAAAAAAAAAAAGAGAGAATAGTTCAATTTTCAGGTAAAAAAAAATAATTTTCCTCAACAAAAATTAGGAAACCGTGGCGAAGAAATTTTAAATAAATTAATACACATTCAACTGAAACAGAATAATCTTAAAACAAAAAAATGAATTTTTGACAAAAAGAGTTAAACTTTTACCCAAAAAAAAAGTTAATGTTCAGCTAAAATGATGAATATTTAATTGTAATACATAAATTTTGTATCAAAAAGATTAATTTTCTACAAAAAAATATAAAAATAAATAAATAAATAAAGATTCTTCAACAGGATACATGAATTTCGAACTAAAAAAGACAAATTTTCAACCAAATAGTTGAATTTTAAAATAAAAAATTTTAGTTTTCAAAAAAAAGAGAAAAAAAAGAATAGTTAAATTTTCAGATAAAAAAAATAATTTTCCTCAACAAAAATTAGGAAACCGTGGCGAAGAAATTTTAAATAAATTAATACACATTCAACTGACACAGAATAATTTTAAAACAAAAAAATGAATTTTTGACAAAAGAGTTAAACTTTTACGCAAAAAAAAAGGTAATCTTCAGCTACAATGATCAATATTTAATTGTAATACTTAAATTTTTTATCAAAAAGATTAATTTTCTACAAAAAAAAATAAAAATAAATAAAAAAAAAAACGATTTTTCAACAAAATACATGAATTTCGAAGTAAAAAAGACAAATTTTTAACCAAATAGTTGAATTTTAAACTCAAAAATATCAGCTTTCAAAAAAAAAAAGAGAGAATAGTTAAATTTTCAGATAAAAAAAAAAATTTCCTCAACAAAAATTTGTAAACCACAGCTATGAAATTTTAACTACATTAACACACATTCAAGTGAAACAGAATAATTTTAAAACAAAAAAAAAATGAATTTTTGACGAAAGAGTTTAACTTTTAACAACAAAAAATAATAATTTTCAGCTAAAATAATGAATATTTAATTGGAATACTTAAATTTTGAATCAAAAAGATTAAGTTTCAAACAAGAAGATTAATTTTCTACAAAAAAATATAAAAATAAATAAATAAAAAACGATTTTTCAACAAAATACATGAATTTCGAACTAAAAAAGACCAATTTTTTATCAAATAGTTGAATTTTAAACTGAAAAATATCAGTTTTCAACAAATAAATTTTGGAATACCAAGATTAAGTTTCAAACAAGTAGATTAATTTTCTACAAAAAAAAATATATATAAATAAATAAATAAAAAACGATTCTTCAACAAAATATATGAATTTCGAACTAAAAAAAATAAAATTTCTATGAAATAGTTGAATTTTGACCTGAAAAATATCAGTTTTCAACAAAAAATGGAAGAGTTGAATTTTCAGTTTAAAAAAATAATTTAAAAAAAAAATGTTTTTTAACTAAAGTGATGAATTTTGAATTAAACCAATAAATATTCAACTGGAACAGATGAATTTTTGACAAAAGAGTTTAACTTTTATCGAAAAAAAATATTTAATTTTCATCTAAAATGATGAATATTTAATTGTAAAACTTCAATTTTTTATCAAAAAGATTAATTTTCTACAAAAAAAAAATTACGATTTCTCAACAAAATACATGAATTTCAAACTAAAAAAAAAAAAAGACAAATTTGCAACCAAAAATTCAATACTTACATTTTCAGTTAAAAAAGTTAATTTTTAACAAAAAAGATGAATTTTTAAATAAAATGATGAATTTTCAACCAATACGATTTTATTGTCTGCCAAAAAAGTCGAATTATCAACTGATAAAGATACTTTTTCAACCTAAGTTAGAGTTTTCGGTTTAAAATAACAAATTTAAAAAAAAAAGTTGCATTTTCAAATTAAGTGATGAAGTTGCAAATAAAATTATGAATCTTCAACTGGGACAGTTCAATTTTTAAAAATTTAATTACAACCGAAATAATTAATCTTTATCTAGAATTGTTCAATTTTTAACAAAAAAAAAAATAATAATTTTTAAGCAACAAGATTAATTTCTATACAAAAAAAAAATAAGTAAATAAATAAAAAACCACGCTACTTTAATCAAAAAAGGTAAGTTTTTAACCAAAATTTTAATAGTTGTATTTTTAGTTAAAAAAATAACATTCAACCATTGACATGGATTTTTCAACTAAAATTATGGAAGATTCAATTGAAATAGTTACATTTTCATATTACAAAAATAAAAAAAATACAACAAAATAGTTAAATTTTCAACTAAAATATTTAAATTTTCAGTAAAAAAAATTAATTGCCAGCCAAAGAAAAAACTAATCTTCGACCAGAAGGACCAAAAAATTCATTTTTCATCCGAGAATTTAAATTTTAACCAAGTAATAAAATTAATTTATTTAGTTCAGAATTTAATTATTTTTTCAAATTAATATTTCTAGGTTAAGAACTTTTTTTTTTATTTGAAAGTTCGACTTTTTGGTAGAAAATTATTCTCCTTGTTTGAAAATTCGTCTTTTTGGTAAAAAATTCTATATCTTTGGTACAATTTTTAATAAATGACATACATTTTTAATCAGATAATTCAATTTTTAACGAGAAAATACGAAATTTCAGGAGAAACCATACATTTTTAACCAAAAAGTTGAATTTTCTACCGCAATAAAATTAATTTTCAACTATAAAAAATGAATTTTCAAGAAAATACATAGATTGTACTCAAAAAAATTAATTTTTCAACTATAAAAGACGAATTTTCAACAAAACTCATACATTTTTAACACCAAATAGGTAAATTTTAAACCAAAATGTTTACTTTTCATCTATAAAAGTCAAGTTTTTAGCTAAATGTATGCCTTTTAAAACAAACAGTTTAATTCAATAATTTACCTATTTTATTGAAAATTATTATTTTTTTGCTTCAAAAATTATTTTTAATCTGAAACTTAAATTATTCCATTTTTAGTTTAAAATTGAACTTTGTTTTGGTTGAGAATTTAATTATTTTTGTCAAAAAATCCTTTATTTAGTTGAAACTTTCTTTTTTTATTTAAAAATTCGACTTTTTTTTATAAATTTATTATTCTTGTTTAAAAATTCATCTTTTTTGTAGAAAATTAATTATCTTTGGTTCAATTTTCAATTAAAAACATACATTTTTAATCAAATGGTTATATTTTCAACCCAAACGATTAATTTTTAAACCATAAAAGACGAATTTTCAATCCAAGACATACATTTTTAATCAGATAATTTAATTTTTAACGAAAAAAGACGAAATTTCAGGAGAAAACATACATTTTTAACCAAAAAGTTGAATTTTCTACCGCAATAAAATTAATTTTCAACTATAAAAAATGAATTTTCAAGAATATACATAGATTTTAAATCCAAAAAATTAATTTTTCAACTATAAAAGACGAATTTTCAACAAAACTCATACATTTTTAACACCAAATAGGTAAATTTTCAACCAAAATGTTTACTTTTCATCTATAAAAGTCAAGTTTTTAGCTAAATGTATGCCTTTAAAAAAAAAAAATTATTTTTAATCTGAAAATTAAATTATTCCATTTTTAGTTTAAAATTGAACTTTGTTTTGGTTGAGAATTTAATTATTTTTGTTAAAAAATCCTTTATTTAGTTGAAACTTTTTTTTTTTATTTAAAAATTCGACTTTTTTTATAAATTTATTATTCTTGTTTAAAATTCATCTTTTTTGTAGAAAATTAATTATCTTTGGTTCAATTTTCAATTAAAAACATACATTTTTAATCAAATGGTTATATTTTCAACCAAAAATATTAATTTTAAACCATATAAGACGAATTTTTAAGAAAATACATTTTTATCCAAACAATTGAATTTGCAACAAAAAAAAACTGATTTTCCACCAAAAAAGTCAAGTTTTACATAAAATTATTAAATTTTCAAGTAAATAGTTTAAAAAATGGATGTGCCTAATTTTATTTTTCTCAATTTAAAATTTTTAAATGAACATTTGAACTTTAAAATTAAAAAATATTAATTTTTTTACCAAAAGTGAATTAGTTAAATTTTCAATCGAAAAAAAATGTGAGAAAGTATTTGAGGGAATTTGCATATACTTTGAAAAACCTGAAAAATGTCAGTGACTTTTTTTTTAAGTTAGAAAAATTTTTTCTAAAGCGTGCTTAATTTTTTTTTTTACTGCAATCTAAATTTGAATAACAATGATTCTTTATTTATAAAAATAGCTTCATTTTACTGTATTTAACCATTTTTTTTGAAAATTCTTTTCTTTTTTTGGTTTTAAATTGATTTTTTTTTTACCGAAAATTTAACTATTCTATTTTTGGTGTGTAAACTAATCGTTTTCAGTTGAAAATTTAAATTTCTATTTCAAAATTGATGTATTTTGTTGAGAATTCCTTCTCTAATAGTATAAAATTAATCTTCTTTTTTGAGCAATCGTATTTTTTGTAATAAAATTTTTATCACAAAAATATATGCAAATTCCTTCAAATACTTTCTTACATTTTTTTTTCACTTGAAAATTTAACTATTGTTTTTTAAAGTTCATATTCTTAGGTTGGAAATTAAACTGTTCTGTAGAAAATTCGTCATTTAGGCTTGAAAATTCAACAATTTGGTACGAAAGTAAATTGTTTTGTAATTTTTTTTTTTCAATCAATTCTCTTAAATTAAAATTTAACTAATCCACTTTTGGTAAAAAAAATTAATATTTTTTAGTTTTAAAGTTCAAATGTTCATTTAAAAATTTAAAATCGACAAAAATAAAATTAGACACATCCATTTTTCAAACTATTTACTTGAAAATTAAATAATTTTATTTAAAACTTGACTTTTGTGGTTGAAAATCAATTTTTTTTTGTTGTTGCAAATTTAATTATTTGGATAAAAATGTATTTTGTTAAAAATTCGTCTTTTATGGTTTAAAATTAATATTTTTTTATTGAAAATATAACCATTTGATTAAAAATGTAAGTTTTTAATTTTTTACAAGTTTTTTTTTTAAGTTTTCTACAAAAAAGATGAATTTTCAAACCAAAATAATAATTTTATACCAAAAAGTCGAATTTAAAAAAAAAAAGAAGTTTCAACTGAAAATTAAAACAACAGTTTTTAGTTTAAAAAAATTCATTTTCAACCCAGAAATATTAATTTAAAAAAAAAGTTAAGTTTTGAACTAAATAAAGGAATTTTTAACAAAAATAATTGAATTTTCAACCGAAACAAAGTCCAATTTTAAACTAAAAATTGAATAATTTAATTTTCAGATTAAAAATAATTTTTGAAACAAAAAAATAATAATTTTCAACAAAATAGTTAAATTTTTTGGCAAAAAAAAAAATAATATTTTTTAGTTTTAAAGTTCAAATGTTCATTTAAAAATTTAAAATCGACAAAAATAAAATTAGACACATCCATTTTTCAAACTATTTACTTGAAAATTAAATAATTTTATTTAAAACTTGACTTTTGTGGTTGAAAATCAATTTTTTTTGTTGTTGCAAATTTAATTATTTGGATAAAAATGTATTTTGTTAAAAATTCGTCTTTTATGGTTTAAAATTAATATTTTTTGTTGAAAATATAACCATTTGAAACAAAGTCCAATTTTAAACTAAAAATTGAATAATTTAATTTTAAGATTAAAAATAATTTTTGAAACAAAAAAATAATAATTTTCAACAAAATAGTTAAATTATTGAATTAAACTATTTGTTTTAAAAGGCATACATTTAGCTAAAAACTTGACTTTTATAGATGAAAAGTAAACATTTTGGTTTAAAATTTACCTATTTGGTGTTAAAAATGTAAAAATTAATTTTTTTGATTAAAATCTATGTATATTCTTGAAAATTCATTTTTTATAGTTGAAAATTAATTTTATTGCAGTAGAAAATTCAACTTTTTTGTTAAAAATGTATGTTTTCTCCTGAAATTTCGTCTTTTCTCGTTAAAAATTAAATTATCTGATTAAAAATGTATGCCTTTTTATTAAAAATTGCACCAAAGATAATCAATTTTCTACCAAAAAGTCGAATTTTCAAATAAAAAAAAAGTTGTAACTGAAAATTAAGACATCAGTTTTTAGTATTAAAAATTTAATTTTTAACCTAGAAATATTAATTTGAAAAAATAATTAAATTTTGAACTAAATAAATGAATTTTTAACAAAAATAAATGAATTTTTCAACTAAAAAAAACGTTAATTTTAAAACTAAAAATGGAATAATTTAATTTTCAGATAATGAATAATTTGATAACAAAAAATTCAACAAAATAGTTCAATTTTTAAATTAAACTATTTGCTTGAAAATGTATTTTTTTTTTTTTGCTTAAAACTTAGATTTTACCGTTTAAATTAAAAATTCTTTGTTGAAAATTCGTCTTTTATAGTTGAAAAATTAATTTTCTTGGTTAAAATTTACATCTTTGGTTAAAAATTAATATTATTGATGAAAAATTCAACTATTTGGTTAAAAATGTAAGTATTCTCCTAAAATTTTGCCTTTTCTCGTTAAAAATTTAATTATCTGATTAAAAATGTATGTCTTTTACTAAAAACTGATGTTTTAATTTTCAGTTACAACTTTTTTTTATTTGAAAATTCGACTCTTTGGTAGAAAATTCATTATTTTTAAATCAATTTTCAATAAAAGACATACACTTTCATTGAAAATTGAACCAAAGATAATGAATTTTCTACCAAAGAGTCGAATTTTCAAAAAAAAAGTTGTAACTGAAAATTAAAACATCAGTTTTTTGTTTAAAAGAAAAATTAATTTTTAACCCAGAAATATTAATTTAAAAACAATAGTTAAATTTTGAACTAAATAAATGAATTTTTAACAAAAATAATTGAATTTTCTACTGATAAAAGGTTCATTTTTAAACTAAAAATGGAATAGTTTAACTTTTTAGATAAAAAATAATTTTTTAAGAAATAAAAAAAAATGCAGCGAAATAGTAGAATTTTTTAATTAAACTATTTATTTAAAAAAGTATGCCTTTTACTGAAAACTTGACTTTTACAGTTAAAAATTGAACTTCTTGGTTGAAAATTTAACTCTTTGGTAAAAAATGTATGTATTTTGTTGAAAATTCGTTTTTTATAGATAAAAAATTAATCTTCTTGGTTGAAATTAATCTGTTTGGCTGAAAATGTAAGTATTTTTTTGAAAATATATATTTTTTTGGTTGAAAATTCGTCTTTTATAGTTGAGAATTTATCTTTTATAGTTAAAAATTAAATTTTTTGGTTCAAACTTGAACTATTTGATTAAAAATTTCCGTATTTTGTAAAAAATTTATCTATTCTCTTGAAAATTCGTCTTTTCTAGTTTTTAAATTAAATAATCTGCTGAAAAATTGATGTCTTTTCTAAAAAATTAATCTGCTTGATTGAACATTTTATTATTTGATTCAAAATGTATGTATTCTTTTGAAAATTCGTCATTTTTTGTTAAAAATTCAACTATTTTTTAATTAAAAATTCATGTATGCACTTAAATATTCGTCTTTTATATTTGAAAATTCGTCTTTTATGGTGGAAAATTAATCTTTTTCGTTTGAATAAATAACAATTTCATTCAAAATTTATGTCTTTTAATGAAAATTTAATTTAAGATAATGAATTTTCAATTAAAAAGATTAATTTTCTACCAAAATGACGAATTTTCAAATTAAAATTAAATAAATTGTAACTAAAAATTAAAGCTTCAGTTTTTAGTTTAAAAAAAAATTACTTTTTAAACCGAAAATATTAATTTTCAAAAAATAGGTCAATTTTAAACGCAAAACAAAATAGTTTAATTTTCAGATGAAGAATACATTTTTATAAAAAAAAAAAAAAGATAATAAAGTAAAAAGTTCAATTTTCAACTAAAATAAATGGATTTTCTACTGAAAAAGATCAATTTTAAACTATAAATTCAACAGTTTAATATTCAGATAAACAATAATTTTTAACAAAAAAATTCGACAAAATAATTTTTTTTAAAAATATGGTCCAAATTTGGTGTTGGATTTTTTTTCTTTTTTAAGAGGAGTTTGCATACATTTTTTAATTTAAAAAGATAAATTTTCTCCCAAAAAGTCGAATTTTCAAATTAATTTAAATTAATTCATCAATATTTAACCCGAAAATATTAATTTTCCAAAAATAGTTAAATTTTAAACTAAATAAAAGAATTTTTAACCAAAACAAATAAATTTTCAAATGAAATAAAGTTTAATTTTAAACTAAAAATGGAATAGATTAATTTTCAGATAAAAAATAAGGTTTGAAAAACAAAAAAATTATTTTCAACAAAATATTTAAATTATTAAATTAAACTATTTGTTAAAAAAAGCATACATTTTGCTAAAAACTTGACTTTTATACATAAAAAGTGAACTTCTTGGTTGAAATTTTAAATATTTGGTTAAAAATGTATGTATTTTGTTAAAAATTCGTCTTTTATGGTTAAAAATTAATCATTTGGGTCGACAATATAACCATTTGATCAAAAATATATGTCTTTTATTGAAAATTGAACAAAAAGTCGAATTTTCAAATTAAAAAAAAAAAGTTTTAACTGAAAATTGAAACTTCAGTTTTCAGTTTTGAAATAAATCATTTTTAACCCGAAAATATTTATTTTCCAAAAATAGTTAAATTTTAAACTAAATAAAGGAATTTTTAACCAAAATAAATGAATTTTCAACTGAAACAAATTTCAATTTTAAACTGAAAATCCAATATTTTAATATTCAAATAAAAAATAATAGTTTAAAAACAAAATAATAATTTTCAACAAAATATTTACAATTTTTAGTTAAGCTGTTTATTTAAAAAAAGTATACCTTTCGTTGAAAACTTGACTTTTATCGTTAAAATTTAAAATTCTTTGTTGAAAATTCGTCTTTTATAGTAGAAAAATTAATTTTATTGCTTGAAAATTAAACTATCTGATTAAAAATGTATCTCTTTTATTGAAAATCCTTCTTTTCAATTTAAAAATTAATCTTCTTGATTAAAAATTCAACTATATAGTTAAATATTTATGTATTTTCTTAACAATTCATTTTTTTTTGGTAAAAAATTAATATTTTAGAGTTAAAAATTCATCTGTTTGGTAAAAACTTAACTATTTGTTTGAAAATCAAACTCTTTTTTAGAAATCTCATCTTTTTGTTTGAAAATAAAATTCTTTGGTTCCAAATTAATCTCTTTTGGTGGAGGATTCAACCATTTTTCTTAAATATTCCTCTTTTTGGATGAATTCAGCTGTTTCTGATTTAAAATTAAAATAAAAGTTTTTAATTTTAATATTCATTAATTTAATTTAATATTAATATATGTATAATATAAAAAAGAAAAGAAAAGAATTCACTGAAATTCATAAAAATTCAAGGTGAATTAAAAAAAAAATCAAATGAATTTAAAACAATTTACAAAAACTTCAACTTTGAAGCCCTACGAATTTCTAACCAAACAAGTGATTAATGACTACAAAAGAATTCAAAATTAAATAAAAAAGAATTCAAATGATAGGAAAAAATATTAAAAATTAAAGAAAAAAAATGCCATTGATTAAAATCGAATTTGAAAGAATTTAGAGGAATTAAAGGGAATTGAAAATAATTCGATTAACTAAATTAAAAAAAAAACCCAAGTGAATTCCAGACAATTCCAACATAAAATCATTCACTGAATTGAGAAATTTTGAAATGAGTTTATGAAAAACAAATAAAAGTTAAAAGAATTGAATAAAATTCCCAAGAATTTAAAGTGAGTTTTATAGACTTGAAAATGAATTAACAAATTTTTTTTTAAATTCACTGAATTGAGGAGAAACTAGAAGAATACAAAAGAATTAAAAAGAATTCAGGATAAATTGGTAAGAATTCAGGGGGACATCCAAATGAGTGCAAATTTTTTTTTTTTTAATTCTTAAAAAATCAAACTATATTTTTAACATTTTTCCATATAAAATAATAAACAACAAATTTAAGCATTCAAAATGGAACCCTTGAATTCAAAACTTTAAAAATTCAAGTTTAAAAGTTTTTCAATTTAAAATTTAGAATTTTTGTAAATTATAGAGTTGAAAGATTGAGATTAAATTCCAAAAATATAAATCCACTTTAACATTTTCACTGTTCTAAATTAAATAATCAATTAATAAACTTTAAAAATGTTCCAAATTATGTTTTTTTAAGTAATTTTAAGCTAGACAAAATAAAAATTGAAAAATAATTTTTTTAACCTGACAGTTTTTAAATTATTTTCATTTTAAATCATCCTTTAAAAGCTTAAAAAAATTTATTTCAAAATCTTGAGAAATCTAGAAGTGGTTTTAAATTATTTTAAATTCAAAATAATTTTTGAATTTTTTTCCGGAACTTTTAAATATATTTCAAAATGAATTGAATTTTTTCTATAACTTTTAGAAAATCCTGCAAATTAAAAAAAAAATTTGAAGTTATAAATAACAATAGAACTGCACTTTAATTATTTCAAACACTGTTAAAATCGAACTTGGGCAGATTTTTCTTTTGAATATTCGTAAAATTCCCGGTTTTCCTGCCTGACAGCCACTCTATTTTTTATTTAAAGAATTTTGAATTTAAAAACATCTAATTTTTTTTAAACCTTTAAAACTGCATTTTAAAATTCTTTAAATTAACATATATGCTTCAAAATTTAAAATAAAAAATTTTTGAACTGAAAGATTTTCGAATGAAGCATTCTAAACTAAATGATATAATAATTGATAAAAATTACAATTTAACAAATTATTTAAAAAACGGTTGAAATCAAAGTTGGATAACATTTTTATTCTGAATTTTTTTTTAAATTCCCAGTCAAAAAATAAATTCAATGCCATTTGCTGGTTAATATATTCTTTCAAATCCGTTACAATATTATAATCTCAAGTTCCACGAAATTTGATATTTCTAGAAATCCTGCAAAATTGATTAAAATACTTTATGAGCTTTAAGATAAAAAATGAAATAAAATCATTGAAATCCTTTGTAAATCTTATAAATCGCCTTGAAAGTTTCTAGAAATATTTTTAAATATTTCAAATCCTTTACAATCTTCTGAAATTCCTTGAAAATTTTTTAGAGCTCTTAAAAATGTCAAATAAAAACGTTTAAATATACAAAAGAATTCAAAAGAATACAAACAAAAAATCACAAATTAATATACTGCAGAATGAATTCTAAAAAATAATTTAAAATCTTTGAAATCCTAAAAAAAAAATCCTCGCTCTTCGTGAATAAATTTTTTAAAATACTTGAAAATATGATAAAATCCTGTCAATTTCCATGACGATAATTCCTGAAGTCTGAGAAAATCTAATAAAATACTTTAATTAAAATTCACTAAAATATTTCAAATTAAAATCGATTGAAAAATACCTTTTAAACATTTTAAAATACTATAAAATCTTTCAAATCTCTTTAAATTATAGGAATCTATTAAAAATGTTTTCGAATTTTTAAAAATACCCTGAAATATTTCACAGAAATAAATAAAAAAAAAAATTGTCAGCCCAGTGTATTTTGAATAAATGAATGATTAATTAATTATTAACCTGCTGCTGTTGATTTTGTTGCTGCTGCTGCTGTTGCTGCTGTTGCTGTTGAGCGGCGGCCTGGGCCGCTTGTCTCTGCTGTTGGCGCAATATACTAGGTGGCGGGTCCATATGTTGGCGCTGATGCAGCAAAAGGTGATTCTTTTGGAAGAACGCTTTCCCACATTTGTCGCAAACGTGCGACCTTATGTGACAACTGCCGTCCGAATGACGCCGCTGATGCTGAGAGAGTCCGTGCTTCTGTGCAAAGCCGCGACCACAGTCGGGACATACGTGGGGCTTTGGTTTCGGCCCCGAGCCCACGGGAGGTGAGGTTTGCGTCGCACCGTGCATGTGACTCACACTCGGTGTGCCAATCGGTCCGTTCATCTGGAAATTCTACTCCTTTAGTCTCATGTTTCATCATTTTCGAAATTTTATCCCCTGCACACGCTTCAAACTGCTCAATATTTCCCACGCACCTTTCATATTTCCCACGCCCCTTTTTCTATTTTTCCACGCCCACCGTAATTAACAAATATAAACAAGTTAAAGACTTTTTAAATCGCAATATAAGATTATTGGCAGAAAATTTGTGAACTTCATAGTAT
>NC_046666.1:2295078-2314016 GCF_010883055.1 Belonocnema kinseyi | reverse complement strand
TTTAATCAAAGAAAAAAAATTTACGGTCATTTCCCAGTTTGCAAAAATTTTTCACAGTCAATGAGCAGTTTGAAACTACTCAATATTTCCCACGCTCCTTTCATATTTCCCACGCCCCTTTCATATTTCCTACGCCCCTTTTTCTATTTTTCCACGCCCACCTTAATTAACAAATATAAACAAGTTAAAGACTTTTTAAATCGCAATATAAGATTATTGGCAGAAAATTTGTGAACTTCATAGTATCTATTATCTAAAGCAATAAACGAGAAAAGCAAGGACAATTTTTATGATAATTGGTGAATATCTCTTCAGAATTATATAATATTTTTACACATACAATTAGGCGTCATTTCAAGCCTGTAGGGAGAATGCGCATTTGTAAACGGGGATCACAGTGCTTTAGCCGTTTTAATCAAAGAAAAAAAATTTACGGTCATTTCCCAGTTTGCAAAAATTTTTCACAGTCAATGAGCAGTTTGAAACTACTCAATATTTCCCACGCTCCTTTCTTATTTCCCACGCCCCCTTCATATTTCCCACGCCCCTTTTTCTATTTTTCCACGCCCACCGTAATTAACAAATATAAACAAGTTAAAGACTTTTTAAATCGAAATATAAGATTATTGGCAGAAAATTTGTGAACTTCATAGTATCTATTATCTAAAGCAATAAACGAGAAAAGCAAGGGCAATTTTTATGATAGTTGGTGAATATCACTTCTGAATTATATAATATTTTTACACATGCAATTAGGCGTCATTTCAAGCCTGAAGGGAGAATGCGCATTTGTAAACGGGGATCACAGTGCTTTAGCCGTTTTAATCAAAGAAAAAAAATTTACGGTCATTTCCCAGTTTGCAAAAATTTTTCACAGTCAATGAGCAGTTTGAAACTACTCAATATTTCCCACGCTCCTTTCTTATTTCCCACGCCCCTTTCATATTTCCCACGCCCCTTTTTCTATTTTTCCACGCCCACCTTAATTAACAAATATAAACAAGTTAGACTTTTTAAATCGCAATATAAGATTATTGGCAGAAAATTTGTGAACTTCATAGTATCTATTATCTAAAGCAATAAACGAGAAAAGCAAGGGCAATTTTTATGATAGTTGGTGAATATCACTTCTGAATTATATAATATTTTTACACATGCAATTAGGCGTCATTTCAAGCCTGAAGGGAGAATGCGCATTTGTAAATGGAGACCACAGTGCTTTAGCCGTTTTAATAAAAAAAATTCACGGTCATATTCCGGTTTGCAAACATTTTTTACAGTCAATGAGCACTTTGAAACTGCTCAATATTTCCCACGCCTCTTTGATATTTCCCACGCCCCTTTCACATTTCCCACGTCCTTTTTATATTTTTCCACGCCCACCGTAATTAACAAATATAAACAAGTTAAAGACTTTTTAAATCGCAATATAAGATTATTGGCAGAAAATTTGTGAACTTCATAGTATCTATTATCTAAAGCAATAAACGAGAAAAGCAAGGACAATTTTTATGATAATTGGTGAATATCTCTTCAGAATTATATAATATTTTTACACAGACAATCAGGCGACTTTTTAAGCCTGAAAGTAGAATGTGCATTTGTAAATGGGAATCACAATGGTTTAGCCGTTTTAATCAAAGAAAAAAATTCACGGTCATTTCCCGGTTTTGCAAACATTTTTCACTGTCAATAAAATTAAAAAAATTGAACATCAAATCTAAAAATTGTATTCAAGTGCTCAATAATTTACTCGTATAAAATTGAAGCTACCAACATTTTTCAACTGAATTATTTTAAATTAAATGCAGTTAAAATGCCAAATTACAAATTATAAACTTTTATCCATTATAAAGTTCAAAGATTTAGATTCAGTTTGTTCAAAATTATACCATTTTAAGCAATTTGGAATTCTAATTCCAGCTTAGAATTTGTTAAAAATTAAAAATTTCCTGCTCAAATCCAGAATTTTAATTCTTTTCGAACATTCTCTAGATCAACTAATTGTAAAAATTAGATTTTTTTTGTAAAATTACCTGTTCCAATTCATAAATTTATTTTTTTTCGAAAATATCACGTTTCCACTTAGAATTGGAATTCATTCTATTAAAAAAATTCCCTGTACCAGCTCGGAAATCATTTAAATTTAAACATTCCCTGTGCCAAGAAAAAATTATAATTCTTTTGGATAAATCTCAGTTTCAACTCAGAAGTAGTTAAAATTTAAAAATTCCCAGATTCAACTCAGTATTAGAATTTTTTGGAAAAATTTCCTGTTCCAATCCAGAATTTTGTTTCTTTTCGACAATTTCCAACACCAACTCGAAATTTTTTTAAAGTTGAAAATTCCCGTTTCCAAGTCAGAATAATTATGATTCTGGATAAATTACAGTTCCAACTATAAATTTGTAAAAGATTGACAATTCCCTGTTCAAATTAAAATTTTAATTATTTCGAAATCTGCCAAAATCTACATTTTGTTTTAAATTAGGCCGTGGGCTATTTGCACAGAAATTTTGGTACGAATAATCAAATTTCAAATTAATTTTGAATTTTTTCAAATCTTCTCAATATCTCTTCAACTTGATCGACTTTTTTTATGAGAATAATAGGTGTTCAAGTGTTATTTATAGATTAACATTCAACAATTTGAGTTACAGATTAAACACAGTGGTTTATTAGTTAAATTGTACGAATTCGCTTTAAACTGCGCCATATTTCTCACGCGCCTTTCACATTTCCCCCGCGCCATTCACATTTCCCACGCGTCATTCATATTTCCCACGCCCCTTTCCTATTTTTCTACGCCCACCGCAATAAACAAAAATTAATAAGTAAAATAAATTTTTAATTAAAATATAAGATTATCATTAGTAGAAAATTTTTGTATTTTATGGCACCTATTATTTAAAGTAATAGAAGAGAAAGGCAAAGTCGATTTTTATGATAATTGGTGAAAATGTAAAGCTCTTCATAATTATATATTCAAAAGCTCAATAATTTGCAATTATAAATTAATTGCAGTTAAACTACAAAATCAATTTTTTTTACTTTTATAAATTGTAGAGTTTAAAGACTTAGATTCAGTTAAAAAAATATAAATCCAAGTTTTCATTTTTAATGTTCTAAATTGAAGAATCAACCAATGAATTACAAATTTTATAAAAATATATAATTTTAAGCAATTTTAAGATAGAAACATTAAAAATAAGGTTAAATTTTTTTATAAACAGAAAATTTAAATTAAAAGTTAAATTATTTTTATTATTAATAGTTTAAAAATCCATAAAATGCTTCGAAATTTTATTTCAAAATCTTGAAAAATCTACATGTTGTTTTACATTTAAAAAATTTTTTTATTACTATTGACATTTTTTGTAGTACTTCTAAACAAGCAAGAAAGCATACAAAACTAACGTTGATTTTTGCTTAAAATAACTAATTTCCGGTACAAACCGCCATCAGAAAAAATTGTAAATTTGATGACTGAATTATAATCTTAAAAATAATGATAACCTGACAAATTTTACGATTTTCTTATTGAAAATACCAAATTTCGACGAAAAACAATAATACAACATAACCAAGAAATAAAATTGAAAATATTTTTTTAGGCCTAATGTTTTTTGTTTAAAATTACCGATTTACGATGAAAAACGTCAAAATATCATTAAATTCTTCATTTCAGTGTAAAACAAACATAACCTAAAATAGCTTTTTTTTTAAATGTTTTTTTTTTTATTTAAAAATATAAATTTCCCACTGAAAATACTAATATAACCCTAAATTATTCAAATATTATAAATTTAGTTCAAATTAGAATTATTTTCGTTTAAAAATAATAAATTTAGACGTAAAACAATAACGTAACCTAAAACTGTTGAAAAATAAAAATTTCCCTTGAAACGTAATGAATTTTTAATAAAAATTTCACTTTCTAACTAATAACAAAACAAAATCCGAAATTATTCAAGCTTGTAAGATTCATTATTTTAAATAAAATAAATTATTGGATTTAAATATAATGATTTTTGTTTTAAAAGGCCAAATTGAGGTGAAACACGCCAACATAACCTAAAGTTGTTGCAAACGGTAAATATTCTTTGAACTTTTTTTTTTTTTTTACTAAAAATACCAATTTCAGACGAAAAACCCTAACATAATCCAAAATTATTAAAAGATTCTAAATTTGGTTCAAATAATAATAATAATATTTTTTAAATATCAATTTTCGACGTGAAAAAAAAACCTAAAATTGTTTAAAAAATTATGAAAAATATAATGATTTTTAAACAAAAATTTCGATTTCCAACTAAAAACAAAACGCAATGATAAATTATTCAAGCTTGTATAATTGCTTATTAAAAAAATAAATAAATTATTAAATTTAAATTTAGTGATTTTTGTTTTAAAATATTTTAAAAACATTAACATAACCCTAAATTGTTTAAATATTAAAATTTAGTTCAAATTAGAATTATTTTCATTTAAAAATAATCATTTTAGACGTAAAATAATAACGTAACTTAAAACTGTTAAAAAAGAAAAATTTCCCTTGAAACGTAATGAATTTTTAATAAAAATTTCAATTTCTAACCAAATTTTCGCTTTAAAATTCCAAATTAAGGTGAAACACGTTAAACATAACCAAAAGTTGTTGAAAAATGGTTACTATTATCTAAAATTAAAATTTTTGAATATCAATTTCTGAAAAAAAAAACACTAAAATAATCCAAAATTGTTAGAAGATTCTAAACTTTGTTCAAATTATAATGATTTTTGTTTAAAATGCAAATTTTCTTATAAAACAACAAATTAACTTCGACTGTTTAAAAATTATAAAATTTTGGTGTGAAAAAAAAAATAAAATAAGAAAAAGAAAAGAGAAAAAAAAGAGAAAAAAATTTCTTTTTAAATTTGAATGAAGCCATTTAGGATTTTGATTTATTCGGCACTTGATTTCTAAAAATTTAATGATTTTTGTTTAAAATAACCGATTTCCTTTGAAAAACGTTAAAAATAACCTGAAACTGTTTAAAAATGTCAAAATCTTGTTCGAACTCTAAAGATGTTTGTTTTAAATTAAATTACATTACATTAAACCAAATAAACTAAAAGAGTTTAAATTTGGGAATCATAATTTTTCTATAAAAGTGACACTTTCGGGTGCAAAGAAAAAAAAATAACCGCTTTTTTCAAAGAAATGTTATGGCTTATGTAAAAAGTGAAAAAATAGAGCAGTTCGAAGTCTTCCTTGAAGCTTTATTTTTGGAAAAACTTACCTGGTGAGTCCCGGAGGTATTGGGAGTAAGGAAGTGTCCTGGAGACTGCTGGAAGGCCGCTGCTAGACCACAGAGATCCGTTACTAGCGTCCTGTCCCCAGAATGTAACCTTAAATGCAACGTTAGAGCTTCCCGATTCTGGAACCCCAAACCGCATTCCCTGCAATTTTTTTTTGACCTCGTTAAACAGATAATAACACTTCAGATCAGAGAGAACAGCTCTGCAAAGAGGGTTTAATATTCTCTCGAAAATAGGAAATAACTCAAATAATATTGCGTAATTGTGAAAAATAAATTTGCGTAAACAGCTTCAAGGTTATTGATTATCTCAAATAAGAAACAACCACCTTGAAGCTGTTCACGCAAATAGAAAAGACAATGTTTCGCAATTGTGAGAAAGGAATTTGCGTAAACAGCTTCAAGGTTATTTCTTAACTGATAAAGTAAATAACCTTGAAGCTGTTTACGCAAATTTTTTCTCTCACAATTGCAAAATCTTATTCTGTTTTCTATTTACGTAAGCAGCTTCAAGGCTATTTCTTAACTGAGACAATAAATAACCTTGAATCTGTTTACGCAAATTTATTTTTATTTCGAGAAAAAGGGATAACATTAGTTTTAAAGTAAAATACACTTCTACGTAGAACGTGAATAGTTTTAACTCTCCTGATTAGAACTATATATTTTCGACCTACCTTAGCGACTTCGAGAACATTTTATAGAAACTTAGCAAAGACACGAACCACTTAAGCTGCAGAATGTTCTCGAAGTCGAATTTTCACATCGCAGTTAAAGCTGTTTAATATTTTAAAACTATCTGATGGAAGTTCTGATTTACAAAAACAACATTATTGCCTACTGAAAGAACATTTTAAACTACGTGTTTTCATAACATGCATTAAACATGAAAGTTTAATTTTCCAGCAAAAAGATGAACTTTCTACTAGAATTGAACACAAAATATTTTCTATTAAAAAAATTTTCATTTAAAAAAAAATTAATTTCCCATCGAAAATCGTACACTTAAATATTCATATAAAATTTTGAATTTTCAGCTGTTAAATTTTTAATAAAAAATTAACTTTCAACCAAAAAATAAAAAGAAAGTTTTACCCAAATATTTAAATTTTCAACCAAACTGAATTTTTAGTCAAAAAGATGAATCTTTGAACAAATAATTTTGTAACAAGAAGACGAATTTTAATTAGAAAAAAAAATTAATTTTCTGCCAGACAAATTTTTAACCAAAAATGGTATGGGTAAATATTCAATCAAAACTAATAAAAAAGATGAATTTTCAAGAAAGAAAAAACGAATTTTGAAGAAATGAGTTAAATTGTCAACTGAAAAACAAAATTTGTAACCAAACATGGTATACTTCAATTTTGAGATAAAAAATTAAATTTTTAACAACACAGTTACATTTTCAATTTAAAAAAAAAATAATTTTCAACAAAAAACAAGTTTTAAGAAAATATTTAAGTTTTCAATGAAGCAAATGATTTTTCAGCTAAAAAGGTGGGAAAAAATTAATTTTCTGCCAAAAAAAAGACAAATTTTCATACAAAAATGATAGTTACATTTCTAGTTCAAAAAATCAATTTCAAACGAAATTTTTTGCTTTTTTAACTAAAATAGTTCAATTTTCAACGAAAAAAATGTTATTACAACCAAAAAAAATTCATTTTTAACTATAAATAGAATAGTTAAATATTGGCCTAAAACTAATGAATTTTTAAACAAAAAGGTGAATTTTCTAACAAGAAGATTAATTTTCTACCAAAAAGTCGAATTTTCAGCTAAAAAAAGTTTATTAACTTAAAACTGCAGTTCTTGGTTCAAAGATTCATTTTTAATAAAAAAATTAATTTTGAAGAAAATAGTTAAACTTTTAATTGAAGAAATGAATCTTTAACCAAAATAAATCAATTTTCATCCGAAAAAGATATTAATTTTAAACTAAAACTGGAATGGTTTAATTTTCAAATAAGAAATTAATTTTTAATAAAAAGAAAAAAAATCTTAACAAATAGTTACATTTTTAACCAAAGAAATGAATTTTTAACAAAAATAAATAAATTTTTAAGGAAGAAAAAACAAATTATCAAAAAATTAATTAAATGCTCAACTGTAGAAATAATTTTTCATCTAAAAAATACAGTTTTAAGCCATAATAGTTGATTTTCAAATAAAAAAAGACTATTGTTTGACAAAAAATTAAAGTTTAAATTTCAGTCAAATAATTTTCAACGAAAAAAACACCGAATTTTCACCAAAATTGTTCAATTTTCAACTAAAAAGATGAATGGTTATAAAAAACTAGAAAACCTGGGAAACTTGTACTTTGAAACGTTCCTTCCGTAGACAATAAAGTTATATTTGTCAAATTCATAACTGCGAAAGAAAAAACTGATCGTACTGAAAAACATTTAAATTAAAAGATTCCTACCTTATCGACATCGAGAAGATTCTATAGCTGTAGTGGTTCATGCCCGTGCTAATCTTCTAGAACAATCTCGATTTTATCATATAATAATATTGCACAATTGTGAGAGATAAATTTGCATAAAAAGCTTGAAGGTTTTTTGTCCTCCCAAAGAATCAACAACCTCAAATCAGAGTTTAGGCAAATTGAAAACAATATTTCACAATTTCGGGACAGCAATTTGCGAAAAAAAGTTTCAACGTTATTTTTTTCTCTCAATTACGAAATAACCTTGAAACTGTTTACGCAAATTTACCTCTCACAATTGCGCAAAATTATTCTGTAACGTCATCTAGAATGTTCTAGAAGTTTAGCAAGGACACGAACCACTACAGCTATAGAATCTTCTCAAAGTCAATAAGGTTGGAATTTTAAGATAGAAAATTCCATATTTGAAGAAAGTAATTATCAAATCAGAGGTGTATTTCGGCCATACAGGTTTAGTTTGTTTATGGACCGATGATGTCGCATATGTTTAAATTCCCAGTTAATTGTTGCGCACAGTATAGAATTAACAAATAAACAATAAAATAAATAAATAAATAATAAATGAAGAATATTACCTGCAAGTGAGTGACTTCTCATCAGTATCCGTATTATTATTGTGAATCTTGGAGTGTGCAACTAGGTCCGCCTTCCTCGGGAAAGCCTCTCCGCACACTGTGCAGGCAAAAGGCGTCTCCCCAGTGTGCAGTCGCATATGGGCCAGCAGTGTTCTCTTCTGCAAGAACTCCTTGCCACAAACATTACAAGAGTGCGGCACTCGGCCATGAAGTCGGCCATGATTGACCAGCTCAAACTTTCTCTGGAAGGTGGCGCCGCAGTCGTGGCAAACAAATGGATGTAGACTGCCGTGGAAGCGCGAGTGCATCGTCAGATGGTCCTTTTGCGAGAACGACTCGCCGCACTCCTCGCAGACAAAGGGCCGCTCGCCGGAATGGAATTTGCTATGGGTCACTAGATGGCGCTTGAGAGGAAATGCTCGGCCGCACTCCTGACATACAAACGGCCTCTCCCTCGTATGAACACGAGTGTGTGTCACTAAATGATGCTTCAGTGTGAAGGACTTTTTACATTCGCGGCACTGATATGGTCGCTCGGCACTATGCAGAAGCAGATGAGTGTGTAGACAGTGTTTGTGCGCGAAACTTTTGCCACAGTGGACACAAATGTGCGGCCTCTCGCCAGTGTGGACCCGCGCGTGCGTTGTCAAATGATGCTTGAGGAGAAACGACTTGCCGCACTCGGAACAGGAGTAGGGCCGCTCCTTGGGAACGCGCACCTGACTTCCCATGTCCTGTTGCGCCTTGGCTTTCGTCTCAATCTGGGTTGTGTTTACGTGGGTGAGCACGTGGCCAAAGTGGCTCGAGGTGTCGGTCTGACTGGCCGCGACATTGTTGGCATTGGCCTGATTCGAGGCGGCCGCTGCCCTCTTCATCAGGATCTCATTGCACTCTTCCGCGGTCAGCTGGAGCGGTCCGAGAGGAGTCATGAAGTGCTTGCTCATCGCGTGCTTGTCTGCTGTGGTAAAAACTAAAGTATTTGGAAATAGAGAAGGTGGGGGCGTGGGATGGGCGGCGTCGCAATTGCAGCCGCCCTTATCGCAGGTTAAGGAAAATACGTCGTGATGCTTTTTGGTTCGCACGTGCGTACCGTGCGTTTGATTGTGTGCTCCTGTGTGGCCATGGTGGGTCGTCGGCGTCTGCTGACAACTCTCGTTCATCGCGAACATGGGTCGACGGTGGGCGCTGTTCGCGACCTTCGCGGGCTTGATGTCCACCTGGATCTTCTGACTGGATCCCTGGTCCTGGTTGTTGTTGACTGCATAGCTGATGTTTGACGTCAGGTCGCTCTGCGTGTTCTCGCGAGTCTCGGTGCCAGGCCCACCGAACGACCAGGCGTACCCGAACCCAGCACCTGGATTGCCGGGAGTGGTACACATGTTCGTTAGGGTGGTGATCGAACTGTTCGTCTGGCTAGCCGCTGCTGTCGTTGGCCCCTCCGTCTCTGAGGAATACCAATACCTTTTTACTTCAACCCAATTCAAAGGATTCTTCTTCTCTTTTTTTTTCTCTCTCGAAAGTTGGGTCAGGAACTTGGACATAGATAGGCCACAAAAAGAATTGGACAGGGGGTTTTCTTTGGGGGGTATTTCTTCTAGGTTTCAAGTTCAACGGAGAGAAATTTCGCGAGATTAATTCACGACAATGCTCCTTGATTTTGTCACGCTTTGGCGCGAGAAATAAGATATCGGAACCCTTGCTTTTAAAGCAATGGTTCTCGAATGTCATGCTTTTGGACCATAAAGACTGAGACTGTAAGGCACGCAAAAGTTGTAGCTCTAAAATGACGGCCTTCCGTGAATTAACCTCTTGAAATTACTCCCCGTGCAGGAAGTCGAATATTTTCGAAAACAGTTGACTTTTCAGGATGTCTACTTAAATTTTGGAATTAATGTGCAGAATTCCTGAAAATAAAACCAAGAATCCAAGGACCAAATTTTGACAATCAACATAAAATGTTCTCATTGAAATCTGAAAAAAGTTAATAATTTTGTGCTATCTTTTTCTTTCCTCTTTCATTTTTGTCCAAAAAAGAAATTAGTTGGAATCTCGGTTTTGTTTTCAGAAATTCTGCATATTATTTTAATTATTGGACGTTAAATAGAATTTTAAATTTTGATTTTAATCTCATTTAAATTTCTTTAATTTTAAATCCTGAAAAAAAATTCGCGGTCATATCCAGGTCCGCAAAATATTTGTCACGGCCAATGAAATTAAAAAATTCGAAATCAGCAGCTAAAATTTTTCCATTTCAATTAATAAAAACTGAGCTGCCAATTAAAGGACTCTTTTCAACTGAACAATTTTCAATTGAATGCAGTTAAACTGTAAAATAAAATATTTTAAACTTTGATCAATTGAAGCGTTCCAAGATTCAGGTTCACCTCTAAATTCAAGAATCAATCAATTAATTAAGAAAATTTCAAAATTATATAACTGTTAGCAATTTTAAGTTATATATAGTATAAAAACCTTTCAAAATCTTGAAAAATCGACATGTTGATTTACATTTTTAAAACTTTTTATTATTTGTAATTTTTTCAGAACCTAAATAAAAAAAATTTCCCTTAAATCTTCCAATTTGATTTTTCTTAATTCTGAAAATCTTTCTAAATCTTTTCAAATATCCCTATAAAATAATTTTTTTTTTAAATAAAAAAATCATTTTCAATTTTCCTAGGAATCATAAAGAAATATTTTCCATTCTTCTGGGGGATTTTTTTAAAATATTAAACTTGAGTTACTAATTTTAAATGAACAGTTAGATGTTTCTGAATATTAAATAACTGTTTTTTTTTCTTAATTAAAACATCCCGCATTGAATGGTTTTAAAATGGAATATTTGAGACCAAAACAATATTTGAAATTTAATAAATCCTGTAACTGTAAATATATTATTTTAAAGTTATTTTAGATTTAAAAATAGTTGGTAAAGTTTCAATCGGACGATTACATTTGTTTAACTGATAAGACTTTCCAAATTGAAACAGTTTAATTTTTACCGTAAAAATCTGGAAATTCTTAAATTTCAAGCAGATTCAAAATCGTATTTTAAAATAAAATATTATCCATATTTTCATCTTCAAAGTACAGTTTAACTTTCAAAATTATTTATTTATATTTACAGTTGATAAACTAAAAATGTTTTTGTTCAAAACCTTCGATTGAAAATGCTTCTAATTTTTAATTCAACCCTATAAAACTGCATTTTAAAATTCTTTAAATTAAAATTTAGGCTTAGAAATTAAAATCTGAAATTGCAAATTTTTGAACTGAAAATTATATCACAAAATATTCTTAAATATATTAACATAATCTATTAATTAAATAAGTAAATAATACTGAAAAAATAATTCATCATTTCTTAAATTTGATTTTCAAAGTACATGAATTTAAAAAATAATTGAAATTTTGGTCAAATTGTTGTGGATAATATATTAAAATCATTTTAAAGTGCTTCAAGTTCCAAAATTTTTCAGGTAAAACTATTACATTTTCAACAAGGCAGGTGAATTATTAAACAAAAGGATCAATTTTCTACCACAAAAGACGTATTTTTTCAATAAAAAAACATGCATTCTTAAACAATATTTATATTTTCAACAGTAAAAAGAAGAACTTTGACCAAATAGTTGAATTTTTGAACCAAAAATATTAGTTCTCAACGAAAAATGAAACAGTAAGTTTTTTTAGATTAAACAATTAATTTTCAAACAAAAAAATTCAACCAAAACAAGTAGTTTTATTTTCAACCAATAAGATAAATTTTCAAATCAATAAATTAATTTTCTACAAAAGAAGATAAAATGGTTAAATTTTTAACAAAAAAGTTGAATTTTTAAACAAAAAGATTAATTTTCAATTAAAATGACGATTTTTCAAACAAAAAAATTCATTTTGGAAACAAGAGTACATCTTTTAATCAAGTAATTAAATTTTCACCCCCCAAAAAGATAAATTCACGAAAGAGAAAAATATTGGAAACAAACTGTTGAGTTTTAAAGAAAAAAATACGAATTTTCAGACCAGAATATTAATTTTTTTACTAAAATAAACAAATTTTTAACAAAATTCTTGTATTTTCAACTAAAAACGATCAATGTCCAACCAAAAATAAAATAGATTAATTATCAGTTTCAAAATTAATTTCAAACAAAAAACAAAACAACGAATTTTCAATCAAATAGTTAAATACAAAAATATAAAGCTACTTTTACAAATGAAGAATTATTGTTATTCGATTTAATAATAAGTCTTAAATTTGAAGAGAAGATTTAACTTTTATTTTTATTTTATCCATAAAAAGTGGTAACTTTTAATAAGAAAAAGTCATAGAAAATATAATAGGAATTGAGAAACATTTCTAATTTTTTGATACTCTTGCGAGATTAAATTAAAAGTTAAAAATTATCTAATAAATTATTAAAAATATGATTTTTTCCATTAAAAATAAATTTTTAATCCGAATAACGAGTTTTTGACCAAAAAAGATTACTTTTTAACAAACAAAAAAAGACAATAAATTACCAAGAAATTTATTTATTTCATATATCAAAATTATTGTATTTTCAACAAAATAGTTAAATTTTCAAATTACAAATATGAATTCTCAACAAAAAATGTAAGTTGATATTTATATCAAAAAATTTCTACAAAACTATATGAATTTTAAAATCAAAAAGTCCAATTTAAAAAAAAAAAAGACGAATTTTCAACAAAACACATGCATTTTTAACCATAAATGAAAAAGTTAATTTTTCAGTAAGATAATTAAATTTAAACACAAAAAAAAAGGAATTTTCGTGTAAAATTATGAATTTTCAACAAATAATTTAAGAGTAGACACTTCAACCAAAACGAATTTTAATTTTAAACAACAAAAAACAGTTCAAGAAAGAAAAAAGATCATCTAAATTGTTGAAATTTCAAACTAAAATACTAATTTTCTGTGAAAAAAAGTTGAATTTTCAACCCGAAAATACGAACTTTCAACACAAAAGTTCACTTTAAACAAAAAAAGAAGAATTTTTATGAAAAAAGTATAGTTTCTAACCAAAGAAGATTAATTTTCAAAGTAATTTCAAAGTGGAACTGTTAAATTTTGAACTTTTAAAATTTAAATTTACAAGTTTTTAATTAAAAAATGTATTAAAATGCTCAATAATTTACGCGTATAAAATGGAAGGTACTAACATTTTGCAATATAAAAAAATATAAATTCACGTTATCATTTTCAATGCTCCGCATTAAAAAATCAATCAATAAACTTTAAAATTTGCAAAATTATATAATTTTAAGGAATTTTAAGCTAGAAACATTAAATATTGAAAAATTGGAAAAAATTTTATTGAATTTTATTTTCTTTTATAAATAGTTTAAACATCCTTGGAAATCTTCAAAATTTTATTTCAAAATCTTGAGAAATCTAAAATTTGTTTTAAATTAAAAATTATTTCGGATTTTTTTTTCAGAAATTCTAAATATCTGTCAAAATAAATTGAAATTTTTCTACCATTTTCAAAAAATCCTGCAAATTTTAGAAAATTTCTTTAAAATTTGAATGTATAAATAACAGTTTAACATTTATTATTTGTAGACGAAATTTTCCTAAAATTCCTAAGAAAATTCAAAATCATTTTTCATTTTGAAAAATTATTTTAAAAGAATATTTGAAAAGTTTTTCAAAGATTTAAACCAAATTTTCAAAAAAGATTCTAGAATATTTAAAAAAAACTTTCTAAAATTTGCATGATAATTTTTTATCTTTTTAAAACTCCTAAATATCTCTTAATATTAGTCAGATTTTTTCTACAAATGTTTATTAATAAAATCCTTTAATTAAGAATATATTAATATAAAGTTATTTCTAAGTTGAAAATAGTTTATAAACTTTTAATCATACCTTCACATTTTTTTAAATTAAAAAAATCTATTTATCCATTAAATAAAAATGTTTTCTATCCAAAATTTTTAATAACAAAGGCTTTTATTTTTTATTTATTAAAGTCTAAGAAATCATTAAAAAATTCTTTAAATTAAAAATGTAAGCTTAGAAATAAAAATTTTAAATGGAAAATTTTTAAAGTAAACAAATTTTGAATTACACATTGTAAGCTAAATAATAACATAATTGAAAAACATAAAAATTCAACTAATCATTCAAAAACTGTTGAAATCAAACATGCACAAATTAAAAAAAAATTAATTAAAAAAAAGTTTTCAATCTAAAAGGATTAATTTTTGATCCAAAAAGCCAAAATTTTCAATAAAATAATGGAATTTTTAACCCAAAAAAATTTAATTTCAACCTTAAATATTATAATTTTCTTATTAGGATCTATAGATTTAATTCCCAATTAAGAGAACTGAAATCGGTTATTTAAAAAATTGTCTATTCTATTTTTTAATTGAAAATTTATCTGTTTTGGTTTAAAACTTTTTTTTTCCCTCGAAAATTTAATAATTTTGACCAAAAGTTATCATTTTTTTGTTTAAAATTAAACTATTTGGTAGAAAATTTCAACTATTTGTTTAAAAAATAACTTTTTTTTGTTGAAAATTAAACTATTTGGTTCAAAAATAACTTTTGTTGAAAGTTCAACAACTTTCTTATTTTTTCAATTAAATATATATTTTTTTAATTTATAATTTAAATTAAAAATTCCTTCTATTTTGTATAAAAATTAAGATTTTGCTTTGCAAATTCAACAATTTCATCTTTGGTTAAAAATTTATATTTTTTAGTTGTATTTTCAACTACGTGGTTTAAATTTGAACTTATTGGTTAAAAATTAATTTTTTTAAGATTAAATATTGATCTCTCGGGTTGACAATTAATTTGTTCAACTGTAAATTTAATCATTCCATTTTTGGTAAAAAATTGATCTTTTAGTTCGAAATTAAATAATTTATTTGAAATTTCATACATTTTATAGGAAATTCGTCTTTTTTAAATATAAAAAATTAATCTTCTAGTTCAAAAAATTATCTTTTTGGTTAAAAATTCCACTATTTTGTTTAATATTGAACTCTTTTGTTAAAAACAAATTTTCTTTGTAAGATTCATCATTTTAATCAAAAACTCATCTCTTTATTTGAAAATTTGACTATTTTTAATAGAAAATTGATATTTTCTAGTTCAAAATTCAACTCTTTTGTTGTAAATTCGTCTTTTCGGTAGATAATAAATCTCCTTGATTGAAAATTAAATCTTTTTCTTAAAAATTCGACTCTCAGTTTATAAATTAAATTTTTTTCGTTAAGAATTCAACAATTTAATTATCAATTAATTTTGTTGTTAAAAATTGAACTGCTTTGTAGAATATTTCTCTGTTGGTTTGAAAATTCAACAATTTGATAGAAAATGAATCAATTTGTTTAAAAATTAAAGTACTTATTTAAATCTATTATAGAAAAATTAAAAATCTAATTTTAAGAATGCTAAATATTAATTTTCGGTTCAAAATTCATGCATTTTTGTAGAAAATTCTTCTTTATTTCAATTTTAGTAAAAAATTTAGTCTGTTCAGATCAAAACTCATAATTTTAATTAAAAATTGTATTTGTGAAAAAATTACTTTCACAAATGTTGGAATTAAAAAAAAAAAAAATACCTGAAATTTATCCGCTTTAGATTACACCCGGCTTTTTAAATTGGATATTTTTGAATTTTTGAAAAAATTCTAAAAAATAATTATAAATGAAATGAAGAATGTGGCCGCAAAATTTTATTATTGAATCTTTTATAATTGGAATAAAACCATTTGAAATGTATTATTCGTGACAGTCACTTAAAGTGCTTCTTACAGAAATTCTCGGACTTTTTCTGATCTGAGGCCACCCTGAATTTACATTATTTTTGTTTAAAATTTTTAATTGATTTTTTTATCCGAAATTTGAGGAAAGAATCAGATGCACATCTCGGAAAGATCCGGCAAAAAATTTCTAAAGGATTTCCTTTAATTTAGCGCCGTTTTTGGATTTTCGTCCAAAAAATCCAATTTTTTATTTCTGTAAAACATTTGAATTTTTAAACGAAAAAATGAAATTTTAACCAAATAGTTCAATTCACAACTAAAAAGTTGGATTTTTCATTAGTAAAGGCCAATTTTCTATCAGATTTTCTTTCCTATAAAAAAAAGTAGAATTTTTAACAAAATACTTAAATTTATAACCAGATAGTTGAATTTTTAACTAAAAGATCAATTTTCGATTTAAAATGTAAATTTGCAACTAAAAAAATAAACAATAAACAATGTAATATATGAATTTTAAAAATTTTTAAATATAAATTTTTAAGAAAATGTAAATTTTGAATTATCTCGAAAAATAAGCTTTTCCAAAATTTTAAAAGATTTCAACTGTCAAAATAACTTAAATTTTTTCATTAAAATTGATATTTTTTAATCGAAAATATAACTACTTAATTTAAAATTCTTAATTTAAACTTCGTTAAAAATTCATTTTTCGTTGAAAATTTAGTTTTTGTTGTTGTTGAAAATTGAAGTATTTATAAAAACTTATCTATTTTATTTAAAATTCGTATTTTTTTTGCTGTAAAAAATTAATTTTCTTGATCAAAAACTCTTTTTTTTTTGTGAATTTTCAACTTTTTCGCTGCAAATTTAGGGTTTTTGGAGTTGAAAATTGAAGTCTTTGTAAAAAATGGTCTATTTTCTTTTTTAAGATTCAACGTTTTAGTCGAAAACTCACGTCTTTGGTTGAAAATTTAACTATTTTTTTGAAAATTCGTTTCTTTTTTTATTAAAAACTTTTATTTAATTGATAATGACATTCATTTTTTAGTTAAAATTGTTACTTTTTAGTCGAAAATTTAACAACTTAATTTGAATTTTATTTTGAAAAATTAATTTTAAGAGAATATTGAAAAAGATTTAAAAGTGTTTCAAGTAATTTCATAAAATTTTAACAAAGATAGTAAAATATTTTCAAACAAAATTTCTTAATTTGCAGGATTACAAAATTGTAGAAAAAAATCAAGAAAATATTTAGAAGGTTTCGAAGGATTAAAAAATAATGTTAAATACTTTCTTATTTCGTAGAAATAATTGTAAGATTCTATTTAAATCGAGAAAATCTTTCAATAAATTTTATAATCTTTAAAAAACTGCCAAAAAAAACCATCTCGAAAATTTGAAGGCCAGAAATATAATTTTGCAAAATTTATGAATAAAATTTAAATATTTCAAAACATTTTTTGAAAGTTTAAAAGTTTTTATGAGGTTTAAAAATAATTAAAAATTACAAAGTATACCTAAATATTTCGTTCTATTTTCATCCCGAAAATATGAATTTTCAAACAAAAATGACGAATTTTAAACAAACAAACAATAATTTTAATCAAACAGTTAGATTTTCAATCAAATAGATTTATTTTTTCAAAGACATTTGAATTAAGAAAAAATTGTTATATTTGAACTAAAAAAGAAGAATTTTCTACCATAAAAGATTTTTTTTTTTCAATCCAAAATAACAAAATTTTCTATAATAAAAATTATTTTTTATCAAAAGTTGCATTAACCATAAAATAGTTAAACTTTTCAACAAATAGTTAAATTTTTCAGACCAAAAAGAAAAATTTTTATAAAGATAGTCGAATTTTCAAGAAAAAGGCTGATTTTCAACAAAGAAGGGAGAATTTTGTGACACAAAAGATTTATTTTAAATTCAAATGAAAGAATATTTAACAAAACAGTTGAATTTTTTATGAGAGAAGATGACTGTAAGAAAATAGTCAAATTTCCAAAAAAATAATTATAATTTCTTGACAAATTGTTGAATTTTTAATAAAAAAATTCTACCAAAAGATGAATTTTCAACAAAATATCAGAATTTACGATCAAATAGTAAAATTTTCAGTAAAAAATACAGTAACTAGAAATTTAAAAAAAAAAAGTTTAATTCAAGGAAAAGGCAAATTTTTAACTAAATAGTCAAACCTTCATTCAAAAACATGAATTTTCTACGACAAACATTAAAGTTCCGACAATAAAAAAAATTTCAAACAAAAATAATTAATTTGAAAACAAAAAAAAAATGAATTTTTAACAAAAAATTTAATTTTCAACCGAATAGTTTAACTTTCTACCAAAATTTGAAATTTTTAAGCCAAAAGAGAAATTTTCTACAAAGCAGTTCGATTTTCAAACACAAAAATATGAATTTTACAACAAAAAATTAATTTCAAACAAGCATTTCAATTTTCCAATCAACATGATAAATCTTCAATCAGAAAAAAACAAATTTTTAACAAAATAGTTAAATTCTCAAGAAAAAAAGATTAATTTTTAATCCAAAAAAGAACGATTTTCAATAAAACAAATGCATTTTTACTCAAATATTTGAATTTTCAACAAGAAAAGAATAATTTTCAATTAAAATTGTAAATTAAAAAAAAAAATTATTGACAATATATTTGTATTGATAAATTTTAAAATTTTCAACAAAAAATTAATTTCAAACAAAGCATTTAAATTTTCCAATCAGCATGATAAATCTTCAATCAGAAAAAAAACAAATTTTTAACAAAATAGTTAAATTCTCAAGAAAAAAAGATTAATTTTTAATCCAAAAAAGAACGATTTTCAA
>NC_046666.1:2292424-2294978 GCF_010883055.1 Belonocnema kinseyi | reverse complement strand
GAACGATTTTCAATAAAACACATGCATTTTTACTCAAATATTTGAATTTTCAACAAGAAAAGAATAATTTTCAATTAAAATTGTAAATTAAAAAAAAAAAAATATTGACAATATATTTGTATTGATAAATTTTAAAAATTTCAACAAAAAAGTCGAATTTAAAAACCGGAAATATGTTTTGTCAATTTTCAAACAGAAAAAATGAATTTTTAACAAAATTGTTAATCTCTTAATCGATGCAGATTATTTTCCAACCAAACAAGACGAATTTTGAACAAAAAATAGGTATTTTCCACTAAATAATTGAATTTTCAATTAAAAAGATCAATTTTTAAATAAAAAAAAAATAAATTGTCAACCAAAAAAGAAAGAGTTAGTTCTTTAATTTAAAAAAAAAATTAATTTTCAACTAAAAAATAAAAGGATTTTCAAAAAAATTGTTCAATTTTCAACAAAAAAATTTTATTTTCAAACATAAATGAATGTTAAATTTTTAGTAAAAAAAATTAAACCAAAAAAGAAACGGATTTTCAACAAAATTGTTAAATTTTTAACTAAAGAAATGATTTTTTGTCTAAAATAATGAATGAGTTTTTGATTAAGAAAAATAATTTTTTACAACCAAAAAGATTAATTTTCAATAAAATAGATAAGTTTTTATAAATACTTGAATTTTAAACTAAAAAAAAAAAAAAAAAAAACAACTAAATTTTCAGCAAAAAGTGACTAAAAATGAAAGTCATTTTCAATTAAAAAAAAAAAGAAACGAATTAAAAAAAAACAGTTAAATTTTGAACCAAATATGTGAGTTTTCGACTAAAATGATGGAATTTAAAAAAGAAAATTAATTTTCAACAAAAAAGTTTACAATTCAAAAAAAATGAGTTTTTGACTAAGAAAATTAATTTTTTACAACAAAAAAGAGGAAATTTTGATAAACTACATCAATTTTTATATATATTTCAATTTTCATTTAAAAAAAAAACTAAATTCTCATCGAAAAATAAATTTTTAACGAAGCAGTTTAACTTTAAATTAAGTTGTTAAATTTTCGACTAAAAAGTCGCAATTTTAAATGAAAAATTAGTCATTTTCAGTTTAAACAAAATTTTTAACCATAAAAAAAAATGAATTTAAAAAAAAATAGTTAAATTTTGAACCAAAGAGAGGAGTTTTCGACTAAAAAGATGAATTTTTAAAAAGAAAATTAATTTTCAATAAAGGAGTTCAATATTCACAAAAAACATGAATCTTTGACACAGAAAATTATTTTTTTAATACAAAAAAAACGAATTTCCACTAAAATATACCATTTTTTATAAAGACTTCAATTTTCAACTACAAAAACCCTAAATTTGCAGCGAAAAAGTTCAACATTCACAAAAAAAAATGAGTTTTTAATCAAGAAAATTAATTTTTTGCAACAAAAAAAAGACGAATTTTAAATAAAATAGATAAGTTTCTATAAATATTTCAATTTTCAACAAAAAAACTAAATTTTAAATTAAGTAGTTATATTTTCGACTAAAAAATATCAATTTTAATTAAAAAATTAAAGTAATTTTGAATTAAATAAAAAATTTTAATCAAAAAAGAAACAAATTTTCAAAAAAATAGTTAAATTTTCAACCAAAGAGATGAGTTTTCGACTGAAAGGATAAATCTTAAAAAAGCAAATTAATTTTCAACAAAGGAGTTCAATATTAACGAAAAACATCAGTTTTTGAGCAAAAAAAATTAATTTTTTATAATAAAAAAGACAAATTTTCAATAAAATAGATCAGTTTTTATAAATATTTCAAATTTTTAACTTAAAAAAAACCATATTTTTCAGAGAAAAATGGATTTTTAAAAAAGCAGTTTAATATTAAATTAATTATTTAATTTTAGGCTAAAAAGTATTAATTTTAATTTAAAAAATTGATTATTTATATAACAAAAAATAGTTAAATTTTAAATCAGTGATGAGTTTTCGACTAAAATGATGAATATGATAAAGAAAAATTTTTTGAACAAGAAAATTAAGTTTTTACATAAAAAAAACGAATTTTCAATAAAAACAAGTTTTGATATACAGTTCAAATTTAAACAAAAAAATATTAAGTTTTCAACCAAAAATGAATTTGTAACAAAACAGTTTAAATTTAAATTAAGAAGTCGAATTTTCGACTAGAAAGGATAAATTTTAACTAAAAAATGGAATTGCTAAATTTTTAAACAAAAATAATAATTTTCAAAAAATGAAAGTTACATTTTCAGTTTGAAAAAAATTATCATCCAAAGAAATGAGCTTTTGACTAAAATGATAAATATTTTTAAAAAAATTAATTCTTAACAAAAGAGTTCATCATCATTCAAACCAAAAAAATTATTTATTTTTTTTACAAAGATTAATTTTTTATAACTAAAAATACAAATTTTCAACCAAATATTTGAATTTCTATCTAAAAAGGATAAATTTTCAATTTAAAAATATCAATTCTCAACCAGAAATGAATATTCAAATAAAAAAATGAATTTTTTAACAAATTAGAGTCAAAACAACAACTATATC
>NC_046666.1:2263490-2292324 GCF_010883055.1 Belonocnema kinseyi | reverse complement strand
TTAAATTAATTATTTATATAACAAAAAATAGTTAAATTTTAAATCAGTGATGAGTTTTTGACTAAAATGATAAATATTAAAAAGAAAATTAATTCTTAACAAAAGAGTTCATCATTCAAACCAAAAAAATTATTTTTATTTTTTTTACAAAGATTAATTTTTTATAACTAAAAATACAAATTTTCAACCAAATATTTGAATTTCTATCTAAAAAGGATAAATTTTTAATTTAAAAATATCAATTCTCAACCAGAAATGAATATATAAAAGAGTCAAAACAACAACTATTTATGAAATTAAAAGGGCGGGCCCTAAAAATGAATTTTCAAAATGGATTAATTAATTTTTGACACAAACTTAATGTCTTTCTCACAGAAATTCCCTGACCTCGGGCCCACCTGAATTTACACCAATTTTCTTTAAAATGCCACATGAATTTTTTTGCCCGTTTTTTCGATTTTTGTCGAAAAACTGAAAATTGTATTGCTCATTTTGAAAATTTGATGTAAATGAAGCACTGGAAGCACTAATAAACATTCGTAAAAAAAGGATATAAGAGTCTGATCCATTGTGTTGGACCGATTCCTCTCGTGAAAAATCCAGTGAAATAACCTGAAAGTGAAAGAAAAGACTGGTGTAATGAAAAAGGCCAGAGGAATGCCTTACCTAGTACTGTTGTCAATGCATTGTCCACGCCGACTCTCTCCACAACGACAAATTGGTCGGCGGGAAATATCTTGAGTGGTTCCAAATAAAGATACCCGTCACACTCCAGTATCGTCGATTTTCGCCTATCCTATCGGTATCATAATAATCTCTCCTCCAATTTAAGAGGGGTTGTCCTAACTTTGAAATATCAGTGGTTCGCGTGGTCCCAGAATCAACTGATCAACTTCTCAACTCTTCCTTGAAATCCGCCACCTTCTGCACCACCTCCGGTCCCAGGTGGAGTCGGCCGAAAAACAGAGCCAACAACTGCGAAGTAAAAATCCGAGCGAGTCCGAGAGATCAGGAAGGGCGAGAAGAGAAATGCTTTGGGGAAAAGCAGTCGTTTGGAAGGCGGCGGCACGGCAGGAAAGGTCCAACTCGCTCCTCGAGTTCCCGGAGTGAGGCGAAAAAAAACTGTCTCGAGAGAATAACGCCGGTGTTTGGTGTAATGAGTTTTTAATTTTGCCTAAAACTCGGGCCCCTAGGCCATTTCCTTGGACGTCTTGGGGCCCGCGGCGTCCACGTCCACCTTCTTCTCACGGCACTCCCAGTACTTCACTTTAATCACTTTTAAGCTTAAAGCTCTGAGCTTCGCTTTAAGCTTCACTTTTAACTCACGACACGCGAACCCGATGTTCATTAATTTCGCGAAATCGCATACTTTATTGTCCATGCAAAATAGCCTCACATATCGGCCATTTTATTTGTAAACTACCAAAAAACAGTGTTGCCAATGCTCGGTTTTGGAGGGAGCTAGAAGAGCGTCCGTGCAGTGCTGCCAGACGCGGCTCATCAGTGCGCAGACTCTCGATCTTAACTTCTCATTCGCGCTACCCGTCGCACGAATTTCAAATTGAAAAAAGACCATCTCTGATTTTTCTCTATTTTTTGCAAACAAATTCTTATAAATAGAATTCTTGTGGAAAGAATATTGGACTCAATATAAAGTGCGTTAAATTCTTTCAATTTTAAGCCAAAATATTCAACAGTTGAAGTTTTAATCCGAAAATATGATTTTTCAACAAAAAAGTTAAATTTTCAAATAAACAGTTTGATTTTTTACCAATCTATTTCCATTTTTCATCTGAAAATACAATATTCCAACGAAAAAGTTAATTTTATACTAAGTAGTTTAATTTTATAATAAATAGTGAAATTTTCAACAGAGCTTAATTTTCTATTAAGCTATTTCAATTTTTAATGTGAAAATATAATTTCACAACAAAAAGTTAATCTTCAACCAAATAGATCAAGCCTCAAATAAATAGTTGAATTTTTAACCAAAGAGTTCAATTTTTAAATAAATAGTTGAATTTTGACTAATACGATGAATTTTCAACAAAATGGTTAAATTTTGAATCAACAAACACGACTTATTGAAAAAAAAACAGTTAAATTTTTTACCAAATACATAGTTTGATGCTAAAAAAAAAGTTTTTCAACCAAAGAATTTATTTTCTACCCAACTAGTTGTGAATAAATACATTAATTTTTAACCCAAGAGTTTGGTTTTCTACCAAACTATGTAGTTGAATTTTCAATCCGTAAACATAATTTTGTAACAAAAAGATTAATTATCTACTAAATTGTCTAATTTTTAACCTAATAGTTTACTTTTCTACCAAAAAGATGAACTTACAATAAAATTTTTAAATTTTGAAGCAACAAACTCAATTTTTTTAAAAACAGTTGAGTTTTATATGGAAATATGATTTTTCAACTAAAAAGTTAATTTTTTACTTAATAGTTTAATTTTGAAATAAATATTTTAATTTCCTACCAAACTAATTGAATTTTCAATGTGAAATATAATATGTAACAAAAAAAGTTAATTTTATACTAAATAGGTTAATTTACAAATAAATATTTTGATTTTTAACCAAACAGTTTAATTTTCTACCAAAGAATATGAGAGAATTATTGATTTGAAAATAAAATTTGAAGAAAGTTAATTTTCTACTGAAAAGTTTAATTTGTTAACAAAATAATTTTATTTTCAACAAAATTGTTAAATTTTGAAGCAAAAAGCACAACTTGCTTAAAAAAAGTTAAATTTTTCATCTGAAAGTATAATATTCTAACAAAAAAGTTAATTTTGAATTTTTAAATAAAGATTTGAATTTGTAACCAAATAATTTGATTTTTTACTGATAAGATGAAGTTTCAACAAAATGATTGCATTTTGAATAAAAAAAACTTAATTTTCTACCAAACTATGTAGTTGAATTTTAAATACGAAAACATAATTTTGTAACAAAAATTAATTAACAACTAAATAATTTAATTTTTAACCTAATAGTTTACTTTTCTAACAAAAAGATGAATTTTTAAATAAACTGTTAAATTTTAAAGCAAAAAAAAACACCTTTTATTTAAAATACAGTTAAGTTTTATATAAAAAAATATTATTTTTTAACCAAAAAGTTAATTTTTTTATTAAATAGTTTAATTTTAAAATAAATATCTTAATTTTCTACCAAACCACAACTTGCTTAAAAATCAGTTGAATTTTTAATCTTAAAATATGATTATTTACCAAAAAAGTTAATTTTTGAACAAATATTTTAACTTTTAAATAAATAGTTTTTAATTAAACTAAATTGTTTATTTTTCTCGCAAAATAGTCGAAGTTTTTTGTCTGAAAATATAATTTTTTTTTAACAAAAGAGTTCATTTTCTAGTTTAATTTTTCATCAAAGAGTTGCATTTTTTTTACCAATCCAGTTGAATTTTGAACCTGAATATATAACTTTTTAACAAAAAGTTATTTTTCTAACCAATAATTTAATTTTTAAATGAATAGTTACATTTTCAACCAAATAGTTTAATTTTGTTACCCAACTAGTTAAATTTTTAAGAAAAAATATGAATTTTCAATAAAAACTTTAGTTTTTAATTTAAACTAGATCAATTGTTTACAAAATTGTTGAATTTTTACGAAATTTTTTAAAAATCGACCGAAAGAAAAAAAAGGATTTTTTAACCAAACAGTTAAATTTTCAAGCAAATAAATGATTTTTGAATTAAAAAGAATAATTCTGTATACAAAAAGACGATTTTTCAAACAAATCCATGGATTTTTAAATAAACAGCTAAATTTCTAATGTAAGAAAATATAAACCAACAAAAAATAGAATTGTCAAATGTTAAGTAAAAACATTAATTTTCAGTCAAAAATAAAAAAGATTTCTAACAATATAGTTAAACTTTCATTTAAAGAAAAATAAATTTTTTAAAAAGTATTTTGGCTTTTAACCAAATAGGAATATTTTCAAATAAAAGGATGATTTTTTGACCAAGAAGATTAATTTTTAACAAGAAAAGAAGAATTTTTCATAAAATACACAAATCTTCACAAAAAATACAAGAGAATAAAACAATTTTATTACGGTTCCAGGAGAAATTTCGAATGTTTTTTTTCTTTTGAAAAATGAATTTTGAAAGAAAATTGAAAAAGATTGAAAAAAATTTCAAATAATTTCCCGAAATTAAAAAAAAGAATGTTGAAGATTTTAAAACAAAAACTTAAAATTTTGCAAGATTACCAAATCTTAGAAAAAATTCGAACAAGTTTGAGAAATATTCCTGGGAAAATTTAAAACGATTTTTTATTTCGGAGAAATAATTTAAGGAGAATATTTAAACAGAGAGAAAATTTAAATAGACTTAAAATATTTCTAAATCATTTTAAAAAAATAGTAGGAAAATATTTCTAAACTTGAAAAGATTTCCAAAAATTTATCAAATTTCTTTCGATTTTTTTCTGCAATTTTATAAAGTCCTGTAAAAGAACAAAAATCGCACGATTTACCATGACAGTCCTTAAATTATAAAAAGTGCCTCAAAAAGAATAAATTAAAAAATAAATGACTGATTTATTTCTTTAATATAAATTTCAAACGCAGTTGGAAGAGCGGGGCCAATTAGAGCGCAGGAATTCGAGTCTGCGCACTTCGCACGGTTACGCGCACTTTTGAAATTCGAAAAGCAGAGTCTTTTGTGATGTTTTTTTTTGTTGTTAACTTATACAGAAGTGTTATTTTTTTAGAAGTTTTAAAGGTTTGAAAGGAATTTGAAAAGGGGGGTTACAATTTTTTTTGCGGGTTTTGAAGTTATAATATACGCAAAATTAATTAGGGATTGATTGATTGGAATTGATTGATATGTTTCAAGATAAAAGTTAATCCAAAATACTAATTTAAACAATCAATCGTTATCATGTTAGAGGGATTAGGGATTGTTATCGTGATAATTTAAACCATTTTAACTGATTTCGCAGATAGAGGGAAATGGTGGGAGGTTAGGGTGCCTTTTCAATAAGCAAGGTGTAAATTTGGGAACTAAAAATGTGCGTCGGTCGGTGAAAGGAATGCCGTGAAGCTATTTATTGGCTGGCCTGGAACCACGTGACTTGCAGCTCTCAGGCGGGAAATTCGAACAGGACTCGAACAGTTTTTTGAAAAAGAGGTTTTATTGTTTTATTTAAAATTATAAAATTATTTATCGACGAAATTTGATGCCTCAGTTACAAAATATTAATTAAGACTCTATATTTAATAGATCTTTTTACTCATTTAAATTTTTTTCTTAACTTTTTTTCGAAATTCGATTTTATGAATACCATTATGCAGTTCTTTTTCACAAATTAAAATTTACTTTGAAAACGTAATTAATATTAAAGATCAATTTTCGTTTAATGGCTAAAAGCTGGCGAATTATTATTTCAGGGGACTTCTGGGTCGTAATAAATGACCGTGAATCAAGCTAATGGCGTAATGCGAACTCAGCAACTGATAAGCAACCCATTCCATGGTTTGGCCAAAAGCCAATAATGTTCATTGGGGAGATGAAACTTTTTTCTATACTTCAGTATAAATTCAATTTTATTAAAAATAAATGTAAAAAATTGAAAACGTTTTTTTTTATAATATTTCATTAATTTTTATTGATTAATATTCACAATATTTTTCCAAGTAAATTTCCGTAATGATCCTTATAATCTTTTAATATTTATTCTCCTGTGATAATAATTTTTAATATTAACAAAGTTGATTGGAAATCAGAAATAAAAAATTGTGAAGTAATTGCAATTTAAATTTAAAATAAAAAATATAGCTTCAATATATTAATAATAGTAATGTATCAAATGTATGACGGAGCCAGTAATATTATTTTTTTAAGCGCGAATTATAAAAAAAAAAAATAAATAATTAAAAGAAAACCCTAACTTTGAAAAGTTGGAATGCAGGCAAAACGTAAAATGCGTATTCTCGAACGTTATATTGTTTGCCTATCTACAGGCGCGCAGTGTGTTGAAAAAATTGCTTTTGGACAAAAAGCGCTCGACAGTTGAATTTCTAGAAAATTTTCATGTACTTATTTTTTAAATAATCCTTAGGTTTCCAGGAATTTTTTTAATAACTTTTGAAATGTATCATCAATCTACAAATTTTAAAATTCAATAATACTGGACTTAAAACAGTATATACAATAATTAATTAATAAATAAATAATTAAAAATTAAATTTATTACTTAATTAATATAGTGTAATATTAATATTATATAATTGTATTATATTAATTTTCATTAATAATAAATGTGAATTAACTTATTATGTAAATAAAAATAAATATAAGATTAAATTATTTATAATGTGTTGGAGTAACAAAAACAATTGTTTGGAATAATATAAACAGGTTAATAAAAAATAATTTTATTCGTGATTTCCAGTGATTATAGTTGTTGATTCATTCACAGTTTTCGGATCAAATTTAAAATAAATAAATTTACATAGATTAAAATGATTTTAAAATAGCTCCTCAATTGCAATTCTTTAAACAATCTTTGTTGAAGACAATACTATTAATTATTTGAACAATTGTGTTTATAGAATAAGAGAGCACGCGATTTATTTTTATTTATTCGTTTTTATTTAATTATTATTATTTTTGTTTAAATTTTATTTTTTTTTTATTTTTGGTATCATTTATTATTTTTAATTTAATTTATTTTTATTAAGAGCGTAAACTGAATAGAACATGTTATTCAAATTTTTTATTAACGTGCATATTGAGCATTTAATTATAAAAATTATTCAAATAATTCACAGTTTTTGTCATTTTGGCAAATATTATAGCACCGAATCAATCGGAAAATATTCTTAATTAAGTCGGTTAAAAAAATGATCCTATTAATGGAGAAAAGGTAAAAAAAGATTATTTTTTTAAATTGTTAAAATAAATAACAGTTGTTGTTAATTTAAAAAATATGACAACAAAAAGTAAATGCTAAGATATTTTTATTATATTCCTTTAAAAATATATTTTTTTAATTAAAGAAAAGAAGACCTAATGCGCAACTTATTTATAGGATTTGTTTAAATAATTCTCAGTTATTGTTAATTAAAAAAACACGACTAAAAATTGTACTGACAAGATATTTTAATCAAATCCGTATAAACAATTGATTATTTTTATTGAAGAATGGTCAACTTGGTATTTTTTAATAATAATAATTGTTTAAATAAATACAAAATCTTGTAAAATTACAAAAAAAAACAAGAAGTCATTGAAAAGACATGTTTAGTTTCTCTGCGGAAAAAATTGAACCTATTCGTTTAAACATTATCAAATTGTGTATTTGTTTAAAAAGATTTTTAAAGAATTACAATAGAACTGCTATTTTTAACTAATAGTAATCGTACATTAATTTTTTGTGTATTTTATGTAAAAACTATGAATTTCAACAACTAATTATTGGAAACAATGAAAAAAATTACAATTCTTAATTAATTTGCTTATAACATTATAACAAATGTTGTTCTTAATCCCATAGATTATTATTTATGTACATAGTTTTATTATAATGAATAAAGATTTGTTTGTTTGAATTTGAGAATATTTAGAGCATATAAAAGGGGATGATTTTTATATTTACAAACAATTCAACTTTTTTAATAAATTCATTTTCAAATTACTGTGAACACAAAAACAAAAGCAAATCAACAAAAATGACAAAAACTCCAGTAGGGGAACTCTAAATAATATCTGATTAAATTTAAAAAAATTTTTGACCTTTTTTGGAACCTTCTAGAAACATTCACTAGTAGTATACCTAGGCAAGTTCTGGTTCATTGATTCTGTTCCATGCTAAGTTATCTCTCTACAGTATTACAGAGATCATGCTTGTTGACTGAGTCAACATCGCATGTAAGTGCTCTACCTTACCGACAATTCATTTACCGACTGTCGTTATTTGCCACTGTTTTACCAACATTTAGTCAGGAACAGAATCTTAGCATGGAACAGAACCGGCGGGTTAAAACCCGCCTAGGTATACTACCTTTATTATCTATGATATTATTAATTATTATTTTTAGTATTAAATACCAAATTCTTAAAAATTTTCCAACATCCATTTGAGATTTAGATAATATTTTTCTGAATTCTGTCTTGTGTGTTATAAATAATAATACACATTTAAGTACTTTAAGTTTTTCAGATTTTAGAATAAAAAAAAAGGTTTGTGCAAGTTAAAATTGTTTAAAGATGTGAAAAATTGATTTTTTAAAGTTAATTTAACTTTACATCAGAACAAGGGTTATTTTCTTTAAAAGAAAATCTATTTAATTTTTGAAAGTCAAAACAAAAATGCTGGAAGCGAAAAAGAACTGTTTGATTCAATTAATTTTAATCAATTTAATTCATAATTAATTTTTTTGTAATGTAGATTGTATTGTACTCTTCATTATCAATTTTTTGTTAACAATTTCAAATTTGTTGTTGTTGCAAAATTGCTGTTACAAAGTAAATAATTGTATTTTATAGTTTCCTCGTCTCACTTTCTGCATTTTTTTTTATTTTTACTCTTTGCTGATTCTTGGCAGACCTACGAATTAGCATGCAGGGAATTTCTGGTCGTCTCCGACGAAGCGTGAGATGACTTTACACTCATGTTCTGGAATTTTTATTAGCGATACCAATCTTTATTGAAACACATTGTCCAATGTTGAATTTATTTATTTTGTAAGAAAAATACGAAAATAACTCAAATTTGATGCGAGGGTTCGTGTCCATGCTAAATATGGAAACTTGTAAATTTAGCATGGATACAAACCTTATATGCTCTAGATGTCGGTAAATGTCGGTAAGAGGAATTTGCAACAAAATTTTTTAAAATGAATATAATTGACAATAAAGAGTGAACATGAGGATGACCTACAAAGAATTTTTGGCTAGAGGGGATGGCCCCTATTTTTTAGGGTTTCTGAAAGAAGGAATTTGCTTTCTTTTGCAGTAATTTGGGAATAACATGGAATTTTAATTGGAAAAAGCTTATTTTTCGGGAAAATGGGAACACAACTAATTGTTCTTAACTTTTTGTAAATTCAAGTTTAGTCACTTTTGAAGAAATTTTCAAGGAATAATTTTCACCCCATAACTTTTTAATTGGATGTCACTAACCCTTTCTATTTTGCCCGGAAAATGCCCGGAAAAGGCAAAATATTTATCTCATGTCAAATTCATGAAAGAGCCGGTTTTCAAACAAATTTTAACATGAATTGTTTGTAATCGATGAAAGAAACGTTTTCTAAAATTATTTAACTAATTTTAAATTATTTAAACAATGATTGTTTATTGAGATTTTACCCCGAAAGGGGCATAATGATGTAATATTAAAAATAAAATAACATTGATTTATTTCTTTAAATCTAAATTTTTTGAAATTATTGATACAGGAAGGGTATTCTGATAGTAAAATTGTTCTTTTTAGGCATTTTTCAATTGTTTAAACAATTTACATGTGTAAAATTGGTTATTTTCTTAGGAAATCATGAAAAATTCGTATTTTCTAAAATTAATGATATACTTAATGAATGATAGAAATAATTTCTTTTTGAAGATATTCTGTAATTGTTTAAACAATTTTCATTCGTTTAAAATTTTTTTCTTCGCTAAATCGTAATAAACTAAAACTTTCTTGAACTAAGTAATCACTTAAAGGATATTATGACCAATAATTTTTATTTGCACTATAATTATATTATTTAAATCATTATTAATTAAAAACTATCTCCTGAAAATTGTCTTTTTAGTTCTTAATTTTATTATTTGGCTGAAACTTGAACAATTTTCATAAAAAGACATTCTTTTTTGGTTGCAAATTCAACTGATTAGTTGAAAATTGGTCTTTTTAGGTTGAAAATTCAAATATTTTCGTATTACATTAACCTTTTTTTTATTAATTCGTATTTTGCTCCTGATAAGTCAACTGAAATCCTTTTTGGATGAAAACTATTTGTTTTGGTATTAAATTATTTTCTAGAAAATTTACTTTTTGTTTAAAATTCGTATTTTTCGTTAAAGAGTCAATTGCAATTTTTTTGGATAAAAATTCAAGTCTTTTTTAAAAAAAATTGTTTCTTTGATTTAAAAAACAACTGTTTGGTTGAAATTTTAATAATCTTGTTAAAAAGTCATACTTTTTGGTTAAAAATACAACTATTATTTAACAAATAATCAAACTATTTTTAAAGTTTTTTTTTATTTATCTCTTTTAGCAAAATTTATCATCTTTCGAAGATAAAAATGCAATGTCGTTTTTAAAAATTAAAAATTAAATTTTTTCTTGAAACCTTATATTTTCTTAATAAAATTCATATTTTGATCTTCAAAGTCAAGTGCAATCTTTTAGTGATACAAATTTAACTACATTTTTTAAAAACATATCTATTTTTAAAATAAAAATTCATCTTTTTCAGATAAATGTCATCGTTTTTGAATAAAAATACAAATATTCTGTAGAAAATTCAACAATTTGATTAAAAAGTCATATTTTGTGTGTCCAAATTCGTCTTTTTGAGTTGAAAATTAAATTTTTTTTAGAAACTTATTTATTGTTTACAGATTCATACTTTGATCGTGAAAAGTCAACTGAAATCTTTTTTAAATTTATTTTTGCGATATGAAAATTCATCTGGTTTAGTAAAAATTAATTTTTTTATGAAAAGGCTATATCTTGGTTAAAAATTATTCTTCTTTGCTACATATTTTGCTTGAAAAATTTAGTTAGATCTCTTTGTGAAGATATCATTGTTTTTTTTTATTTTTGTTATTAAAATTAATTTCTGAACTGAAAACGTAAATTTTATATTTTTCTAAAGATTCATCATTTTAGTTGAAAATTTTCCTTTTTAAAAAGAATTATTTTCTTGGTTTGAAATTTAATTTTTGTTCGGTAAAAATGCATCAGTTTCGTGGAAACTTCATTTTTTGCTGAAAAGTCATATTTTTTGTTTAAAAATTCAATTTTTGTAGAAAAAATTCGTCTTTTGGCTTGAAGGTTCTATAATTTAGATAACATTTTATTTCTTTCTGAAATGAAAAATATTTGTCGAAAATTCATCTTTTTAGTGAACTGAATTATTTAAATCCTAAAAAATCATCTAACTATTTTTGGTTAAAGGTTTTTTTTTTGCTTGAAAAGTCTACCATTGTATTTTTGCTTCTGTATAGTTAAAAATTGAAAAATTAATAATCCGATTCTTTTGTTGAAATTTGTTTAATTTTTTAATATTTAAGTAATTGGCTAAAATTTATTTATTTTTTAAATTAAGTTCATGCATTTTGTTAAAATTCATGGGTAATTTTTATATGTTTATTTTCTAAGGAATTTCAAGAGAAAATCGAAGAAAAGATCCAAAGCATTTAAAATTATTTCCTAAAAATTTTTAAAAGTGTGAAATATTTTAAAGCAAAATTTTGCAATTTAGCCATAGCTCATAATTTTAGAAAAAATTTAAGTAAGTTTAAGAGATATTAAAAAGTTTTGTAATAATTCAAACATAATTAAAACTTTTAAAGTTTGTTTTAAAATTTTGTAAAGTTTCACAAAAACGAAAGACTTTTTCTCAGGGTCCTAGGAAAAATGAAAATAATTGTTTATTTTGAAAAATTATTTGAAGAGATTATTTTAAAAGATTTTAAAAATAGTAAAAGAAGAATCTGAAGGATTTCTAAGCAATGTTTAAAATTTTGCAGAATAAATGAAAAATGCAAAAAAAAGAATAATTTTTAGAAATTAGAAGGTTTAGAAGGTCTGTTTAAATTAAAAAAAAATTTTTTTCCTTATATTCGTGTGGAAATTTTGAATAATTTTTATTTTGAAAAATGAACTATAAGAGAAAATTGAAAAAGGTTTATAAAATAACAAACAATTTCCTAAAATTTCTAAAATATTTTAAAGCAAAATGTTTCAATTTCGTAAGATTGCAAAATAAAAACGAACAAAAATCGCGGATAAATTCAAGAATTATTTAGTAGACTTAAAAATAATTTTGAAAGTTTTCAAGAAAATGAACACATTTTCTTAAAATTGCTGGGAAAAATTAGAAGATAGTAAGATATTTAAAAAAAAAAATTAGAACGATATTTGAAAATTTGAAAACTCTGAAACATTTTCGAAAATTTATTAAATATTTCTTGATTCCTTCCCAGCTTCTAAAAGTTATAAACATCTTTTAAAAAGACTGGAATTCTTCATAATATTTTTTAAAACCCTATATAATAAAAAAACGTCTCTAAAATTTTTTAGATTCTTTTCTGACACGCATGCAATATTTAAGAATCTTCTAAATTTCCACAAGAATCTTATGAAAATTATATTTCGATAAATTTAAAAAAAGGCGCTAATATTTATTTTCTTGTTCTCAATTCTCAGAATTTAATTTAAACATTGATTTATTATAGCATTTCGAAAAATAATTCTCCATTAATCACTATATTGAAAAGTGTTTCAATATTCGGGACTAATACAAAATAAAAAAAAGGAATAATAAAATCATAAATTAACAACAATCAAAAATTGCCGAATTATAAAAGAAAGGAATTGTTAAATTCCCATAAATATTTCTATTGCTGAAATTTAAGTTTGACGAAATTTAAAATTGCCAAAAATAAATAATAAATTATTAATTAATTATTAATTTACTTGTTTGCCTTATTTATAATTCTATTAATAGCTCATAAATTAATAATTAATTAACTATGTTCAGCAGTTCTAAATTTCGAGAATTGAAATACTTGTGGGAATTTGATAATTCATTTATTTTACAAGTCGGTCTTAAAGTCCGTAAATTTTAGTTTAGGATATTTTTTAATTCGGGATTTTATTTTTTGTCAATTAAAAATCTTGTCATCATTTGAAATTTGGAAAATTTTATAATTTTGTCATTTTTATCCATTTTTCCTGTGGTTCTGTATGGTTTTGTAGAAAGAAGTTACTACTAGCGCCGCCGCACGGCCGTTTTCAACTCTGGTGACACATTTTTTGTATTGGGCAATACAGTGAAAGTACCCCCCTGTTGAAAACACATGGTTGTAAGGTTCAAATAATAGCTACTTGTTAAAAAATTTAACTATTTTGTTAAAAGTCTTATTATTTTTTTGAAACTTAAACTATCTTCACCTTTTTGTGTCGAAAATTCAACGGTTTTATTAAAAATTCGTCTTTTAGGATTGGAAATGCATCTTCTACATTACAAAAGTCATGTTTCTTGTTTGAAAATTTATTTCTCTTGGCTGAAAATTAACTTTTCTGTAGAAATTTAAACTATTTCTACATTTTCTGTAACTGTTCCAGATAACAAAGGAACTGTGTTCTTGAATATTTGTTACAAGATGGTGACAGAATGGTTCTAGAATAAAAAGGTAACAGCGTTCTAGAACACTGTGAAAAAATTGTAACCGAAATGTTCTAGAACAAAAAGGCAACAATCTTCTAGAACACTGTGACAAAATTGTGACAGAACTATTCTCACACTATGTGACAGCACTGTTCTGTAACAGTTGCTATGGAATTGTTCTAGAACAAACTGATCACAGACGCTCTATAATATTTGTTTCATGTTTATTTTAGAACTGTGCCGTAACAGTGTTATACCGAACTTCTAGAACCCTGTTACAAATGTGCTGTAGAACAAATTAGGAAAAAAGAGTAGTTCGCTAACACTATGGTCGAGCTGACCCTTGCGAATATCCCTAATGTGGACATCTCGGACGTTCTAGAACGTTCTAGTTCTAGAACTTTTATAGAACTGTTATAGAATAGTTCTAAATTTTTTATAATGCAGCGTACCAAAGTTCGAGAATTGTTACAGATCGGTTGTCACACCGTTCTAGATCTGTTAAAGATTTTTTATACAACATTAGTAATTGAGTTCTAGAATTGTTCTAGAAATGTTAAAGCGTTCTAGAACTGTTACAGAATTGTTCTAGCGTATGGAGGATGGCATAGTTACTCGCATGTTCGTAAACTGTTATTGTCCTGTTCTAGAACAACTCTCTAGAATCTATAGAAGTTTGATTGGTTCAATTTGTGATTTATTAGTCGCGGAAAAGGGAGTTTATTCGGGAAATTCTTGTAAGGAGCAGGTCGAGATGTTGACAGGGATGACAATTGAAATGGTCCTGGCAGGAAACTGTGGCGAGGGTAGGAGGGTCGAAGTCGGAGGGTGGGCGTCCGTCTCGTTCAAACAAGGATTATAGCTGCTCGACAGCATTCAGTGGCCCGCCACCGCCGCGCCTATCGTATCGTATTCACGGTCGACTGCACTCTGATCTGAACGCCCGACCCCGCACTCTCATCCGAACCCCGCACTCACATTCAAACCCTGCACTCACATCCGAACTCCGCACTCACATCCGAACTCCGCACTCACATGTGAACCGCGTACTCACATTCGAACACCCAACCCCGCACTCTTTTAATCGCCACTGCGATTCCTCCTACTCGTAAAAAAGTCACGACCACCCTCTCTTGGCGATTCGCACCATTCGCACCCCTGACACCTATACAGGTACATTGCACCCTCAACCCCTATTTCCTCGAGAGAATATGCAGAGGTTGCATAAAAGGACAAATCCATCCCTTCACAGTTACTCACATTCTGCCCTGCTTATTCTGCGTTTAGTCACATTTTGCATCATTTTACGGTTTTTTAGTCGCCTCTCACTTTTTAATTAACAAATAAATGGTACCAATTTCCTAGGCCCAACATTGGAAATTTTAGTAAATTAGCTAAAGGTACGTTATTGGTGCGCGCTTGACCGGTTAAGCGTTTATACGATACTCTCTAAATCCGAATTAGCAGAAATTTTACGAATGCAATTAGGGGTCATCCATAAATTATGTTACCAATTTTTTAATATTTTTTATTCACGTTTCCCCTCGTTGACAACCGTTTTTTTTAGAATGAGTTCTTCTGTAATTAGTTGAATTTTCTACCACAAAGACTTTTAAAAAATTGTAAAATTTTCAAGAAAATAATTACATTGTTAGCAAATGGTTGAATTTTTAACCACGTTCAGTTCACGAAAAATGTGTATAAAATAGTTTAGTTTTTTTTCTATTTAAAAAATTTAAGAATGCTAATAGATTGGTTTGGAATAAAAAAAGGAATTCTCAACGAAAGATTTAATTTTTTTTCAATGAATGAATGTAGAATTTTCAATCCAAAGGACGCATTTTCAAACAAAATAGATCAATTTTCTAGTAAAAAAGATAACTCGATAAGATAGTTGAATTTTAAACATAAAAAAATCAATTTTTACCAAGAATTTAATTTAAAGAAGAAAAGAGCTGAATTTTCTACCAACGTAATTTCAACGAAATTGTTCGATTCACAAAAAAAATGATGATTTATGAAAAAATAGGACAAATTGTCTGTTACGAAAGAATTTTTTTTAACGAAACACGTGAACTTTCCACTAAGAAGTTCAATTTTCCCCCCGGCACTATGAATTAAAAAAAAGAATTGTCTATCAAGTAGTTAGTTTTTCAAATCAATAGTTTAGTTTTAAAACAAATAGCTAGATTTTCTATCAAAATAGTTGAGTTTTTAACCAAATAGTCCAATTAAAAAAAAATCTATCAAAAATGGAAAGGTTACATTTTCAGTTTAAAACATTAATTAAAAAAATATACTAGTTTAATGAAATGAAAGACAAATTCTCTAATAAATACACCAATTTTTCACGAAAAAATCTAATTTTCGAATCAAAACCAAATAAATTAATTTTGTACCATAATAAATAATGTTTCAAACAAATACTTAAATAAAAAAAAACATCAGTTTTCAGCCAAAAGCCTACAAAACAGTCGTTTCAACTGAAATTATAAATCTTCAACAAAAAATTTATTTTCAATAATATAGTTTAACTTTCAACTGGGTAGTTGAATTTTCAAACAGGAAAACAGAAAAAATACGAATATTCAATAAAATAGTTAAAGCCTGAAGCAAAGAGGTCAATTTTTAACCGAAAAGATGAATTTTTAACTGATAAAATTAATTTTCTACTAAAAAACACAAATTTTCAAAAGTGCACATGAATTTTTAATTAAAAAAGATAAATTTTAAGCAAACAATTTAATTTCTGACTAAAAAAAAAATATTTTTAATTACAAATGTAATAGTTGAATTTTCAGTTGAAAAAAAGTTAATTTATAACCAAAAAAGAAACGAATTATTAATAAAATAGTTAAATTTTCCACCAAAAAGATAAAATTTTAATAAGTCAGTACAACTTTTAACCAAATTGTTGAAAAAGGGGAAAAGAGGGGAATATGGGAAAGAGTGTGGAGTCTAAAATATGAAAGTAAATCCTTATAATTTCGCTCGGGTGTTCGTCCTTTCGTCACACTTTTTTTCTAGGAGGGGAAGTAGAAAAGTGAGGGTAAATGAGAGAAGGGGAAGTGTTCGAATTAAAGAAATTAGTTTAAGGGGATAATGAGTCGAGAGGAAAGTAAGTGAGGGGAAGAAGTGGAAGTTGATAGAAATAAGGGAAGGGGAAGTAAAGAATGTTAGAGGAAATGAAGAGAAGAAAAGTAGGGGCAGTGAGAAGAAACAGGGGGAACGGGAGTAGGAGAAATGACAATGCCCAAACGGAGGGGAGGTGATAGATAATGAAGAAGGAAACACGAGGAACTAAGAGGAGTGGCATTAGTGGAATTAGGAGATGTTAGATAAAATAAGAAATAGAATAATAGGGCAAACGAGGGTACTGGAAGTAGGTGAAGTGTGGAGAAATGAGGCTAGGGAAAATAAGAGAAGTGACGAGAAACAATGCAAGGGGAAATAAAGGATTTAAATGGGAGGACAATTTAGTGAAAATGAAAGGGTAAAGGTGAAACTGATAAGCGAGAAAGTAATGGAAGTAGGGAGAGTGGTGACAAGGTGAAATTAGCGGAGGGTTATAAGAGAATGGCGAGAGCGAAAATTAGAAGAATTGATAAAAATAAAAAGAGTGAAAGTAGAAAAAGTGAGGGAAATTTTTTTTGCGGGAAATGAAGTTAGGAAGTGTAGGAAAAATAATTTTGAGTGAGGGTTAGTGAGATAAGTGAAGGGAGGGCTAGTGGGGCAATGAGGGTGAGTAGGGGAGTAAAACTGATGGCTAAGGAAGGAAAATAACAGAAAGGCAGTTTTAACTGGGAAGTGAGTGTTAATTGGAAAGTGAGCGCTAACTAGGGAAGTAAGGAGAGAGGGAAGAAGAGGAGGAAAAAGTTCGAGAAGGAGGTGAATCAAAACGTGAAAGGAGGGAAGGGGATGTATGGGAGGTGGAGTTTTGAATGACATAATTAACGTCTTATTAGGCTAAGAGTTTTTTGAGAATATAGTTGTGGGCCATCCCAGATATAAAATAAAAAAGTAAATTCTTGATTTTCGCACTTTTGGATTGAAGTATTTTCAACTGAACCGTACAATTCAGAAATCTTTAATTAATTCCAGTATATGAATGTAAGATTTCTTCAAACGCAATTACTTGAGCAGTGAATTTAGGCTTAAAATGACGCAATTCATTCTTGATAGCGTGAGAATATTTATAGAATTTAATTTAATTTACCAAGCACAATTTCAGAGGATTTCAATTTTTCAGGGAATTTAAGAAGAGTCAAAAAATTTTCAAAAGAATTCACGGGATTTCAAAGGGTTTCAAAGATTTCCAGGGATTCCACGAGATTTCCCTATCAGAGCCTATCCCATCCTATCCAATCATATCTTATCATCCCTTCCACTCATCTATCAGTCCCTTCCCCTCTACTCCCATCTAATTTTCTTCCCCTCGCTTCACCTACTTTCCTCCCTTCCCCTCAGTTTCCTCTCTACCCCTCAGTTTCCTCTCTACTTTCCCTCCTCTCACTTCAACTACCTTTCCTCTTCTACCTTTTCTCCCTTTATATACCGCACTTTCTCACCCCTCACTTCGCCTACTTTTTGTTTTTCCACTTTCTCTCATTTCCCTTTTTTCACTTTCACTGCTTTTTCATTCCTCACTTTACCTACTATCCCAGCGTTCACTTTTTCTCCCCTAATTCACCCTATTTTGCCTCCCTTCAATTCCCTATCTTTGCTCCCCTCACTTCCTACACTATTCTTCTCATCAACTGCTCTAATTTTTCTCTTTTCGCACCTCTACTTTCTTTCCCATCTCTACATATACTTTCCCTCCACTCACTTCCAATCAATTTTCCCTCCTGACTTCTCATTCCCTACCTAACCTCAGTTTCCTACCTATTTTACCTCCCTCACTTTACCTACCTTTCCTCTTCTGTTTTTCAACCTTCATATTCCGTAATTTCGCAAACTTCACTTCGCCCACTTTCCCTCCCTTCTCCCTTCTCTCTTCCTCCTTCCCCTCTCCTCACTTGTCCTACTTTTTCCCATCGGGTTGGCTCATTTTCCATAATTTTTCTTTCCTTACTTACCATACTTTTCTTCACCTCACTTCTTCTACTTCCCCTCTTGGGTAAAAAAGTACGATGGTGTATAATGGTATAATAAATATTTCCAACAGCCAAAATAGGACTCCATTAGCATAGTTTTGAAAAATAATCAGAAAGAGGAATCTTACACAAGAAATTCTTCAGATTCCCCCCACTTCCCCTCAATAAAGATTTTTAAAATTTCTGTTCCCTTCTCCTAAAAAATTTTTTTCATAACACAACCACACAAAAAAAGTTTGCGGAGCCAAAGAAGTGACCTAGATAGTGTTATAGTATTGCACGAGATTAGTCCAAATCCAAAATTTTGGAATTTTCTGCGAACCAGTTATTGTTTTATTCGACCTTGAATTTTTACTCGAGGTTGAATTGTTCTAAGTTGGCTACTTAGCATTTGGAATTGTTTTTTCAAGCTGCTGAGTTTTTTTTTAAAATAAATTTATTGTTAAAAGATATTTTCTCAAGCTTAGGCTGCGAATATTTTGTTGTTGTAAAAGTTAATAACAGAAAATTATAACGTTTTAACATGACTCACATTTTTTTCGTAAAAGACTAAACAGACATAAACAACTTTGACGTCAAAAATTTTATTTATAAATTCCTATTAAGTAAATAATTTACAAAAATGAATTTTTAATTGAAAATCTCATTTATTTATACACAACTAGAGACTCTTTCTTTTCATAGAAAATTTTCCATCTTAGGTTGTTCTACGTTACCTTCTGAGAGAAAGGCTGGAAGAAATACGATGTAATTCTTATTATGGACATTGATACAATTTTTGCAAGTTTAAGTCACAACAGTTTTTTTTTAATGAAATTCAAATATCAATGTCAATAATAAGAATTATATCGTATTTCTTCCAACGTTTCTCTCCAAAGGTAATGTAGAACAAGGTGAGATGAAAGATTTGTGATGAGTAGAAAAAATTCTCAAATTGCATATAAACAAATGAGATTTTTTAAACAAATTTATTTTTGTAAATTCAGAAGTTTATTTTTATTTTAGGCATTCATGAATAAGAATTTTTTTAAGAACACTATCTAGGTCGCTTTTTTGGCTCCGCTAAACTTTTTTCTTGTGGCTGTTTAATTAATGGACCCTCCCTAAGTAAAAATATTCTCATTTGTGCAAAAAGTACAAATGATTTAAAAAAATAACTCTTCTCAGATTAGGATATCGTAGTCCCAGGTCTCGGTATTTTTTCCAATAAAGGGAAGTGACGGAAACTCCTAACTCATAAGGGGAGGGGAAGTAGGAGAAATAAAGCAAAGGGAAATAAGAGGACAGAAAGGGGGGTAAGTAGAAAAATGAGGAGAAGAAATTAAGAAGAAATAAAGCAAAAGAAAATAGGGGACGTGAGGGGAAATGAGGCTAGTGGAAGTAAGAAAGGTAGTGGGAAATGAGGGATGGATAAGTAGGATAAGTCAGGAGAAGTGAGGGTTGAAGTGTGAGGAGGGGAATTAGGAGAAATAAAGCGAAGGGGAATAAGAGGAAAGGAAGAGAGGTAAGTAGAAAAATCAGGAGAAGATAAGCAAGAGGATCAAAGCAAAGAAAAGTAGGGGAAGTGTGGGGAATAGAAGGTAGGGAAGTAAGAGAAGTGATGGGAAATGAGGGATGGGTAAGTAGGATAAGTGAGGGGAAGCAAAGGTTGATGTGTGAGGGGTGGAAGCAGAAAGAAAGCGAGGGGAAATAAGAGGACAGAAAGGGGGGTAAGCAGAAAAATGAGGAGAAGTTAACTAAGAGGAAATAAAGCAAAAGAAAGTAGGGGACGCGAGGGGAAATAAAGGTAGTGGAAGTAAGAAAGGTAGTGGGAAATGAGAGGTGGTTAAGTAGGATAAGTCAGGAGAAACGAAGGTTGAAGTGTGAGGAGGGGAAGTAGGAGAAATAAAGCGAAGGGAAATAAGAGGAAAGGAAGAGAGGTAAGTAGAAAAATCAGGAGAAGGTAAGCGAGAGGATCAAAGCAAAGGAAAGTAGGGGAAGTGAAAGAAAGTGAAGGTAGGGTAAATAAGAAAATTGGTGAGAAATGAGGGATGGGTAAGTAGGATAAGTGAGGGGAAGCAAAGGTTGAAGTGTGAAGGGGAGAAGTAGCAGAAATAAAGCGAAGGGAAACAAGAGGATGGGAAGAGAGTTAAGTAGAAAAATGAGAAGTTAAGTAAGAGAAAATAATGATAAAGAGAGTAGGGGACGTGAGGGGAAATGCAGGTAGAGGAAATAAGAAAAGTGCTGGGAAAGGGGGGGGGGTGGGTAAGTAGGATAAGTGAAGGGAAGCGAAGGTTGAAGCGTGAGGAGGGGAAATAGGGGATGAGAGAAGAAGTAGGGAACTGTAGGGAGAGTGGGGGGAATATGGGAGGATTGAACTACTTTTTTTTGGTTTTAAGAGACTGCAGGACCATTTTTTTTAGAAGGAAGCCGCCTACTTTGAGCAATTTTTTAGATCAGTTATCAAAATTAATTTTTCCAAATTTCAATAATTGTTCAGTGGAGAAGATAACACGTACCCTAGTATCATGGAGCTCTGAAGACTTGTGCAATTTTGCATTCAACGCTCACCAGTTACCGCAATTCCATTGTTACCCTGACGCAATTATTGCGCAATTGCCACAGTATAATTCTTACCCCTGAAGGAGAAGTGGTTCAGCACTTTTTTCAAGCACCAGAACACTTATGTTTTCCAGACGCTTGGCTTAGGGCTGGGGGAAATAAAGGGAAAGAAAGACAGGAAACACTGGAAATTGAAATCCTTTCCTGAATGTTGCACATCTTGTTATTAAACATTGTAGATTTTTATTTAAAGCAAATAATTTATAATAATAAAAAATTAATTTAAATGTGTATACATTTTCAAACAATAAGATTGATTTTCTATTAAAAGACGAATTTTCTACTGAAAAAGATAAGTTTTTAAGTTTTGAAACAGAGTTTCGATTTTCTGGTTTACTTTTGATAGAATGTTTTGGCGGCCTTTTGCCGGTGTTGACGTTAAACACAACAGAGGTCTCTGCCTATCAGATTGCTGATAAGTGGACATTCTACTTTTATGATAATTCATTTTTATCATAGAAAATTAAATAGTTGAATTTTCAACTAAATTAATTAATTTTGAACAAAACAAAAAAGCTTAATTTTGTAATAAATTAAATTTATTCAATCAAGATATTTCACTTCAAAATAAAAAAAATGTAACCATTTCGTTCAATTTTTAAGACAAAAAGAAAAATTCTCTAGAGAACAGTTGAATTTTTATTCTGAAATATTAATTTTCAACAAAATGGTTTTTTATATCCAATAGTTGAATTTTTCAATAGAGTTAAATTTTCAATCAAGAAGAATAACTTTCTATCAAAAAGGATAACATATTCAACAAAAGTGATGAAATTTTAATTACAAAGAAAAATTAAAAAAAAAAATTAATTTATAACCCGAAGGTATGAATTTTAAACCAAAAAGTTAATTTGAAACAAAAAAAGTTAAATTTCTGACTAAAATAATGAATCTTCAACCGAAGAAAAGTGAATTTTCCAGAAAATAGTTAAACAGTTGAATAAAAAGGACGAATTTTCTACAAAATACCTGAATCCTTAAGAAATAAAGATTTTTCAGTCAATAGGAAAAAAATTTTTTCGAAATGTAGAATTTCCAAAAAAGGAAATTCATTTTCTACTATTAAAGACGAATTCTAAATAAAATACCTGAATGTTGAGCCCAATATTGAAATTTTCAAGTTCAAAAACAATTTTTAACCAAAAGAAAAATCGATATTTTTTTATTTATCAAAAATTAATTTTCAATAAAAAAGAATCTTCTACAAAACAGTTAAATTTTCTACCACGTAGTTGAATTATAAGATAAATAATAAAAAATGTTTCTCACAAAGCAAGATTTCAGCAGATTTGTTCAATTTTCAACCAAAAATGAATTTTCTCCTAAACTTATGAATCTTCAACCAAAAAATGAAATTTTTAGGAAGTAGTCTAACTTTCAACTAAGAAGCTGAAGTTTCAATACAAAATATTGGCACTTCAAGAAAAAATATTTTAATTATTATGAAAAAAAAAATCGAGTTAAACAAAAATAATTTTCAACAAAATAGCTGAATCCTTATCTAAATCAGATTTAAACAGTTGCATTTTTAACAAATAAACAAACAATGATTTTCTAACAAAAAGATAAATTTTCAATAAATTGCATACATTTTTAATTAGAAAGTTGAATTTTCAATCCAGAAGATTGCATATAGAAGACTAAATTATAAATTTTTAAACAAATAGTTAAATTTTCATGGGGAAATTTAATTTTTAATGTAAAAAAAGAATATTCTACAAAAAAGTTGAATTTTCTGACTAAAAGTTAAATTTGAATTAAAAAAAATATTTTTCGACGCAAAAAATACGATTTTAACACAGGTCAATTTTTAGTTCAAAATAATTGATTTTTAACCCAAAAAATACTTTTTCATGAAAATATATAAATATTCAACTAAATAGTTTAATTTTCCATCAAGTTAATTTTCTACTTAAAACAACGAATTTTCAAATAAATAGTTGAATTTTCTGGGCAAAAATTTCACTTTTTAACTATAAATTTTTATTAAATTTTACTAAATTTCCATTATTAATTTTATTAATTCCATAATTAATTTATTAATAATGAATTTATCAGCTATATTTGAGTATAATTTTTATTAAAAAAAATCAAAACAAATAAAATTAATAAAACAAAGTTGATCAATATTCTACTGAAGAAATATTAATAATTTGTATTAAAAAACATGGCAAAAATTTGTATAGAAAAGATTAATATTTCTTTAGTGGAATATTCATAAACATTGTTTAATTTATTTTATATTTTCGATTTTTTTAAAATAAAAATTATTACTTAAATATAATTGAGAAATATATTATTATTGAATTAATTATTACAATGATTTTCAATTCATATAAACGAATTTTTTACAAGACAGTCAAATTTTCAAAACGAAAATATGATTTTTGAAGCAAAAAATTAAATTTTTGAACTAATAGTTGAATTTTTAAACTGAAAACATGAATGTTAAACAAAAAATGTAATTTATAACCAAGCAGTTGATTTTTCAACTAAAATTATGGTTCTTCAACCAAAAGAATTAATTTTTTAGGAAGTAGTCTAACTTTTGACTAGAATAAATATTTTGATTATTATTGAAAAAAAAGAAGTTAATGAAAAAACCAATTTTTATTAAAATAGTTGATTTCTCATCTAAACCAGATTCATTTTTAACCAAACAGTTGCATTTTTAACAAACAAACAAAAAATGATTTTCTATTAAAAAATACGAATTTTCAATAAATTGCATACATTTTTAATCAGAAAGTCGAATTTGTATGCTAAAATGAAATAATTAAATTTTCATTAGCAAATTTAATTTTCAATTTAAAAAAAGCAGGTTTTACAAAAAAAAATAAATTTGCTAGAAAGCAGTTGAATTTTCAAAAAGTTAAATTTCAAGTTTAAAAAAATAGCTTTTAAAGCAAAAAATACCATTTTAAGAAAGTTAAATTTTAATTTCAAAATAATTAATTTTTAACCCAAAAAAAATGATTAATTTATACTAAAAAGACGAATTTTCAACTAAATAGTTGAATTTTCAGTCTAAAAAGTTCATTTTTCTACGATAAATGTAATTTTTCAGGAAAAAACAATGATTTCCAATTCATAAAAACGAATTTTTTTGCAAAAAAATCAATTTTTCAAAACGAAAATATGAGTTTTCAAACATAAAATTATTTTTTGGACAGATAGTTGAATTTTTAACCTAGAAACATTAAAGTTAAACAAAAAAGGTAATTTATAAACAAACAGTTGAATTTTCAACTAAAATTATGGATCTTTAACTAAACAAATTAATTTTAAATAAAGTAGGTTCTAAAAAATGTGTTTTTATGAATTGAAAATTATTGTTTTTTAATGAAAATTTAAATATTACATTTATGGTAAAAAAGTTAACTTTTTTAGACTGAAAATTTAACTATTTATTAGAAAATTCCTCTTGTTTAGTAGCCAATTAATCATCTTGGTCAAAATTAAACTATTTAATTGAATATTTATGTATTTTATTGGAAAAATCTTTTTTGGGTTAAAAATTAATTAATTTAAAGTTAAAATTTAATTTTCTAAGAATGGCATTTTTCGTGTTAAAAACAATTTTTTTTAAAATTTTAAATTGAACTTTAATTAAATTAAAAAACAGTCAAATTTTGAAAACGTATTTCAAAACAATAAAGTATTTCGACTTTCAACAAAGGAGTTAAATTTTCAACGTAAAAATTATAAATTTTAACCAAATAAATTAACTTTTCAATTTAGAAAGTATCAATTTTTAACAACAAATGTTATAGTTAAATTTTCATTTTAAAACATTTTTTAATCTAGAATAGAGAATTTAAAAAAAAAATTCGAATTTTCAACACGAGAATATGACTTTTCACGCAACAAATTAATTTTTTTAATAAGCAGTTTAATTGTTAACGTAAAAATTATAAAATTTCAACCAGATAACTGAATTTACGGTTTAAATAATATCACATCTTAATTACAAAAGGTATAATGAAATTTTTATTAAAAAAAAAAGATAATTTTCAATGTAGAAAAGAGAATTTTTTTTACGAAAAAGATGAATTTTTAAATAAAACTATGTATATTTAAATAAGAAAATGAATTTTCAATAAAGTAGTTTAACTTTGAACCAAGGAGCTGAACTTTCAATTCAAAAATAATGAAATTTCAACCAAATAATTGAATTTTTAGTTTCAGAAATTTCATTTTTTAACAAAACATTGTATAGTTAAATTTTTATTAAAAAACATTCTTTTTAGAAAAGAGAATTAAACAAAAACAGTCGAATTTTTAACACGAAAATGTGATTTTTCAAGCAAAAGATTAAATTTTGTAACAAATAGTTGAATTTCTAATCCCGAAACATAAATGTTAAACAAAAAAGGTTATTTATAACCAAATAGTTAGATTTTCAACAAAAATTATGGATCTTAAAAAAAAATGAATTTTCAATATAATAGTTCAAATTTTAACTAAGGAGATGGATTTTCAATCTCAAAATTACAAAATTTCAACCAAATAATCAAATTTTCAGTTTAAAAAATCTCACTCTTTGATCCAAAATGGTATAGCGAAAGTTCCATAAAAAAAAATAATTTAGAATATAGAATTTTTCAACAAACAGTCGAATTTTCCGCATGAAAATGTGACTTATCGACAATAAAGATTAAATTTCCGACCAAATATTTGAATTTTCAAAAAAAAAAAAAAAGATTGATCCTAAAAAAACTATGTAATAATTGATATCTCAACCTGAAAATATTTTTATTTAATTTGAAGAAAATTGAATTCAAGCAAAAATTGAAAGAGCCCCCTCTCGAACTTTCATATAAATTCATTGAAGAAAATAATTAATTATTAATTAATAATTAATTTAATATTATTGAATTTATCGGTTATATTTGAGTAATATTTTTATTTACAAAAATGCAAAACAAATAAAATTAATAAAACAAAGTTGATAAATATTCTAGTGAAGAAATATTAATAATTTGTATCAGAAAGCTATTTAAACAAATTCCATTTGTTTAAAAAATTGAAAATTAATGAACTAATGTTAATAAATATTCCATTAGACCAATAGTTATAAATTTTAAGAAAAAAAATTTCGAAAAAAATTGTTTAAACAAATTCCATTTGTTTAAATAATAAAAAGTTTAAGAAAGAATATTAATAAATATTCTACTAGACTAATAGTTATTCTTTTTAGGGGGGAAAACGAATTTTCGAAACAAAAATTATTTAAACAAATTCATGGCAACATTTTTTTTTATGCTAGAGGGCAACGACCTCCCCCCCCCATTTTATTCCTATTATTATTATATTATATTCCTATTTTATTCCTACGAGTACCTGAATACTACCCTTGAAGCAAAAAATGTCAATTCTTCATGAAATCGACCTTTTGAACAATGTATTTTCGTCTTTTTTACTTAAAATTATTAATATTGGTCTAATGATATATTTATTGTCATTGGTTAATTAATTTTAAATTATTTAAACAAACGAAATTTGTTTAAATAGTTTTTTTTCTCGAAAATTTGTTTTCCCTCCTAAAAATGATTACTATTAGCCTAGTGGAATATTGATTAACATTGTTTCATGAATTGTTTATTATTTAAATAAATGAAATTTGTTTAAACAATTTTTTTGAATTAAAAAAAATATATTACAATTAGTCTAGTCGGATATTTATTAACATTAGTGCATTAATTTTCATTTTTTAAACAAATGGAATTTGTTTAAATATTATTTTGTATAGAAATGATTAATATTTCTTCAGTAGAATATTCATCAACATTGTTTGATTAATTTTATTTTTTCGAATTTGTTCAAAATAAAAATGATTATTTAAATATAATTGAGAAATTCATTGTTATTGAATTAATTATCAATCTGTAATTAAATATTACTGATAAATATTTGACTAGACCCACAGTAATAATGTTTATTTAAAAAAATTGGTTGATTAATTTTTAATTGTTTAAACGAATGGAATTTGTTTAAATATTTTTTTATAAAAAATTCGTTTTTTTCCTTAAATATTATTACTATTAGCCTAGTGGAATATTAGTTAATTGATTCTCAATTTTTTTAACTAATGGAATTTGTTTAAATAATTTTTATTCATTAAAAATTATTCATATTTCTTTAGTATAAAATTTATTAAAATTGTCTGATTAATGTTATTTTAAAACATTTTAAAATAAAAATTATTACTATTGGTCTAGTGAAATACTTAACAACATTTGTTAATTAATTTGTTATTATTTAAACAAATCCCATTTGTGTAAAAAAATGTTTCTTTTCTTCAAAAATTCGTTGCACTGGTAATTTATTTTCATTAAGCGTCATAAATTTATTTTTTAATATTTTTCTATTGTTGAAACAATAAATTCTTATTTATTTTCAACCAGTATTAATTTATTGTTTATACAGTTAGAAAATATTTTAAAATACATTTACGTCATGACCGATAAAAAATTCCAGTTCGACGAATTTTTACCAAAAAAAAATTTTGAATAATTGTAATTTACTTACATAATTAAAAATTAATGAACCAATATTGATCAATATTTCACTAGACCCACAGTAATAATTTTTATTTAAAAAAAAAAGTTCGAAATGAAATTATTTAATCATATTCCATTTGCTAAAAAAATAGAAAATCAAGAAACTAATGTTAATAAATATTTCACCAAGGCCAATTGTGATAATTTTTAGGGAAAAAACATATTGAAAAAACAATTTAAACAAATTATATTTGTTTAAACAATTAAAAATGAATGAATCAATGTTATTAAATAATCCACTAGACTAATAGTAATAATTTTAAGGGAGGGGGGTTAGAAAAAAATTATTTACACAAATTCCATTTGTTTAAATAATTAATAAATAATTAACCAATGATAATAAACATTCCACTAGATCAATAGTAATAATTTTAATTTAAAAAAAACGAGAATACAGTGCTCAAAAGGTCGCTTTCATAAAGAACTGACATTTTTTATTTGAAGGGTAGTTTTAAGGTCCCGTCACATTTTTTCAAACCCGAAAAAATTAAAATTTACGAAATTTAAATTAGACCAAAATCCAAATTAAGAATCCCATTTAACGTCCAATAATCAAATCGATTGATTGAGTACCTAAACGTTGGTAATGCAAATTTATTTATTTTTATTTGATTGTAATTTGATGATAATAAAAATAAAAAAGACGAAAGAAAGAAAAAGATAAGGAAGGAGATGTGGTTGGCTGCCTTCTCATTTTTCTTTCCTCTTTTTTATTTTAGTTCGAAGATTTAAAAAAATTTTTTTTTGTTTTTTTCAGATTACAATAGGATTTTTGGTTTTCGTTTATTAGATGAGTTCCGTATAAATCGCTATTGATTCAGCCTCTCTTCTAGAGCTGGAAAGTGATGATGAGGCCCCTTGCTATTTATTTAGACTCTTTTTAGAGTTGGAAAGGGGCGTTGAGTTCAGGTTGTTATTTATATTGCTATTTCTATTTATTTATATCAGTTTTTAAAACTGGAAAAGGATGACGAGTTCTGTTTGAATTGCTATTGATTCAGCCTCTTTTTAGAGCTGGAAAGTGGTGATGAGGTCCGTTGCTATTTATTCCGACTCTTTTTAGAGTTGGAAAGGGGCTTTAAGTTCAGGTTGTTATTTATATTGCTATTTCTAGTTATTTACATCAGTTTTTAATACTGGAAAAGGATGACGAGTTCTGTTTGAATTGCTATTGATTCAGCCT
>NC_046666.1:2212208-2263390 GCF_010883055.1 Belonocnema kinseyi | reverse complement strand
TCAGGTTGTTATTTATATTGCTATTTCTAGTTATTTACATCAGTTTTTAAAACTGGAAAGGGATGACGAGTTCTGTTTGAATTGCTATTGATTCAGCCTCTTTTTAGAGCTGGAAAGCGGTGATGAGGTTCGTTGCTATTTATTCAGACTCTTTTTAGAGTTGGAAATGGGCGTTGAGTTCAGGTTGTTATTTATATTGCTATTTCTAGTTATTTACATCAGTTTTTAAAACTGGAAAAGGATGACGAGTTCTGTTTGAATTGCTATTGATTCAGCCTCTTTTTAGAGCTGGAGAGTGATGATGAGGGCCGTTGTATTAGTTGTGGTCCAAATTTGGTCGTTGGATTCTTGTTTTGTTTAACAGAATTTTCCATCCCTAAAAAATTATTCCAAAACTTTCTTTATTCAAAAATTTCTTTTTTCTGATTTGGAATGAAATTGGGCGATCGTTGCGTGCTAAAAAAAAGCATTTTTGAGACACCCTGTTGCCCATAATATATTGATACACGATATTGCTGTAAAGCGGACGGATGCGTCCAACCGGGAGAGAAGAGTATAAAAAAGGTTTTGAAAAGTACAATAAAATTCTGACTGGACAATTCGATCCTAATTGACTTTTATCGACGAGAGCATATTAACCGTGACGAGATGACACTATGGCAAACCATGCGCATCGTCCTCTCTCCCTCCCTTCTCTGAGCCACGCATACCATTATTTCCGCTCTCCCGAACCATGTTTTCCAAAAAAGAAAATTAAACTTACCTTGGCAACTTTTTATTTTTTAAAGTTTAAATAAATTTTTGCACTTAAAAATTCAACAATTTTGTTAAAAATGCATCATTTTTTGGCAGAACATTAAATTTCTTGGTGAAAAATTCAATTTTTGTTTATGAATTTAACTATTTAATTTAAAATTCATCTTTTTTGAGTTGATGTTTATTTGTTGTATCTTTGTTGTATCTAAAATTTAATTATAATGTTCAAAATGCAATTATTTCGTTGAAAAAAAAAAATTTTCTCAAAAATTCCACTACTTGGTTAGAATTTAAGCTACTTTGTTAAAAAAAAAACATTTCTTTAAATTGGAGATTCATCTCTTTGGCTAAAAAGTTAACTATTTGATTAAAAATTCGTTTTATTTTCGGTGGAAAATTCAACTTTTTAACTGAAAATTTAACTGTTCCATTTTTGGTTGACTGTAAATATTTTTTTTATATAAAACTGTAAGTACTTTGCTGAAAATTTATCTCTTTGATTAAATATTGAAATATTCATTTTTTTGGGTTGATTAATAATTTTTTAAACTAAAAATGTAAATGTTCCATTTTTGTTAAAAATTAATCTTTCCTATTTTGAACTTTAGCTATTGGCTTCAAAATTTAAATGTTTGGTTCAAAATAAATCCTTTTTAGTTGAGCATTCGACTATTTTGTTGGAAATTCGTATTTTATTCTTAAAAAGTCCTCAATTTGATGGGAAATAAACTTATTTGTTAAACATTTATGTTTTTGGGTACAATATTTAATTATTATGTTAGAAAATTAAACAATTTGGTTACAAATTAAACTATTCATTTTAAAATTTAACAATTAGGCAGAAAATTAATATTTTTGTTAAAAATTCGTCTTTTTTGGTAGAATATTATATATCTAGATCAAAAATTAATCTCTTTTATTAAAAATCGAACTATTTAGTTAAAAAAAATTTTTTTGTTTAAAAATTTATCAATTTAGTTAAAAGTATAATTATGTGCTTTGTTAATTTTTTTTTAAATTCACCTCTTTGGTTAAATATTTAATGATTGTCTTAAAAATTACTTTTTTTATTTAAGGAAAATTTTTTAAACTTAAAATGTAACTGTTCTATTTTTGGTTAACAATTTATCTTTTCTTTTTGAGAAGTTAGCTTGCTGATTGAAAATTAGTCTTTTTGGTAGAAGAGTAATTTTCTTGGTTTAAAATTCATCCTTTTTTTGTAAAGCAACTGGTTGAAAAACAATCTGTCCTGGTTAAGGATTCGACTATTTTTTTGCAAATTCGTCTTTTTGGGTTAAAATCAAGTGTTTTTTATTTAAAACTAAGATCTTTTCTAGTAGAAATTTAAGATTAAAGTTGAAATTTAACTATTTGGTTAAATATGAACTTTTTCGTGAAAATTTGACTGCTTTGCAGAAAATTAATCTTTATGTGTCAAAAATTTAATAATTTGGTGGAAAATTAAACTATTTTGTAGAAAATGATTTTCTTGTTAAAAATTCAACTGATTTGTAAAAGAATCGTTTTCATGACTTCGAAGTACCACAATTTTGTTGAGATTTCGTCCCTTTTGGTTAAAAGTTTAACTTCTTGGTTGAAAATTGAAGTATGTACTTTGGTTAAATTTTTTTTTTAAAGATTTACATCTATGGTTAATAATTGAGTGACGAGGTCCATCGCTATTGCTATTGATTCAGACTCTTTTCTAAAGCTGGAAGGGGGCCATGAGGTCCGTTACTAGTTGCTATTGATAAAGGCTCTATTTAAAGCTATAAAGGGCTGACGAGGCCCTTTGCTATTGATTCAGATTATTTTCAGAGCTGAAAAGGATTGATGAGTTCTGTTCCTATTGCTATTGATTGAGACCATTTTCTAGAACTGAAAACGGGTAAAGAATTCCGTAGCTATTGCTATTTATTTAGATTTTTCTTTGAGCTGGAAAGGGGTAGTGAGGTCCCTTGTTTTTATATCGCTATTTCTATTGATTAATATCCTTTTTGTAGAGCTGGAAAAGGGTGATGAGTAACGTTCACATTGCTCTTGATTCAGTCTTTTTTCTGAGGCTGGAAAGTGGTGATAAGGTCCGTTTCTATTGCTATTGAATTAGGCTCTTTTTAGATTTTGAAAGGCGCGATGAGTTCAGTTGTTATTTATATTGATATTTCCATAAATTCATATTTTTTTCAGATGTGGAAAAGGGTGATGATTTCCGTTGAATTTGCTATTGATTCAGGTCCTTTTCCTATTAAGAGCTGGAAAAGGGTAACTAGTTACATTCCTATTGCTACTGATTAGGATCCTTTTTTGGAGCTAGAGAGGGGTGATGTGGCTTATTGATATTGCTATTGATTTACAATATTTAAGAGCTGGAAAGGGGTGATAAAGTCCATTGTTATATATATTGGTTTTTCTATGGAATCAAATTTTTTTTAGAGTAGGAAAAGGGTGATGAGCTACGTTGCCATTGCTATTGAATCATGTCCTTTTCTAAAGATTAAGAGAGAGATGATGGCACCCGTTGCTATTTCTATTGATACAAACTCTCAGTAGAGCTCGAAAGTGCTGATTATGCCCGCTGATATTGATTTCGATTCCTTTTTACAGCTGGTAAAGGTTGTTGAGTTCCCTTGACATAACTATTGATTCAGACCCTTCTCTAGAGCTAGAATATGTTGATAAGGTTGTTGCTATTTATTTAGACTTTTTTAAGAGTTGGAAACGGGTGTTGAGTTCAGTTGTTGTTTATACTGCTATTTCTAATAATTCATATTCTTTTTTATATCTGGAAAAGGGTGATGAGTCCCGTTGAAATTGCTATTGATTCAGCCTCTCTTCTAAAGCTGGAAAGTGATAATGAGGCCCGTTGCTATTTATTTAGACTCTTTTTAGAGTTGGAAAGGGGCGTTGAGTTCAGTTATTATTTATATTGCTATTTCTATTTATTTATATCATTTTTTTAAACTGGAAAAGGGTGACGAGTTCTGTTTAAATTGCTATTGATTCAGCCTCTATTTAGAGCCAGAAAGTGGTGATGAGGTCCGTTGCTATTTATTTAGACTATTTTTAGAGTTGGAAATAGGCGTTGAGTTAAGTTGTTATTTATATTGCTATTTCTATTAATTCATATTCTTTCTTAGATCTGGAAAAGGGTGATGAGTTTCGTTGAAATAGCTATTGATTCAGACTCTTTTTTACAGCTTGAAAGTGATGATGAGGGCTGCTGTCACTGTCATTGATTCGGACTCTACTTTAGAACTAGAAAGGGGCGATTCGGTCCGTTGTTATTGTTATTGATTCAGACCAGTTAAGAGCTGGAAAGGGGTGATGTGGTCCGTTGCTATTGCTTTTTATTTGGACTCTTTTTAGAGTTGCAAAGGCGTGATGAAGTCCATCGCTATTTATAATACTATTTCTATTGATTCCAATTCTTTTTAGGGCAGGAAAAGGGTGATGATTTTCCTTGCCATTGTTATTGAATCAGGTCCTTTTCTAAAGATGGAAAGAGATGATGAGGTCTGTTGCTATTGCTATTGATATAGATTCGCATTAGAGTTGGAATGTGCTGATTATGTATGCTGCTATTGATTCCGATGCTTTCTTAGAGCTGGGAAAGGATGAAGAGTTTCCTTGCAATTACTATTGATTCGGACCTTTCTCTAGAGCTGGAAAGGGGCGATGTGGTCGGCTGTTACTGCTATTTATTTATTTATTTTTTTTTTTTTTTTGCTAACAAGGGGTTAGTAAGTGAGAAAATATGACTAATTTTACAGTAAGACGCAGCGCTACTAATTGTTTCAGAAAAATTTCAACTAATTTGGATTGTAGGGAGGTAAGAAGCTGAAGCTGAAGGTGAAGGATGCTGCGAAAGCAAAAGAAAGAAAAAAAGTAGGCAGGTTCATGGAAGCCAATTTGTGGCCAAATTGTTGAAGCTGATTTCGCACGCGTCCAGTCCCCTGCATAGGGACAGTCAAGTCAAGATTAATTTGTGGGAGGAAGAATGACGAAGGAAATTTACTGCGGCTCAGTTCATTGTGCCGTTGACGGTTATGACTCCGAGGGGACATTCAAGCTGAAGGTGAGGTGTTAGTGACCAACTCCTCCGAGAATCAATTGTTCCTTTTTTCTTGGGATCCACAATCTTTCTTCTTATTCTTCTTATTTTTATATTCCTTTCATTTAAAGTCGTCCTTTATTCCATTCTTTATACCTACTCATGTCCTAAATCTTCAAACCTTCTCGGCATCATCTCATACCTCAAAGCCTAAAAGAAGAAAAAATTTTCTTTTTACTCGCCGCCAATTAAAAAATATTACAAATATGGGCAGCGACTTGCGATCTTTTTGAAAATTGACCCCTCTCCCCCCCCCCCCCCCCCCCCCCCCCCCCCCTCGAACTGGAGTTATCGATTTAAGAATTTATTTTGTTGAAGATTCAATTCTTTGCTTAAATATTTAACTATTTTTATGATTCTTTTTTGGTTGAAAAGTAATTTTTGTAACTTAAAATTGAACTATTTCATTTTATGATGAACATTTATATTTTTTATTTAAAAATTCAACTATTTGATTTAAAATGCATGTATTTTGTTGGAAATTTGTTTTTTATGATAGAATATTATTCTTCTTGGTTAAGAAATCATCCTTTCGATTGAAAATTTAAATATTTGGTAGAGTATTAAACTCCTCAAAAATTCGTTTTTTTTTTAAGATTAAACATTCTAGTTGAAAATTAATTTCTATTGTTGAAAATCTATAGTATTTAGCAATTTTGCAATACCTTATTTATTTACAGATATAAATACTTTTGTGGACTGATCAGTGATGGATAAGTTCATGGGTGATTGAATTTTATTCAACGAATTTATATGAAAGGGTGGGGGGTACTTTCACAAGTATTCAGAAAATTTTTTAAATTGGAATATTATAAAGCAATAAATTCCACTTTATTTATATTTTTTATTATAACTTTAAGTTTCATAAAAAACCTTAAAGCATATTCATATTTGGAACGTGCATAAAATAATTAGTCATTGAGAGGGGGGGGGGGGGCAAAAATTTTTTTATGCTATCATATTTGGGGTACAATTGTTGTTAAAAATTCATTTTTAACTTGATTCTTCAACTTCTTGAAAGTTGAACTACTTTGTTAAAAATTCTTTTTTTGTTGTTGTTCAACATTCATAATTTTAGTTGAGAATTGAACTGTTTGGTAGAAAATGTGACTGTTTTCTAAAAAATTCGCTTTTCCAAATTAAAAATTATTATTTTCAAACGAAAATTTATCTATGCCATTTTTGGTTAAAATATTATGTTTTGAAAAAACTGAAGGTTCAACTATGTAGGTAAAAATTCGTCTTTTTTGGTAGAAAACTATTCTTCATTGTTAAAAATTCTGCTGTCTTACATCGGGTAAGATTCTTTCAAGTTTAGCTTTTTAGTTTGAAAATTAAACTTCTTGGTTGAAAGTTGAACCACTTTATTGAAAATAATTTTTTTTTAATATTATAATATTAATCATTTTAGTTGAAGGGACAACTATTTAGTTTCGAATAACTTTTTCGTTAAACACTCATATTTTCGGGTTGAAAATTTTATGTTTTTGTAGAAAACTCGTTTTTTTCAGCTTGAACATTCAATAATTTTGTAAAAAACTCAGTTACTTGGTCGAAAATCCAGTTTTTTTTCTTCTACGAAAATTCGACTGTTTTATCAAAATGCGTTTTTCTGCATAGAAAATGATTGTTTTTATTAAAATTATACTTGTTAAAAAATCAGATTTTTAGGTGAAAAATTCAACTCCTTCATTGAAAGTTAAACCTTTTTATTGAAAATTTATTTATTTGTTTCAAAATTCAATTTTTATTTGTTGAAAAGTCATATCTTTGTATTGAAAATTTGACACTTTTGTAAAAATCCCTGTATCATATCTTTGTTTTAAGAATTTAAAACTGGGATTCAACAACAATAGTAACAATAGTCCAAATAAATTATACTGAAAATCCCTACATGAAAAATATTTTTAAAATACGATCGTGGAAATATTTTTAAATATTATTTTAAATATTAAAACTTGTTTTTTCATAATTCCCTGTCTCTGCAAAAGTTATGAGTTTAATAATTTGGATGAATAAGCATATTTCCAATTTGGATTATTTTAAAGAAATATAATTATGAAGGATTTCGTAGGATATTTTGAAAAATCCCAAATAATTTTCAATTGATTTCAATAATTTGAGGGGATTTCAAAGAAACTGAAAGATTATAGAAATTTTCAATTAATTTCAGTAATATAATAGAATTTTAGGAGATTCAAATAGTTTCAAGTGATTCTAAAATGTTATTATTATTATTTCAAAATTTTAAGTAACTTCAAAGTTTTTTAATTACAAGTAATTATAAAGTTTTGTAATTTATTTCAATAATTTGAATTTTTATTGTTTTTAGAGAATTTGAATTATTTTAGAGTATTTTGAAATATTGTAAGGCATTTTTAAAGATTTAAAATGTTTCAAATAATTAAAAAAGGTTTCAAAAGACCTCATATATTTTAGGGAGTTTGAAAAGTTTTAAGGAATCTTGTATATACATCAAAAATTTGGAGGAATTTCAAAATATTGGAAATATTTAAGGGTGTTTTAAAAATATCATGGAATTTTTGTGAGATTATAATAAGAATTTCTAGGAATTTTAAAAATTGTGTGAAACGTTTTTAAAAACTTCGCAAGTCAGTAGGGATTGGCATTTTTCAACAGGCAAGTTTCTTAATTTATTATATTTAATAAAATCTCTAATTCTGAAATTTTATATGTTCCTATAAATGTAAAAATAATAAATGTATTACTGAAACTGTTCAATAATGTTGGCCGAGATTAAGAAATGCTTTTTCAGAGGTATACATTTTTATTTTATGCTACATTTCTTTGGAAAGATATACAAATAAATTTACTCACGACATCAGTAGTGAACAGGTTTTTTTTCTTCAAAAATAAGTTCATTAATTTAAATTTAAATTAATTAATTAAATATTATGTAATGAATTATTTAATTAATATTAATAATATTATAATTAAAAACCAAATATTAAATTAAATAATTAAATTTAAATTCATTAATTTATGTAGAATATTGATTATGTTTAGTTACACTGTTCACGAAATTCTTTATAAATCAGAGGTGAAATCAAAATTTTCACCCTTTCAGAAAATAAGTGTTCTAAGGTAATTTTTTTTCCAATTACCATCCAGTAGGAATACACTTTTCCCGATAATATAATTAAGGAGCAGGATTAAGAAAAATCGAGAAGGCCAAGAACCGAATACCAATGGCGCTCCTCATTTTCTCTAAATAGAGGTAAGTGATGTATGAAGTGTTTTGTGAAGAGTGTAACTGATAAATGTTCTAACAGATGCGTCATTATGTAATAATAATCTCTATCGATTTTGTGATTAAAAATAATCTCGGCTTCGAACACTCAGAAAAACGTTCGTTTGAATCAAACAAATTCTTTGTTTGATGTTTAAGGTCAAGCAAATATTTGATTAGCTGAAACAAATATTTTGTTGACTAAACAAAAAAATTATTTGATTTCAGCACGACATTGTTTAACTAAAATCAATTTCTTTTGATTCAAACAAATTCTAGTTTTGATACAGAATCAAACAAATGTTTGTTTGATTCAAAGAAACGTTTTTCTGAAATTCAGTCGATTTCGAGATGGGAGGTTTGTTCTCCTGAAATATTTGCATTTTTTTAAACAAATGTCTTCATTTGAAGGCATTAGCGAAAAAATTCATAAAATGTTGGATGGCCCGGAAATTTTTAATATCCTTTGGAGTTGGAAACGGGAATCCAAGAACTTATTAAAATATTTGGGAGTTGGAAACGGGGATCCAAGAACTTATTAAAATACTTATTTGATTCAAACACACCATTGTTTAATTTAAACAAATTTTATTTGACTCAAACAATTCTTTGTTTGATGTATAAGGTCAAGCAAATATTTGATTAACTGAAACAAATATTTTGTTGATTCAACAAAAATTATTTGATTTCAGCACGACATTGTTTAATTAAAATCAATTTCTTTTGATTCAAACAAATTCTAGTTTTGATACAGAATCAAACAAATGTTTGTTTGATTCAAAGATACGTTTTTCTGAAATTCAGTCGATTTCGAGATGGGAGGTTTGTTCTCCTGAAATATTTGCATTTTTTTAAACAAATGTCCCCATTTGAAGGAATTAGCGAAAAAATTCATATAATGTTGGATGGTCAGGTACTTATTAATATCCTTTGGAGTTGGAAACGGGAATCCAAGAAGTTATTAAAATATTTAGGAGTTGGAAACGGGGATCCAAGAACTTATTGAAATACTTATTTTATTCAAACACACCATTGTTTAATTCAAACCAATTTTATTTGACTCAAACAAATTCTGTTTTTGATATAGGACCAAACAAATTTTTGCTTGATGGAAAAAGAAAAAACATTTTTTTTAAAGTACGTCATTTTCGAGATGTGAGGTTTGTTCTTCCGAGATATTTGTATTTTTGCTTTCTCATTAGAGAAGGTTAGATTTGTGTAAAATTTGACCCCCCCCCCCCTAGTTTTTGTCAAATGTCCACGTTTTGAGACCCCTTGAATCCGAAAAACTGGTTTTTACGAATGTGTCTATGTCTCCGTCTGTCTGCATTTATGTTTGCCTGTCTGTCTGTGAGCACGATAACTTTTGAAAAAAAATTCTATTAGATTGGCCCCTGGTACACTGTTTTAGTGTCCTAAACTTAAGGTCAATTTTGTTAACCAGCCATTTTTCATATAAAATTCAAAAAGTGAACGAATTTTGAATATTTTTGAGACCATTTTTTTAAAAATTCAAAAATTTTCTGTATGGACGATATGAAAAAAAAGAAAGCGAAGAAAAAGTTTGATTTCTAAAAACCCTACAAGATTATTAAAGCAACTTTTTGAATTTTCTTGAAAAATAAAAAATTCTAATTTTAACAGCATACAAAATAATGGAAAATCCAAAAATTACATTTTCTCGTGCAAAAATTACACAGTATTTTAAAGATTCTCTAATATATAAATGCATTTTCCTATGTATACATAATTATATTTATTATTATATTATTTATTATAATTATCATTTATGATTGAGAAAGTAATAGAATTGTCGGAAGTTTGACATCACAGTTTTTTAACGGACCTCCACGTTTCGTGACCATCTGAATTCGAAAATCGAGTTATTACAATGGTGTCTGTCTGTCCGCCCGTCCGTCCGTAAACACGATTGCTCTCGAAAAAATGAACAGATCAAATCCATCTTTGGCACACTTTTTTCAGGTCCTAAAAAAAGGGACGAGTTCGTTAACTAGTCATTTTTGATAAAAATTCAAAAAGTGAGAACACTTTGAAAATTTTTGAGACCACTTTTTTTCTGATTTTTAAATTTCAATATACTGATCTTTGTAATATTAAAAAGGACAAACAATTTCTCCTACTGACTTTTTTTGATTAAATAAAAATTCTAAGAGTTAGAACATGGATTTTTGAAAGCCCAACAAGACTAGCATGAAAAATTTTCGGATTTTTTTGGAAAATTGAAAATTCAAATTTTGATGGCCAAAAAGATCTACTATTTCGTTAAGTATCACTTCTTGATAGGACGCGTACCTTTTGGTTTTATTCGTGAAAAATAGCATTAATAATGAAAAAGTAAATTAAAAAAATGTGTGGAAAAACGACGAAAGTTACGAGAAAAAAAAGATTCAACAAAACCTGTTTACAAATTTCTGTCGGAAATCGAGCACGCAGCGCGAGTGTCACGATAAGATTATATTCCACAAAGCCTACAGAGCTTTGAGAAACTTAATTTTTGACCATAATTAATTAAGTAGACAATTTAGAATATGAAGACGCATAAAAATACTACCATCCAATAGAGATCTTTCTGATAAAGTTTTATTTAAGCATTCCAAACGCAAAGAATAAATATCCGAGCGCGGAGCGCGAGATTCAAAACTCGCGCGCCCTAGGCGGGCTCAAACTTGCAAGGGGAGCGAGCCGCGCGCATTGCGATTTTTAAATTAACGAAAGAAGTGGGCTCAAAAATTTACAAAATGCGCTCACTTTTTGAATTTTTATCAAAAATGGCTGGTTAACGAACTCGCCCTTTCTTTGATGGCCTTTAAAAACTGTGCCAAAGATGGATTCGATTCGTTCATTTTTACTAGAGTTATCGTGTTTACGGGCGGATGGATAGGCAGACAGACGCTATCCTAAAAACTTGATTTTCGGATTCAGAGGGTCACATACTTTGGAGTTGGAAACGGGGATCTAAGAACTTATTAAGATACTTATTTGATTCAAACACACTATTGCTTAATTCAAAACAATTTTATTCAAATCAAATAAATTTTATTTTTGATATAGGAATAAAAAAATGTTTGTTTGATTGAAAGAGAAAAAACCTTTTTCTGAAAGTAGGCCATTTTGGAGTCTTTTTAAGGTTTGCTCATCCGAGATATTTGTATTTTTTTCAAACAGTCTCCTCTATTTAAAGGCTTTGACGAAAAAATTCAAATAATGTGAAAAGGCCAGGAACTTATTTTAAAATACTTTGGAGTTGGAAACGGAAATCTAGATAATTATTGAAATACTTTGGAATATGGAAACGGGGTTTCAGGAATTTATTATAGTACTTAAAAGTACAAAGCGAGGATCCAGGAACTTACTAAAATACTTTGGAGTTGGAAACGGGGATCTAAGAACTTATTAAGATACTTATTTGATTCAAACACACTATTGTTTAATTCAAAACAAGTTTATTCAAATCAAACCAATTTTATTTTTGATATAGGAGTAAAAGAATGTTTGTTTGATTGAAAGAGAAAAAACCTTTTTCTGAAAATAGGCCATTGTGGAGTCTTTTTAAGGTTTGTTCATCCAAGATATTTGTATTTTTTCAAAGAGTCCCCTCTAATTAGAGGCTTTAACGAAAAAATTCAAATAATGTTAGGAGGCAAGGAAGTTATTTTAAAATACTTTGGAGTTGGAAACGGGACTCTAGAAACTTATTATAATACTTTGAATATGGAATACTTTGAATATGGAATGAGATCAACAAAACTTAAGTTAGCTATTCATTTCACTCATTTTTATTGCAATTAGACCTTCTTAGTATTAATAATTTCAACATAAGCTATTAAATAAATTTAAAATTTCGAACATCTGTCAAAATGATTCCTATTAATTACAAAAATTTTGGTTCTCTTGTTCTGTACTGCAACCCTTCATTTGATTCTACTTGGCTAACATTATTGTAATATTTTCTTGGAAAGAAACATAAGCTTATAATTTTCAAACATTGTAAGTAAATAAAGCAAATTATGTCACTCATATTTAAATTATTAGAATTTTTTGCTAGAAAGGAGGCTTGGGCATGAGGGCATTTAGTGCAAAAATAAATTCATATTTTTGCATTATATTTAAAATAATTTCAAAACGTGGTCCTGGGGCATTAAAGTATCTCAAAATGATTAAAATAATTGGTTAATGTTTATTTTCTTAAATAAAACCTACTGGGCTCGATACTTTTTTTCTTAATATATTTAAAAAATATTCTAAAATATCTCAAAAAAATGAACAATAAACAAAAATTCTCCATAACATGCGCAGTTTTCAATTTATCTAACTATATTATTATATATAATACTCTCTTACTCAATTTTTAATGCAAAATCACATTTCTTAAACAATAATTTGAAATATGTAAAAAAGCGAAGTAAGTTTCACTTATTTAACAAGGCATTTCATACTTGTTATTTTCAAATACTTAAAACGCTTAAAAACAACAATTAAAAAAACGTAACAAATAATTTAACTTCACTTATTTTACAAAGAGCTCAATACTTTTTGCTTTAAAAATTTAATCCCCTTAAAAACTATCTAAATCATATAATAAATAAAGAACTTTTGAGTTGAAAAACGCTTTAATAACCTCAGTGACAAATATTATCTGATTTTTAAAAACCTTTGTAAAACGCACAGTTTTCGATTTATTTAATTATTGTATAATACTTTTTAACTCAGCTTTTAATTTAAAATAATAAATCCTACAAAATAATTTAAAATATGTAGAAAAAATTGATCGCTAGTTCAAATATTACCTGTTTAAAAAAGTGCTCGATACTTTATTTTTCTTTCAAATATAAAATACTTTGAAATCAGAAGAAACAAGAATTCTGTAATCGGATGAAAAATATTTGTTTGCTTTCTCCTTGTATTTTTGATTATTCTATTTAAAAAATGTTTATTTTTAAATTGTTATTTTATAAAATGAAATGCATTCTTAATAAAGTTTGTAAAAATGTTACTGAATTCTTTTTTCTTAAATATTTTGCTTCAAAAACGCATAACATTTTTTTGAATTATCAAGCAAATGTATTAATTGTATTTTTAGGCATTTTTTAAAGCTTATAACTTTCTTTTATGCTTTCATATCATTATTTTTTATTATTTACATAATAAAAACGAATTATGTAAGTATATGAGGGATTGGCATAATGTTAACCATTTGTAGTTGAAGACATTTTCTATGATTAATGAATTCTTTGACGGAAACACTTAATTTTGTTAAATTTATTTAAAAAAAACCTAAACCTATACTTGATTATTTAAAACAGCAACATTATATGCGCGCTACAGTACGCGGGAAGCATTGCATTGTCAATTAATAACATAAACATATAAAATAAGATATTAACTATTTCAGATAGCAATTAACAATATAAAATTAAAAATTATTTAAAAAATTTCTGCTTAATAAAGGAATTTGTTTTTCATTAAGACAAAATTAATTTAAAGTTAAAAAATCTGTTGCCTAAAACGTATTTAGTTTAAATTAAAATCACATATGATCATTTTATATTTTCAAAACTATTTTTTTACTTATAACTTTCATAAATTTTGCCATTTCTGTGATTTTCAAACTGCTATTATCGAACACGAAAATTCTGTGTAAACAAAATACAACTATGTCTTCCAACTCTAATTTAAATTAAGTAAGGTTCACATAACAACTTTTTTAACCTTTTAAAAATCAATTTTAATCTAGCTGAATCCATAAAATAATATTTTTTTATTGAATGAAGAATTCCTGTATTTATTGTTATTTTTATTTCGGATAATTTTTTGTTACTTTGAACACTACACAAAAATAATTTCAGGGTGGCCGTTTTAATCGAGGAAAAAAATTCCCAGTGATTTTCCGATTCACAAAAATGTTTCACGGTTAAACAAATTCGAAATGGTTTAATTTTAAGTAGATTAATACATACAAATAATCAGCGAAAAAAATTATAGATCATGCAGTACATTCATAACCTTTTAATAATTTTAGAAATGAAATGACTTTTGAGTCTTGCATGATTATTTCAAAATTAAAAGCACTTTTTTCAAATCTTTTTATAAATTTTTAATTCTTACCACCAAAAACTCACCGACGCAATAAACTTATAATTTTCTAAAAATAGTTTTATGAGTGATTTGATTTGTGCGTCAGCCTAAAGTTAGTGGTTTATCAAAGTTGCAAACTCCCATCTACATTTGCATAAATAAAATTGATTATGTTCACCAATGTTTTAAATTTTATCAATATTATTGAATTTCAAAATAATTTTTAGCGGCGAAGAGAACCAACTTCATACCATGACAACTTGTCGATTACTATATTTAATAATGTAGTCCGTGGGGAGAAGGATAAACGAGAAATAATAATAAGCGAACGGGTAGTTTAATAATCACAAGTTTATTCAGTTTACGTTCACACGTTGCTTGCTCGAACGAGACAGGCTCGGACTTTTTCTCCCGCTCGCTCGCAAGCGCGTTTCGGTGACTGCAAAGGGGAGGGGCTCACGCAAGATAACCAATCAGAGCTCGAGCGCAAAATGAAACTTCCCGGTAACGAGTTTTAGAAGGTTCTCGATTCCTGGTAAAATCCTCTTTCGCGAAGCTTCGAGAAATGTAAATACAAACAATCTTCTACAAAAAGATACTTGTACAGTAGGAGGTAAATTAATTTAGACTAATATTTTAGTTTTCATAGTATGTGTGCGATGTCTATTGTATCAAGTCTACACTCCTTATGTTGAAAAAACTGATGTGTTTCTATCTTAATAACTATCTTCGAAGTAAATCTGAGATTCGTTTCAAATTAATAATTATTTGAAGGAAAATATTCAAGCATTTTTCTAATAGAAATTATTTCTTCGCTGAAAGCATTCATTTTCTCGTCTCAAGAACATGGATATCGTTTCAATTAAAATAGTGGACAAAATAAGTATATGAATTTACTGGTATCAAGAAACATTTTGTTAGAGTTTTAGTTACTTATCATGAGAATATAATATTCTTGATTCAATATTTTATTAAACTTCGTGCAAATGAGTATAATGAAACAAATCAACTCAATAATTTTTTGCTTAGAGTAAATATATTCTTGATTCAAATAGTTATCCTGATTCTATTATTTTCTTGATTAAGAAAATCGGTCCCTTGTAAAAAGAAAATATTTGCTTCTCTCAAGCAGAATCAGCCAAGTAAATTAACCTACTTGATTTAATGCAAATTTTTTTTCAGTGTACAAAAGTACTTTAATTTTCCTAACATTATTGAGAAAATGCAAAAAGATTTTTGAAAATTTTAGATATGCCAAATGAAAATTTGAACAAAAAAGTTAATCTTTAACCAAATACTTAAATTTTTAAACACAAAAGAGGAATTATCAAGAAAAAATGTAATGGTTGATATTTAAATTCGAAGTGAATTTTATTTTGAATGAAACACAATCAAATTCATCCAAAAAAGACAAATTATAAACAAAATTGTACAATCCTTAACTGAAGAAGATTATTTTTCAAACAGTTGCATCTGGAACCAAAAAATATTAAATATATTTTATGAAAGAGAGACGTATTCTACAAAAAGGTTACATTTTTTAACCCGATAATATGAATTTTTCACAAAAAAGTTAAGTTTTTAATCAAATAAATGAATTTTCAACTAAATATATCCATTTTTTCGAACAAAAAATAAGTTTTCAACCAAAAAGATGAGTTCTCAATAAAAAATATAATAGAGAATTTTGTGATAATTATAATTTTAAGCAAACAATAATTTGTAATACAAAATAAAATTTTTTGTATAACCTTAGGAAAGAATAGAGAATATTTGTTGAATGTTTGGAAATATTTCAAAGTTTAAAAATATTTTTGTCTCATTTTTTTCAATCTTTGTGCTTTCAGCTGGAAAATACGCTTTAAACCAAAAATAGTTCTCATTGGCACCCTTGCTTTGGAAAAATGATTTAAAAACAAATATTTTAAATAAAATTTTAACATTTTGAAGGGAACATATGCATTAAATAAATAACTGTTAATAGTATCTTGAAACTTAATTTTCAAATACATTTAACCTATTAATATTATTTTTTATTTTTTCATTTTACAACTTTAATTTCACAAATTCAAATTCCTATATAATATCGTTGTTTGACCGATATAAAAATGCGATTAAATTAATTAAATATTAAATAATATTTATAGCCGGAAGAGATTAAGAAATATTTTCTACTACATACATTTTTTTTGTGTACTAAATCTTATCGAAAATATGTAGAAAAAATAAAACGAAAAGGTAAAAGGGGTCTACTAAAAAGTTTTTTTACATGACTCTGGAAATATGTGCAAATGTTATTTGAAATTCTAAACTTAAAAAAAAACTAATCTCTACAAAAGTCGTAACTTTGATAATTTTTATGGACAGGTGCTTCGATGTTGTGTACATATGTCCGATAACATTTGATATAGAAAAATGAAAGTTAGAAAATCTGAATTTATTTTGCTAACATTGTAATTTTTTTTAATACCTACTTATGATTTTTTATTTACTGGAAGGAATATATAATGCGCGAAACACCTGGGAAACCTGGAAATATCAGGGAATATTTTTGAGAGCGTGCCTAACTTTTTTAGAAATTGCAATATAAAATTAAATAACAAAGATGCTTCATTGTTAAAATGAACTTTCTATACAATAGTTTGTTCCACATTTTTTCTCTCTCTTGACTAGAAAATATTTTTAGTTGAATATTCAGCTCACTACATACTTTGTTCAGCAAGTCATCTTTTCTAGAATGAAGATTCGATAATTTAATTGGGTATTAAATCTTTTTCTTAAAAATTAATTTTTTGGTTGAAAATTTGTTTTATTTTTTACTTTACATTAATTATCTTTGAAAAAAATATAATAGAATCATTTTTAACCAAGAAGACGAATTTCTACCCAAAAAGATCAATCTTCTACTAAAACAAATAATTTATAAACCAAAAATTGAAGAGTTAAATTTTTAGTTGTAAAAATTAGTGTCCAACCGAAGAGATGAATTTGTAACTTAAATTCAACTTCGGTTGGACACTAATTTTTACAACTAAAAATTTAACTCTTCAATTTTTGGTTTATAAATTATTTGTTTTAGTTGAAGATTGATCTTTTTGGGTAGAAATGCATCTTCTTGGTTAACAATGTTTCTGTTTGGTCGAAAATTCAATTATTATAGTTAAAAATTGGTCATTTTAGTTAAAAACTCATTACTTTCTTTAAATTTTTCTCTGTTGGAAAATTTAAATTTTTTAACCGAACATTTAACTGTTTCATTTTTTTATGGAAAATTGATCCCTTTAGTTTGAGATTCAACCATTTAACAAACAATTGTTACCGAGCCATCTTTTTGCTATAAAATTAATTTTTTTTAGTTAAAAATTTATCCACCCTGACAAAAATACAATATTTTTACTTGAAACGTTAGGGATTTAAAGAAGCTTATATTGAATTAAGTATATAATTTTACCTAAATTTGCACTGAACTGTAAGTGTAAAAAGATAAAACAAAAATCTGCTTTGGAATTATTATTCAAATCCATAGAATTTAGAAACAAGAAATAATTCATATGTATAATTTAATACAATATAATATACCAATAAATAAAGTTATTCATAATTACCATTAATTTATTACAAGCATGGAAAAATTACTTTTTTGAATGTTGTTTCAGAATTTAATTCTGAGCAGAAATTTTGCAAAATCAATTTAATTAATTTTTGAATGAACTTATTACCATTTAGACTAATAGTTTTTGAAAAAAAAAGAAAATACGGCCTGAGATAGGTATTTTCTTAGTCTTCAAAAATTATTTAATCCAAGTAATCGTTTATTATTAAAATTTGTATTAATTAAAAATTCTACAAGATACTCAAAAGTAGTAAACCTACGAGTGATGTACGATATCGTATTAGAAATTATTATATCATAAGACTATAAAGTCTCAGAAAATTCTGTTTTGTTTTCTCCATTTATGTAAGGAAATTTACAACTGTCAAATTCACCAACTTTCGTTGTCAGTCCAATGTCAGGCTATGTGATTGGTAATTTCGTATGGCGCGAAATTTGAAAGTCCATTTTATCAACAATTTTATAAAAAGAAATAAGTGGCCTTCAAATACTTTTGTTGTGAAAAAATTATGCACTTGCATAAAATCTGCTTTATCTTGTATCTTTTAGCTTCGTATTGGGCGTGTGTATTCTTCCTATTGGCTAGCTCCCTCCATGCCGTAAATACGATGTTCTTTGGACTATCGGTGGGGGAAAAAGAGTTGGTATATAAGCAGCGACTGAACCAGAAGAGGTCAGTCTGTTTTTGAGAAAAAAATTCAAATGTATTATTTAATCATATTCTTTTTTGTTCTGATGTGCGTGGTTGGCCCCTTTGGAGCTGTTGCGCCGGGGTGCCCGACTTTTTGTGCTGGCTGTACTTGTGAATGTTGCGGTGATCAAACTTGCCTACCCTCTCGTGAGTCGAAAAAGTATTATTAATTACACAAAGAACTTTTGCTCGTGTTTTTTAGATTTAAAAATAAATTAATTTTTTTAGTGGCTTTTTACGGCATTTATACTCTACTTCCATTGTTTATCAGAGTAGTTCTAAAAATTGCACTGCGAGTCGGATTTGAGCAGACTCTTTAGCAAAATACAGATAATTTCATTAGTAGACAAGCTTTTGATAAATGGAAACAAGAAGTTCAGCAATTTAACATAGTCTAAAGTAACAGTTCAAAATACTGGTACTGAATAATGAAACATATTTTTACTTTTAGTTACTTTTACTCCCACTTGCCAGGATCCATGGAAATAGAAGATGCCTAAATTCATTTAATTCCTCTACTTCTGTTTCAACTTCATGTTCTTCAAAATCTTCGGATATCTTGCACTTCCTCATTCAAGTCGCAAATGTTAAACTATAAATATTTTCATTGCTTTTGTATTAATAAAAAAATGTTTAAAACACTATCAGCCTAATATTGTACTTTTAAAGTAATACAAATATCACGGAATCCTAGTTATATTGCGAGAAAAGATTACAATACATTTCTTCGCGTCCACATTTTTTTAAGACATATAGTTTAATGGTATACTTAAATTCACCGGAAACCAGTATAGAAATTCCAACTCAGAATTTTTTTAAATTATCACAGTCACGACTTTACTAGAGACTGGATTTCTTTTTTTTTAACTAGTTCATTAATTTTTTGATTTTGTAGAAGCCTCGTCAATCTAAAAATTTAAAAATAATAGGAATAATAAAATCTATCCACGGATAGTTGGTTTCAAATTTCACGCGCTTTCCGCATTGCTCAGAATGGGTGTGCGACTGACTTTAACTTTCTTCAGCAAAAGAATTTCATTCCTACCAGCGTTAGATTTTTGAAACATCAGATGGGTTGCATTTAAAATCTGAAATGCTACTCGATATTGCTTTCCTCTGCACTGAAATTTTAGAAAGTTATTGGGCTGAATTCAAAATCCAAATTATTGCTCACAGTGCGCATCCGTAAGTATTGCAGAAGTCTAGTGCGCATCCATAAGCATCTGAGAAGTCTACTGCGCACCCTTCTATATCCATGAACTGTAGTGCGCAATCTCATGTGTCATAGAAGTCTACGGCGTGAAGTGTTGAGAGGTAACTTTTGGAATAGAACCTTAGTTGATGTTTCTACCAATAGATGGCGCGAATGTAAAGTTATCATAGATCTCTCAGATTCAGAAGTATTGGTGTTTCTAAAATTTTAAATTCGAATTTTATCTGTGATTTTTTACGTGATTTGTGTGGATGTTATGAGTGGAGTGTGAGGATCGACGCTTAGGAGGGAGTAGGGTTGTGAGGGGTGAATTTGGGAGGTAAAAATTAATTTTCAGCGTAGTTCCGAGGTAGGATTTGGGTAAACAGAGAAAGTGAGGTTAAGTTGACAAGGTATTGGGGGAGTTTATGGTAATAACTTTGGCCCTTCGAAGGGGACAAGGGTGGTTCGCGCAGTGTTGGGGAATGTTAAGAGAGAGAGAGAGAGGAATGTCTTCTGAGGCTGTGAGGGGTGGAATAAACGGAATACAGGGAAAATTTAGGGAGGCAGGAGGCCACAGACTTAAGAGATGTCTGTGGGTTGCAGAAGGTGGGTTGCATGGAGTAGTCCCAGTTAGCGAGGGAAAAGCAAGACGTGGGAGGGCGGGAGGCAGTCAGGGAGAATGCTGGTAGAGAGTGCAGAGAAAAGCGGGGTAAAGAGTCCGTATAAAAAAGCGTGATTACACGTACGTCACCTCCACAAAAATGGAGGGGTGGGTGGAAAAGGAGTCTTTCGAGTTGCTGATTGGCGAGATCAAAAGGTTAATGCAAGATGTAAAGGAGACTAAGGAGCAGATGCAAGGAATGGAGGAGGACTTGAGGATCTGAAGTGAGAAATGGGAAAAGGAGATGAAGGAGCTGAGAGGAAAAGGATTAGAGAGGGAGGTAGTGTCGGCAAGGAAGGAAAAATAAGTTAAAATGAAGCAGATTGAAGAGGAGATTAGGGTGTGGAAGAAAAGGATGGAAAAAAGGCTTGAGAAAGTGGAGAGTAGATCCGAAATTAAAGTAGGTGACAGAGGGCAGGATGAGAAAAAAGGTATTTGGGAGAGGGTGAAGAATATGACAGAAGCGAAAGTGCTATAAACAAGGGAAGAAAAGAAGGGCATGTACACGCTGCTACAGAGCATAGGGTGGGTTAAAGGCAAGCTAGGGAAAGTAAGGTTGAAGAGGAGAATAAAGAATGAAGTGGCGGTTTTGGAATTAGAGAGTTATGAAGAGAAGTTGCGGGCAATGCGAAAGAAAGAAAAGAATACTGGATAAGAAGGTCTTTATCAATCACGATTTGACCAGGTCGGAAAGGGAGGCGAAGGGAATTCTGGATGAAAAAAATTAGAAGGGAGAGGAGTAAAGGGAGAGCGGAGAAGGTAGGGTACCAAAAAATAAATATAGATAAGAAAATGTGGGCGCGGGCTGACGAGAACAAGGTTTGAAGAAAGTGCAGGGGGATTTGTTTCGTAGGAAGTAGAGGGGGGGGGGGGTAAAGCATAATGTAGAAGTAGTGAAGCTGCTGTACTTGAAGGGCGTAGGGGTATAGAAGAAATATGAAGAACTCGTTTCAGAATAGTGTTAGGGATATTACTAGGAAATCCTCTACGCAGGTTACTATACATATTACTAGCGTAAATCCCTACACCCTGCCCACACCCCACAAACCCATTGCCCCTAGCTAAGCGCACTTTCATGAATAAAGCAATGAAATAACAAACAGAAATACGTAAATAAGTATTTATGATTTTCTGTTTGTGATTGCTTTTTTTCATCTCATCTTAGGGATCGGAGTATACGCTAGATGGCGTCTATGGTCCTTCATCTAGATAGCATTGGGTGTCTACAGCCTGACCATTCCAGAGTTTCGATTCGACTGTCGCTGATAGTAAGTTTGACACACTCGTTAGGCCGAAAAAGTGAAGACAGGGTATTTAGTTTGACTATACTAGAGTATCGATTTGATAATCCCTGGCACTAAGTCTGACTCTCTGCAGATTCTCAAGTTAAACATAAAATGAGAATCTCTTTTACTATAGAGAACAAGTTATGAATTGTACATGATACTTTCTGAAAGGTCAAACTGACCATTTAAATTTTGACTATCTATTTTTTTCTGTGTGTGCTGGACTTATAATCCGTTAAGTAATTAGTGCAAATATGCAATAATATTAGAAGTAATAATATTTTTAAAATTTGGAAAAGTCAATGCGTACCTTTTTTACGCAATTACAAATGTGGGAAAAATTGTCTATTATAAACAAAAAAGTGTAAATATTACTTTGAAATTAAAATATTTTTTTGGACTACTTGTTAAAATAACAAATAAAAATGCTTTTTAACTAAAAAGAAAGCAATATATTAATTGCTGAGGAGGAAGGTCGTAAGTTAATTGATACGCATCTTGAAACGCTTGCTAAATTGATTAATAAACATTGTAGTTTAAAAATGCAAAGTGCCTTATTTAAAGAATATGATTATGATCGACGTGAGTTACAAAATTATAATAAATGTGATTCATCAATATCAGGTATGAATTAATTCTATGACAAAACAGGTGATTCAGAATAAAATAGTTCGATTTAATTTTCTACCAAAAAATACGAAATTGGTTTGAATCCTATTATAAAGGATTAATTACAGTTACAGGTATAGAACTCATCATTTGATGCCTTCTAATTATTTCATACTAATATTTTCTGACATTAAATGGGGAAAAAGAGTTGGAGTTTTAAGCCATAAATATTTTCATTTGCTTAAATACAAATAAAAAATATTTAAACAATATCAGCCTAATATTGTACTTCTAAATTAATAAAAATATCACTGAATTCTTATTAACTAGAGTCAGGGTTTTTTTAACAAGTTAATTAATTTTTTGATTTCGTAGAAGCCTCGTATATCGAACAATTTAAAAATAATAAGATTAATAAGATTTATCTACGGACAGTTGGTTTCAAACTTCACTCTCTTTCCGCATTGCTCAGAATGGGTGTGCGACTGACTTCAACTTTCTCCAGCAAAATAATTTTATTTATACCAACATTAGATTTTTTAAAACACGGATAGGTTGAATTTTAAATCTGAAATGCCACTCGATATCGTTCTCTTGTGCGCTGAAATTTTAGAAAGTATTTGGGTTGAATTCAAAATCCAAAACATTGCTCACAGTGCGCATCTGCAAGTATCGTAGAAGTCTCCTGCGCATCTACAAGCATCTGAGAAGTCTACTGCGCAACCTTGAATATTACTTAACTGTATTGCGCATCTCTGTGTGTCAGAAGCCTACTGTGTGAAGAGTCGAATGGTAACTTAGCTTGGAACGGCACCTTAGTTGACATTTCTACCAATAGATGGCGCCACTGTAAACTTATGATAGATACTTAGTAAAACTCTTAAAAAATCCGTAAAATCGGTGAGCATAGAGCAAATATTTTTGATGAACGTTAGTGATGACTGTTTTTGTGCTTGTTTTCATTTTTTGGTAAAATTTTGACAAAACAAAAACAAGAAGAACAAAGCCAATGTTCTACATACACGGATAAAAAATTATAGCTCAAACAGAAAAATATTGAAAAGTGAAATCATCAACGCTAGAGTAAAATATGAAATTCGCTTTTTTTTTAATTCTATCGGTAAAAAATTCATGTAATAAAAATTGAAGGAATTTGAAAATATAATTTTAAACACCTGAAGAACTAAGATAATTTAAAAATTGCACCACCAACATCCAAATATTATTTAATTTCCAATTTTTGAATTCTGTTCCAATTTCAAAAGTTGAAAATTTTATTGCTTCAAAATAAACTGCTGAAAATTAAATTTAAATTTAAAAAAAATTTTTTAACATTACATTTTAAACTCATTAAAGTAGCAGGATTCAATTTCTATAAATATTTGATTAATTTTGAGTTAGAGAGACGTCAGAGTATCTTTTGCATAAGGGAAATCATTTTTACAAAGTTCGCTAAATAATTGTAATTTTATATGGAAAATTAGAAAATCTACAAACGCAAAAAGTTTTGAAAATTGAAAGCATAACTCTGTTAAAAATTAGCACATGAAGAAACTAAATGTTTTCAAATTGATGCAGGCTACATTACGTTTACCATGCCAGAATATAAACTAATTATTTTTTCAATTTAACTATAAAAACGTTATACTAACATTTTTCTTCAACTTTCCTATTTACACAATTTTTACTTTAATTTTTTTTTTAATTATTATATAAGTTTTGAGTAAATTGATTTATTTGCATCAAGCTTTTAATTTCTTTCTACTACTGATTCAGCAAATACCTCAACTAAAAGATTTATTAATTTTCCAGGCATTCATGAAATTCATGAAATTCATTAAATTTAAGAAATTCGTTGAATTCACCGAATATGCGAGACTCAAGGAATCCACGGAATTCATGTGACGCCCAGAATTCACAATTTTCATGGAATTAGCGAAATTTCATTATTTCACATGAATTGCTTATTATTTCACGGGACTTACGAAATTCGAGGAATTTACGGAACTTCATAAATTGATGGAATTTATGGCATTTATCGAATTTTAAAAAATCACCGAATTCGTGCAATTCACAGAATTTAAAGGATCGAATCAATTCACGGAATTTGCCGAATTCACTGAATTTATGAAAATCAGAAAATTTACGAAACTCACGCAATGTACGGAATTTACGGAATCCAAAGAATACACGGAACTCAAGGAATTCTAGAAATTCGCGAAATTCATGGGCTTCACGGAATTGATGGAATTCGAGAATTCAGGGAATTCACAGAATTAACGGATTTCAAGAAATTTATGTAATTTATGGAATTCACGGATTTTACAGAATTTATGAAATTTACAGAATTCAAGCAACTCACGTAATTTTGGTAATTCGTGAAATTCAGGGAAATCTTGGAATTTATGAGATTCAATGAGTTAATGAAATTCAATAAAATCACGAAATACGCGGAATTTATGAAATTCATGGATTTCCATGAATTCCTTGAATTTCACAATTTCCGAAAATTCCATGAATTCCATGAATCCCATGAAATCCGTAAATCCCTAGAATTACGTAAATTGCATTATTTTCGCGAATTCCATGAAATCCGCAAATTCTATAAATTTCTTAAATTCCTTAATTTCCATGAATTCTGTGAATTCCGTTAATTCCTTTAATTCTGGGCGTTACATGATTCCCGCAATTCCTTCAATTCGGTAAATTAGTGATTACAATCAATTCCTTGAATTTCGTGAATTCCATGAATTCCGCGAATTCCACAAATGAAGTGTATTTCGCAAATTCCAAGAATTTCGCGAATTCCATAAATTCGACGAATTTTGCGAATTTCGTGAGTTCCATGAATTCTGCCAATTCTGGGAATTTCGTGAGTTCCTTCAATTACACGAATTCTGCGAATTTCGTGAATTTCTTGTATTCCATGAATTTTGCGAACTTCGTGAGTTCCTTGAATCCCACGCATCCCATGAAATCAGGAAATTCTTTGAGTTCCGTGAATTGCAATTATTTCGTGAATTCCGCGAATTTCATGAATTTAGAAATTTCTATAAATTTCTTAAATTCCTTAATTTCTTTGAATTCTGTGAATTCCTTTATTCCGTTAATTTCTTGAATTTCGTTAATTCCGCGAATTGTAAGAATTCTGTAGAGTACAGACTTTCCATGAATTCCGTCATTTCCTTGCATTTCGTAAATCACCTGATTACAGTCAATTCCTTGAATTCCATAAATTCTGTGAATACTATAAATTAAGTATATTTCGTAAATTTTCTAAATTCCATGAATTTCGTAAATTGCAGAAATTCGATGAATTCCGTAAATTTCGAAAATCCATTGAATTCCTTCAATTCCATTAATTCCATCAATTCTGCGAATTTCGTTAGTTCCATGAATTTCATCGATTCTGCGAAATTCGTGAGTTCCTTGAATTCCATGCATCCCATGAAATCCTTTGTGTTCCGGGAATAGCATTAATTTCGTGAATTTCGCAATTTCTATAAGTTTCTTAAATTTCTTCATTTCCATGAATTCTGTGAATTCTTTGAATTCCATTAATTTCTTGAATTTCGTTAATTCCGTAAATTCCGTGAATTTCGCGAATTGTAAGAATTCGGTAGATGCCAGGCTTTCCATGAATTCCGTCAATTCCTTGAATTCTGTAAATTACCTGAATACAGTCAATTCCTTGAATTCCATAAATTCCGTGAATTCCATAAATTAAGTGTATTTCGTGAATTTGGTAACTTCCATGAATTTCGTGAATTGCATAAATTCGATGAATTCCGTAAATTCCACAAATCCATTAAATTCCTTCAATTACATTAATTCAATTAATTCTGCGAATTTAGTAAGTTTCATGAATTCCATCAATTCTGCGAATTTAGTAAGTTCCTTGAATTTCATGAATTCTGCGAATTTCGTAAGTTCCTTGAATTCCAAGAATTCTCCGAATTTCGCGACTTCTCTAAATATCATCAATTCCGCGAATTCCATAGATTTCGTAAATTTCTTTAATTCCATGAATTCCCTGAGTTCTGCGAATTTCATGAATCCTGTGAATTCCATGAATTTCGTGAAATTAATGAATTTCGTGAATTCCCAAAATTCCTAGAATTCAATGAATTTCTTAAATTTCATTAATTCTGCGATTTTATTGTGCACAATAATTTTCGTCTGACAAACCCTCTAATACATGTATTGGAAAGCTGACGGAGACTTCACGACTTACAACACTTATAATATATGCATTGTAGAAGTCTTGCAGAAGTGTTGTAAAATTCCAAAAAATTTTAACAAAGTGGTGCATGGGTATCCTGAATATGCATAATTGATTAATACATTGACCCATGCCAATCTCATATTGATCCATTATAATAATTTCAAGATTGTTAAAAATTCTTATTTTTTGAAATTTTGTTCAAACAATCAGAAAACAGTGCTTTGAAAATGAAAATAGACTAGGTCACAATAACAACTTGTGAACATGGCCTTCTTATATTCTCAACAGAATAAGGAATGCCAAACCATCGCGTTATTTGATCAAAAATTGTATTTTTCACGTTTTCCATGTTTGCGACTGTTTTAAAATTATTATATATAGTTTTAAATAATTTAATTTTTATCTAGCAATTAGTTTTGCACTATCGAATTAGAAAATATCTTGACTACTACACAGTTCAGACGATTTCTTGCTGAAAGGTCTATGAAAAAAACCCAGCCCTACATTTCATTATAAATAAACAATAATTTTAAGAAATATCGTTTCTGTTCGAAAGGCAAAAATTTAAGTGAAAAGATACCATATAAAATTTAATTTTGATTGAAACTCAGGATTAAGATTTTAAGTTGTAATTTAAATGGAACTTTGGTGCTAACGAAAGCGTTAGAAAAAGATTTTGAAAATGTTGGATATTAAAAATAAAATTGTAACCAAATCCTTAAACGTGTGCTTGATGTTTAAACAGTTTTTAAGCAAAAATTCTATTTTCTTCAAAAATTTGGGTTATCCTGTTAAGTACTGATGCCCCTTTTTTAATTGTACTTGGCCTATTTTCTGCAGCGTTGATGTTTCTGTTAAGATTATAAAATACTTTGTTCTCTTCGCATTTATTCGTTTTGTCAACAGTTTGGTTTACGTGTTTCATAGAGGCATCTTTCCTCGATTTTGTTTTTCACTAATTAAATTTGTTTTTGGTGGGCGACACAACTGGCTAATGACTGGATTTTCTTACGGATAGGGGGAAAAGAGTTGGTATATAAGCCTGGACTGAACCAGTAGAGGTTGAGTCTATTTTTGGCAAAAACTTAAAATGAATCATTCATTTATCGTTTTTTTCGCGGTGGTTTGTGTAGTTTTTCTTCTTGGAGCTGTTGCCGATGATAATGATGATGCACCATGTGTATCCGGGGCATGTAAAATAAAAGGCCAAATTTTGCAATGTTGCAATGATTATGAATGCAAACCAGGTAAGTAGTTTAGCAATTATTACTAAGTGCACAGTGTCAAAAAATAGAGAGGAACTTTTTAAAAAAATTGTGGTAAAATGTAAAGCTTATTGTATTCCGTTGAAATTTAGGATGAAAGTCTGAGAAATTTTCGGCGATCAACGCTTTCACGGCTGACAGCGGTAATCGCTGACTGAAACTTGACATTTGAGACTTGAACATTTTTTGTCGTGTTTTTTTCGAAAAAACCGGTTTCACGATGGTTTCTGCCTGTCTGTCGTTGTCGCCTGTACACGGTGACCCATTATAATCTTTATCTCAAATATGACCTTGAGGTCAATTTTCAAGGTCAAATGTGGGTAAGAACCTTTTCTTCAATGAGAACCCCTATTTTTGACTGAGGATTTGAAAAGAGCAGGAAATTTCACGCTAGCAATGACCTGTGGCTAAATGGTTATTGTGACCTTGGAAATGTAAAAAATTTAGGTCAAATGTCTGAGAAACGACCAGATGCCCTTTTTATGAATTGTCTTGGTTTTTCGAGGTGAACAAATGTTCAAGATGCTTCACAAAAGTTGATGAAATGTTAAGGCGTACATCACCTTAACCCTCATGAACTTCAGGTCAATTTACAAGGTCAATGGAGGTCAAGAAGATTTTTCTTAGATTAAACTCTGTGCCCGGATGAAAGACATTGTTGGGATTGTCACTTTTGTAACTACATAGCCCCAGTTTTTACATCTTATCCGAAATGATTGATACTGTCTGGGTATGTTTAAGGGGGGGGGGGTGATATGATAACACTACACAGCCTGAAGCCTACAAAAAAATTAATCCGGACACAGAGTTTAATGTAAGAAAAATCGTCTCCACCATCAAGTGACCTTGAAAATTAACCTGAAGGTCATGATGGTCAAGGTGATGTACACCTTAACATTTCATCGACCTTTGTGAAGTATCTTGAAAATTTTATTAGATTTCTAGCATTTTTAAAATCCGAAAAAAGAAACGAAAATGAACATGTCAATCTAAACAATGCACAATATGAGAAAAAGTCTAGAAAAGAAAAACGTTGCTTTTTGAAAGCCATACAAGATTATCATAATAATTTTTTGAATTTTTTCAAAAAAATCAAAACTTCACATTTTGATTGCACAAAAAGCAATTAAAACTAAAAATTTCAATTTTTCGTTCAAACTGTACAAGATACGAAAAAAATGAATCAACAAAAGTTGTGCACCCAGAAAATATCTGCAAATTTATTATTTATTATTTTTAGGGTTTGGTATCCCAAAAAAAAAATTTTACCGTAGGATTAACTTCGTTTCTAGATTTTTTCAAAATAAAAATTTTCCAGATTAATCTGAAAAAGATATGTGATAAAAAGACAACTTAAAAAAAAAATTTATTTGTATTAAAAAAACCGAACTAAATATTTTTTAAAACAGTTAAATTATTTAAGCAATTTAGAAGGTAAATAATCTTAAATACAAAATCTTTGTCTAAGAATATAGGAATATATATTAAAATAAAATATAATAAAATAAGAAGAGTAAATATGGACTGCTTGGAAGGAATTTTCCGTGAGATTAAAATCTTTTGCGGTTTTTTTTAAATAAATATTTTTAAGATTATTAATCTAAAAATAAATGACAGAACATGAAAATTAAACAAAAAAGAATTTAAAAAAGGAAGTATTCAAAAACGACAGAAGTTAAAAATCTAAATCTTTACCAAGACATTTTTTAAATTAAATTAAATTAAATTAAAACACTAAATATGGAGCAAAATACTGTAAAGCTACAATAACATTTTATTTAACAAAAATTTTTGCCTAAATTATATCTACTAATTTACTTATAACCACCTTATGCTAGTATTCGTTTTTTATTTGAAATCGTATAAATAACATTGAAAAAAATTACATTTATGGAAAACCGAGACAAGTTGCAATAAAATATTTAATAATAGGATTTTTTAAATAAGATTCGCACATTTTCTAATTACAATAAAAGACAATGAAAATATATTTTTTTAAAACAATTGCATATTATGAACTGTAATAATAAAGATTTATTTAAATGATAGATTTTTTCAGGGTAGCTGATTATAAAATTTAATTCAAACTAAGAAACAAATATTATTCATTACAAATAAAATAAGGGCCTTATTTTACAATATTTAAATAAACAATCCCATACCGATGAACAAAATCAAATACACATTTGATATAATATAGTTGAACATAATGTAAAAAAGTTCGTATTTGCGAGATAATCAAGTACGAAGCACTTGATACGGAACGAGAATGTATTCCTTAGAGCCAAAAGAGCTTTAACAAAAGAGAATTCACAATCACCAATTCACAGTTGTCGATGCTTTGAGCATAGGGGGCAAACTTTTGAAAAGTGTTATCTGCTTAAATAAAAGATGATAAGACTTCTGTATGGTTTATAATAGTGGTTAAAAATATTGTCATGAAATAATGAAACATTTTTTTACTTTCAGATAGCAAAGGCGAACAGTATTCGTGCATGCCGAAACATCGATCAAAATACAATGGCCATTATAAAGGCCCAGGCAAATAGAAGATACCTAATTCTTGTTGATTCTTCTTCATCTTCCGCTTCTTTTTCTTCTTCAAATTCTTCAAATTTAAGTTATGATGTATTTAATAGTAAGACATAGTGTAGTTTTCCGATGTTTATGTTGTAAACAATAAATAATTTGTTTAAACTTAAAGCAATCGTAATCATTACACAACAGCTTGCATTAGACTAATTCAAAAATCATATTTTAACAAGTTCCATCTGCACTTGCAAATTATTGATCTTTAAAAAAAAGGAAATCCCTGAAAAAAATCAAATCTAATCGAATGAAATTTTATACTTCGTCTTTCGTACTGAAGGTCAATTCTTATTAATTGTAAAGTCTTCGATTATATTTTTGGTTTAGAATTGATCTCTTTTGGCTGCAGATTCTACTATATTTCGTTACAAATGTAATTGGTTGATTTCAAATCGAACTATTTTTTTGAAAAGTAAACTTTTTTTTTGCTTAAAAAATCACCGATGGTAGAAAGTTAAACAAATTTGATGAAAACCTATTTTTTATGTAACAAAAATTAATCCTTTTTTTTGGTGAAAATTAGTTTTCTTAGCCGGATATTTATATATCCCAGTTTTTACTGAAAAACTATAATTTTTGTTTAAAACCCCAATTATTTTATTTTTCGTTGAGAATTTCCGATTTTTATATCTTTTTTATTTAAAAATTCATATGCTTGGCTGAAATTGTATCCTTTTCAGTAAAAAGTTCAATAAGTAAATAATAAAATAATTTATAATAAATAATGATAAAATAAAAATCATTTAAAAAAATGTAGTGGATCATATTAAGTTTACTTAAATTTGCTTGCTATTAAGCCATTGAAAATTACTTGTAGTAATTCAGAAAAATATCAAACTCACGAATACAGTTGAGATTGCACAATTTTAATTAAAATAAACAAGCTGGATTATTACTTTTTTGTCGCACGCAATTTGCATTTCAAAATATAAAATTAATATTAACAGAAAACTGATGTATTTTATAGTGTTTAATATCTGAAGTAATAGAAAAGAAAAGCAAGGACAATATTCTTGATAATTTATGAAGGTTTATATTTAAAATAATGAATCTTCAAATAAACAAATTAATTGTTATCAAAATTGTCCCACATTGTCGATTTTTTTGTAACAAAATAGTTCAATCATTAACAAAAATAGATTGATTTTAAACCAATAAGTTTTATTTTTAAATACATAACATGATTCTACAAAAAGATTAATTTTCTACAAAAAAGAAGAATTTTACACAATTATTGTTTATATGGCCGTGAATAAATAATTGCTCGTCGAATGACAAAATATTACGTATCTACAAGCTTTAATTTGTGCTATAAATTAAGAAAAAATTTTTTATCGAATTTCTTAATCAGGCACGATGAGAATAATTGTCATCATGAGTGTTCAAAGAAGTTTATTTAAGTTTTTAAATTTTTTGATCTCTGAATCAAAATGGATAAAATTTAACTCATTCTAAGCTAAATTTTACAGATTCAATTAGTGAAAAGTGAATCATCAAAGATTAGTATAAAATTAATAATTCGATTTGTTGAGATTTTTGCTAATTCAGTAGTGCAAAGCAACTAATATTGCCTAATACAAAAAAAAATAAACTTACTCAGGAACTTATGTATTAATAAAAAAAAATATACATACTTTTAAAACTAAAGGTTAAAGCATCGACAACAGTAATTTGGTGATTGTGAATTCTCTTTTGTTAAAGCTCCTTCGGCTGTAACGAACGCATTCTCATCACGTATTTCGTGCTTCGCACTCGAGTTTATCCCTGAAATTGCAAATCATTCCCATAAATGTAAATTATTGTATTTCATAACATGCATTAATATTAAAACTGACGTAGTTTCATTGTCATATTTAAAAAAAAAATGCGCATTCGTTAAACAAAATGATGTTATTAAACATTTTATAGCAACTTTTGTGTTTTTCCATAAACTGAATCTGCTTATCTCCAATATTATTTGTATGATTTAAACTTTACACATACGGTGTTGGGCTTCAAAGATTTGAAGAAATTTGAAAATATTTTTTGCAATTCATTTTGTTTTTCAAGTTTTTAATAATGTTTGCGCGTTAGATTCTTCAACTCAGAAAGTATGCTTTCAATACTTTAAATCATAATTTGTTTAGTCTTCATGTTTTTAATCTGAAAATATGAATAAAAAAGAAGCCTTTTTGGACACTCAGGAAAAAACTATTATTTAAAATTTTTTTTTATAAAATATATATATATATAATTTATAATTTTCAATGTTATTTTTAAAAATTAAAACAAAAACCATGCGTTTTATCAAAAAATTATTCAAAACCAATGTTTAGACTTTATCGGTATGAACAACTTTTGTGAGTTCATTCTCTGGTATCTTGTGTCAGGGATTTCTTATTAAAAAATTGCAAAATAAAAAGCAAATTGTATTTATCCTGATTATTTTTGTATTTGCTTCTTATTTTGCTTTAAATTGTATTCTAAGCTGCTCTGAAACATGTATCATTTCAAGAAATTTATATCATTACAATTCATAATATGTATAAAAATTAAATCATACTAATTCTTATTTCCTTGTTTTTATAATTTTTTTATTTTTAATGTTGTTTCATACGATTAAATAAAAACTACTGCGCATCTGCATACAGTCTAATACAGGAACCTATATAGGGTCCTATATAGGAGCCTATGTCCTCTTTCGCCTTTTCTGTCCTTTTTCCAAAAAGTTAATTTAAAAAATTTTAATCTTATATTTTACGATTAAAAGAAAATCTACTCGTCCTATCAAAAAATAATTAATAATAAATTCATCGATCTTTTTAGGCGAAAAACTTTTGTAGTTCTTTCCAGGGCGCGCAATTTGAGCTTTTTCATTTTTTCCCTATCTTGCATAATTTAACGAAAAAATGGAATTTTTTGATTTTTCATTAATTTTGGTACGATCAAATTTGGAGTGCTCAACTTCTCGGCCAAATTCAAAAAGTTGTTGTCATAGTCCTGTAAGGCTTTCGAAAAGCAAAGTTTTTCTTCTTCTGACTTTTTTTCATATCATGCGTTGTTTGGCTTAAAATGTGCATTTTAGTTTGTTTTTTTGGATTTTGAAAATGCTCTAACTCAGATCATTTTCTTTTGATAAAAAAAGTCAGAAGGATAAATTGTTTAAGTTTTGAAGTACTATTAACAACCGTGCATAGAATGTTTACATCTTGAAAAAATGTGGTTTCAAAAATTTTTTGCACGATCAAATTTTGAATTTTAACTTTTTGACCAAATTGGAAACGTTGTTATTATAATCTTGTAGGGTTTTCAAAAAGCAACGTTTTTCTTCTACAGATTTTTTTTCGCATCATGCGTTGTTTGGCTTAAATTTTTCATTTTAGTTTGTTTTTCTGGATTTTGAAAATGCTATAACTCTAGTAATTTTTGATTTTTCAAAAAAGGTCATTTGGATAAATTGTTAAATTTTTTGAATTCTATGAATAAACGCACAGAAAACTTTTGAATTTTTAAAAAAGTGGTCTCAAAAATATTCAAAATGTGTCCACTTTTTTAATTTTTATCCAAAATGGCTGGCTAACGAACTTGACCTTTAGTTAAGGATACTAAACGAGTGTACCAAAGGCCAATCTAATAGATTAATTTTTTCAAAAGTTATTATGTAAACACACAGGCAGACATACATACATAGATGCATACATACTGAGACATAAATACATGCATATAGAATAACATACAGCCAGACAAATAATGAAAAACCTGTTTTTCGGATTCCGGGGGTCTTAAAACGTGGACATTTTACAAAACTGGGGGGGGGGGGGGCAAATTTCACGATAATCTAAAAAACACACTAACTAAAAAAAAACCCATATTGGTATGAGATTATAGAAAACCTGCTTTGATGCCACAAGGCTAAGGCATAAATTTTAGATTCGAGCAAGCCATAATTTATTTACCTCCTTATAAACAATATATTTCTTTTAAATCCACGCTCTACTACAAGGCTTAATTTTCAATTCATCGAAAAGTATTCTGTCGCAATGATAAGCGGCATTCTAAAAATATTTAAACCGCTGCATATTGTGCTAAAACTGATGAATATGACGTTTAGCCTGTAAAGTACATATGAACCTCAGTGGAGCAATGATAAATAAATAATGATGAAAAGCTGAATCTTATTCAAATACGTTGGAGCTCGAAACGGGAATATAGAGACTTTTTAAAATACTTTGGAACATGGAAAGGGGTATCTACGAACTTAATAAAATAATTTAAATTTCGAAATGGGGATCCGAGAGCTTATGAAGAGCTTTGAGATGTGAGGTTTGTTCTTCCGAGATATTTGTATTTTTTTAAACAGTCTCGTCTATTTGAAGGTATTAATGGAAAAATTCAAATAATGTTGGAATGCAAGAAACTTATTAAAATACGTCGGAGTTGGAAACGGAAATCTAGAAACTTATTAAAATACTTTGGAATATGGAAACAGGGGTTCAAAAATTTATTAACATACTTTAAAGTTGGAAGCGAGGATTCAAGAACTTATTCAAATACTTTGGAGTTGGAAACGGGAATATAGAAAGTTACTAAAATACTTTGGAATATGGAAACAGGGGTTCAGGAATTTATTAAAATACTTTAAAGTTGAAAGCGAGGATCTAGAAACTTATTTAAACACTTTGGAGTTGGAAACGGGAATATGGAAATATAATATGGAAATATGGAAACGGCGATACGAGAGCTTATGAAAAGTTTCGAGATGTGAGGTTTGTTCTTCCGAGATATTTGTATTTTTTTAAACAGTCTCTTCTATTTGAAGGTATTAATGGAAAAATTCAAATAATGTTGGAATGCAAGGAACTTATTAAAATACGTTGGAGTTGGAAACGGAAATCTAGAAACTCATTAAAATATTTTGGAATATGGAAACGGGGGTTCAAGAATTTATTAACATACTTTAAAGTTAGAAGTGAGGATTCAAGAACTTATTCAAATACTTTGGAGTTGGAAACGGGAATATAGAAACTTATTAAAATACTTTGGAATATGGAAACAGGGGTTCAGGTATTTATTAAAATAATTTAAATTTCGAAATGGCAATCTAAGAACTTATTAAAAGTTTCTGATGTACCTTGCAAGGCATATTAGTAACCTTGTCTAAAATAAATTCTCCGTAATTCGGTGTGCATAGAACAAATATTTTTAGTGGGTGTCAGTGATAACGATTAGTTTCGTGTTTGTTTGCATTTTGTTTGCTAAACATTTGACAAGGCAGCAGGAGGTCGAATCCAACTTTCTACATACACAAACCAAAATGCATAGTTTAAACCGAAATATGCTGACGAAACAGATCAACGAAACTAAATTTAACTACTAATTTCACTTACTTTTATTGCTATTAGACCAAGTAGTTGCATTTTTATCTAAAAAAGATGAAATTTCGTTCAGAAGAGATCAATGTTTATTAAAAAAAAAGACACATTAAAAGCAAAATAGTAGAATTTTCACCCCAAAAGGATTTCAGTTCTTTTTCCAACACCAAAATATTAAATTTAAACAAAAAGTATATTTTCTTCGTAATAATTGAATTTTGTCCACCTTTCAACACCAAAATAAAATTGTAAACAATAAGTTAATTTTCTGCTAAATAGTCGAATTTTAAACAAAAAAGTAAGAATTTTTAAAAAGATTCTTTAATTTTTTAACTCAAAATGACGAATTTTTAACAAAGAATTTGAGTTTGCAACTAAATAATAAAATTTATGAATAAAAAGAGAATTTTTAGGAGAACATTTTTTTTTTGCGAATTTGCAAAAATTACTTATATGTATAAAAGGACCCCCTCACCTTCAGCTGTTACGTATTCTAAGTTAAGTCCCAAACCTAACCCAATATATTAAATACAGAAAATCAGAGCAGGAAATGTTTCCTACGCAAGGCAATGCGCTCTAAAGGGGAAATGCTAAGGAAATCAGGACCTAAGGACACTGGCCATTTTTCAAGGTCATTCAGGGTGAACTTCGCATTTGATGTTGAAATTAGGAAAATCGAGACAAGTTCAGAGCAGAAAATAAATATTGAGCAAATGAAGGCAAGATGTTGTCAATGCGAAAAACTGGATAGTCAGATTCACTTTCTTGTTAGCATTGTAAATATAAGAAACAATTTAAATCGTTTTTAATATTGTACAAGGTAGTGATCTCAAAATGTTCAAAACCTCATTTCAGCATTACTACTTCAAATTGTAAAAATAAAAGTTACTAGAACTAGCAGCTTTAATAACTATTTCAAATAGTACAGTGGAATGTGTAAGCTGTATGAATAACTGATTTCCATCCCATTTATCTAGATTCGATCGTTTGGGTTGACAAGTTTTGATTGGTTTGTTTGAGTTGGTTGCTTAGGGTTGATTTAGATTGGTTGGTTGGTGTTGGTTCGTATTGGTTGTTTTAGGTCATTTCCAGTGGGCCTCAACCGCATGAAAAGACTATCAGCTCTCTCATCAACAAATCGAGGTGAGCGGCCCTGACCATTCTAATCTCTCTATTTTCGCCCCTTAGTCACCGCCATCGGCAACAGGTTGGTTTGTTTGGGTTAGCTGTTTGGGGTTGATTTAGATTAGTTGGTTGGGCTTGCTTTGGATTGTTTGGTTTGCTTGTTTTTGGTTAGTTGGATTGGGTTAGTTGCTTTCGGTTATTTCGGATGGTTTGTTTGTGTCGATTGGTTTGCGTTGGTTTCGGTTGGTTATTTTGGGTTGATTTGAATTGGTTGTTTGGAGTTAGTTTGCTTGTTTAGGGTTGGTTGAATTGGGTTGGTTTCTATGGTTTATTACGGGTAGGTTGATTTGCATTGGTTTGTTTGGATTGGTTTGTTTGCTTTGGTTGTTTCGGGTTGATTAGGATTAATTGTTTGGGGTTAGTTTGGAATGGTTCGCTTGTTTTGTCTTAGTAGCTTTGGATAATTGCGGATGTGTTGATTTGTCTTGGTTGGTTGGGGTATGTTTATTTGGGTTAGTTTGTTTGGGTTTGGTTATTTGGGGATGATTTAGATTGGTTGGTTGGATTTGGTTTGATTTGCTTGTTTTGGGTTAATTAAATTGTGTTTTTTTGCTTTCAGTTATTTCGGGTGGGTTGGTTTGGGATGGTGGTTTGGGGTTGATTTTGCTTGGTTGGTTGGAGTTGGTTTTAATTGTTTGGTTTTGTTTGCTTGCTTTAGATAAGTTGATTTTAGTCAGTTGTTGTAGGTTATTTCTGATGGATTGATTGGTCTTGGTTGCTTCGGGTTGGTTTGTTTTGTTTGGGTTGGTTGTTTAGGACTGATTTGAATTGGTTGGTTGGGGTTGGTTTGGATAGGTTAGTTGGTTTGCGCTGGTTACTTTGGGTTATTTCAGGTGTATTGATTTTGTGTTGGTTGGTTTGGGTTGGTTGTTTGCTTTGTGTAGGTTGGATGGGTTTAATGATTTAAGTTGGTTCCTTTGGATTGGTTCGTTTCTGTTGAGAATGGATCTTTTTTGGTTCTAAAATCGATTATTTTACTACAGTTGAATTACTTCATGATAAATTAATATTTTTATTAGGTATTTACACTTATAGTTGAAAATTTATCTATTTGCTTTTAAATTAAAGTTTATATTAAAAATGCCATTTCATTGTAAAAAATTTATATTTTTGGCTTAAAAATCCAACAACTTGGTATAAAATTAAACTTTTTCGGTTGAATAATCACATTTTTGGTTATTCCAAGTTTTCTTATTTTTTGTTAGAATATTAATTTTCTTGTTTGAAAATTCATCTTTTTGTTAGGAAATTACATTTTTTTGTTTGAAAATGTAACTATTCTATGTTTAGTTAATACTTTATCCTGTTTATTGGATAAATTTGGTAGTAGCAATGTTCTGACTGAAAATTCATCTGTTTAGTAATTCTAATTGTGAAAAATCAACTTTTTGTTTGGAAATTTAACTATTTGATAGAAAATTAATATGCTTTGTTCAAAGCTGATATTTTTGGGTAAAACATCAGTCTGGTTTGTTAAAAACCACTTTTTGGTCAAAAATTAAATTACTAAGTTCAAAATTCATTTTTATTTCTTATAAATGATCATGTATGTTAACAATTCATCTTTTCCAATTTGAAAGTCTATCTTTTATTATAGAAATGACATCTTTCTCGGTTGAAAATAAACATTTTTCATACAAATAGAAATTTTGTCAACAAAATTTGTCTTTTCATCCTGAAAATTCAAATATTAAATTAAATGTTAGTCTATTTTTTGAAATTTTGCAAAATTGATTAAAAATCCATCTTTTTATGTCGAGAATTCAACTATTTGATTAGAAATTGAACTATTTTTTTAAGAATTCATACTTTTGGATAAAAAATTTAACTTATATTGTAGAAAAGTCATTCTTCTTCATTAAGAATTTATTATTTTTGTTTTAATAGTAACGTTTTTGTTAAAAATTCAACTGTCCTTAAAAACTGTCTTTTTTTCGTTAAAAAATTTTATTGTGTGCTTATTTAACTATTTTTTGGAAAACTATTTGTCAATCTTTTTTGGTTGAAAATTTACCTATTTAGTTGAAAATGCAATATGTTTCGGCTTGAAATTTTAGGAATTACAAAAATTTTCGTGTTGAATGAAATATTTCATCAACATTAATTTTATTTGAAAGAATTTATAAATGTAAGATTTTCCGTGGGACCATAAAGTGGCTTGGGTTTCGAGTTTCAAAATACAAACTGGGGATTAGAATTCAAAAAGTTGACCTAAAATGTCTTAAATATTATATATTTAAGAAAGACCCCTTCAAACAAGGTGCCCAAAATAGTACCACAAAATGATTCAAAGATTTTGAAATACCTTGAATATTTTTAGATGTTTTGAAAATGTCTGAGGGGTTCCAAAACTACTTTGAAATCTTTAAAATCCTTTCGAATTCCTATAAATTATTCAAATCTTTCAGAGATATTATTAGAATTCTTTTAAATATTCTCAAATATTTTAAATCTTTCGAAATACTTTGAACCATTTTAAGACTTTTAAAAATTCCTTGGGGTTCATTTAAATTATCTAAAATATTTCAAAATGTTGGGAGAAACATTTTTGAGTACAAACACATTTTTAGAGGTATATTGTATATTTGGCTGTTTTCCTTAGATTTCAAATTGAATTAGGATTATATGTAGATTTGGTTGGCCATCCCCCAATGATTGGCCATTTGCGTTAAATATACGTGATAAAGGAATATTCAAAAATAAAACTATTAATATATAGTACAAGATTGTTGTCAACACACTACACACTATTCATGATCAGTTTTAATTATACATTTTTTAAACATATGGTCATTTTGAAGTGGCAAATTATTGCCCACGGTGACCAATCACTGTACCTACTACTCTACGTTTTATTGTAGCCCTTTAGGCTACTTTCGAGTAGTTCACTGCGAGCCGGATTTGAAAAGATCCGACAACATAAATACTATTTCCTTAGAATAGGGAGACTTTTAAACCCAGCTTCCATAGCTGCTCGTAGGAACAAAATCTATACTGAAAAACGAACAACCAAATGAAGGAGAGTCTTCAATGACCCCCTCCATGAATACTTCTTCGCTCGAGAAAATGGAAAAGAACGAAGAGATAAAATCTCCTTCGAATCCAAAAGGAGCATCGGTTGAAACATCTAGGAATGAGATATTAATTACTACCATAAACGGTGTTAAAGCCACTGTGGATACTGGAACCAAAAAAGGGCCCGTTAAAAAGAAATATAGCAGTGCTGCCAGAAGTAGGCACCATCATGAGCCACCTCTGTTTGCAAAGCAAAACAACCCCTCAACCAGGGACACCTAAAAGGACCCTGTCTTATGGCAGCAATCCTACTCAAGACAGGAAAGTTGAAAGAGAGAAAATTGTTAATCGAAGTGACTCATATCGACTAGCCGTTCAAAGACACCTGCACGTATACGAAAGAGACGTTAAACTGGTGACATCATCTTTAGGTTTGAGGACAGCCGGTTTAAAAAAATTTTCTGACTAATAATAGATTTAATGCTTTCACGATGATTCATTTTAATAAAAGAAAGGAGTTGTTTCAGTTTTCGCTTGTGTGCAAAACTTCTAAGGACCTTCTCAAGCCTGTCAAATTTATGGCAAGGATACTGGAATTTTGATGCACCATCTTCCATCCTCAGAAGTTTGGCAGTACAGAACCCAGTGTTAAAAGTGGAGGAGTGGACTATCAAAGATGTCAAGAAAGGCCCCAAGGTATCCCTGATGGCTTTGAGTGCAGACCTTTCGTTTGGAGAAAACAATATAGAGAAAGTCAACTGTAAACCTTATCTGAGATTGAGAAAGATCCAGAAGAAAATACCTTCGAAACCTAAAGAGTCCGCAAGGACGGAGGAAGAGCAGATGCTCTGGGAACAACCGGGACATGACTGTGGTTTTTAAATAAATAGCCTGATCCTCGGATTTGGAGTTTCTTCAAATTAATCTTCACCAGTGTAAATCTGTTTTGGCCTTCCTTAGTAGACGTATTAAATCAATTATTTATCCCAGAAGGGATACTGAATACCTGCCATTGGATTCTTTAGACTCGTCGTCATCATTTTGACTACCGACTTGCCACATCATTGCGCGAAAATACACTAAACTTTGTGAAATCTAAATGTCATGAGGTTATTCACCTTACTTTGTGCTCTACTTCAAATAGCGAAGCATTTGGGGATTGGCACGTATAGTCTGAGACATCCATATCAGAACACAAGCATATACAGGGTATCCCACCACCTACATAACCCCTTGTACTATGTGATAGTGCACACAAAAAAATGTCCTTAGTGGAAAAATTGTGCGAAGCTTTGTTAGGGCACAAAAAAGCTTGAAACTTGAGCCTAATCAACCAATAATGAGCGAGATGTAAGCTTTAGAGACCACTTGTACGTGTCCCAAGCGTTCAGATAATGTGAACGTACAAGTGGTCGCTAAAGCTCGCTCATCATTGGTTGAATAGGCTCAAGTTCCAAGCTAGTTTTCAAGCAAGTTTTGGTTAATTTTCGTTTGCACTATCACATTTCACAAGGGGATCTGTAGATGATAGCGCTAACTTTATACTTTTTACTAACAGCTGATGAGTCTGATCTGATTATGTATAGGTTTCCAAGAGCAACTGACAGGGATAAATATAGAGAAGACCTTGGAGAATCATTAAAAATTATTCCTAGGAGGATAAGAACAATTGATCAGCTAAAGTTGGCTATAGAAGTAGTGAATAAGGCCATATGTAAATCAGACATTGGTAAAATTAGAGACTTCAAGCCTTGAAAAAAGAGACTAACAGACTATTTATTAGAGCCCAGAAAACTGGAACACAGCCTTTTCATTTGGTTACTATAGGAAAATAAAGTAGAGAAACGGAATCGGCTAAATCAGATAATCGAAAACGTACCTGATAATGCGAAACCTCAAAGAATTTTAAATAAAAAACCTACATGTCAAATGAGGGGATTGATTTAACAATCATAGTGAACAAAATCATAAATTAGATAGATGTTTCAGCGTTTCAACCCATTTAAAGCCGCTGAAGACAATGGTACATTTCCGGTGTTGATTCAAGAAGGTTTGAATGTTCTGAAGGACCAATGTCTTTCGGACTTGCATACTGTTTTGAACACTTAAAAAACGACTAAACATTGTCACGACTCATAATTCTGGTAGGGAGACATGCGTGTTTAGGTCAAGTCAATTAGAACCACAGCACTTTAGTTAATAAAAATAACGCCGTAAAAGCGCGGTCTTTATTATAAATAGATTTAAACTGTATAAAATCAGCAGAACTTGTTGCTTGGCGAACGCGGACTGACGAGGTGAGAAAATAAAATTGGAAAACCCAGCAACAAGACTATTTGTAAGAGAAGGAGAGCACGAAAATGATAAGACCAGCTTAGGCATAAATTTAGACATTGCTCAATACAAAAATTAAATATAAGGACAAGTCCAAGAAATATAAATGTAACGAAGAACACAAATAAAATAGAAAATGAGAACACAAATTAAAAAATTTACAAAAACACAATTCACAACACATAACTATAGGATATTATACCCCTACGAAATACAACAAGGTCAAAGCGATCCTATCTTCTTTCATGTTGAAGGCATTAAAAAAGTTAGTCAATTTTCAAATGAAAGAGGAAACTTTATTTATAAGCCCTTTAGAGTAAACAGTTTGCCTCACAGAAAGACAAATCCCCTGAGAAATCTATATTCAATTCTTCTGAAGAACATAGTATAGATACCACTCTTAATAAGTGGTTGCGCTCTATATGCTTTGTGGCAAGGTTTTGCAGTCTTGGCTCTGCGGTTGCAGTGGGTGAACAAAGATAAAAAGGGAATGTCCGCTGTGAGCAGTTTTATCCTCCACTCTCCGGACCTGCTTTGTCCTTTAAATTAATTTCGGAATGAAAAAGAAATTCCAAACATAAAAACTGCAAACAATGCTGAAGGCTGGTGACCTTTTCAGCATAAAAACATAAAGTCATAAGCCTAGGACGATTCTCTCGGTTCCAGTCCAGCCCCCCCCCCCTCACGCAACTCTCCCTCATTAACTGGAATTTGGCGGAACTGGAACTTTAAATGACATAACACATGCACAGGGTCATGCACATGCACATGGTCAGGGATAGATAGTGAATCACGTGGTAGGCAAGGAGTTGAGCTGATTTTGAATGAAAGAGCGAAGCAGCATCTCGGAGATCGTGATTTCGTATCTCCCAAGAACAAACTGTACCGCAGATAAATTAGATGGCTTATGCTTAGAAAGAAGTCTGTTGGTTAGCTGTGCTGTAAAATATTGAAAAACGAAAACGGAATTTGGTTTAGAATTAGAGCATGAAAACGCTGTGTATAATTAATTTCGAATCCAATCATCCATTCCAATTCAAAGATTCTAGAAAATTCTTGTTTTTCTAGAGTTTGTTAAAGCAATCAGAGGACAATATTTTAAAAATAAAAACAGACTAGGTCACGTTTATAATGTCATAGTATGACCTAATATCTACTATATCTACTGTAATTCGCTAGTATATTAGCGCTTAGTTGTTTTTCACTATTGAATTAGCAAGTATCTCAAATCAAATAATTAATTTTTGACTGATCCTTGGTGCCTCACTTTTCGCTAATCGCATTTCGAGAATTGCAATAACAATTATTTTAATGTTACCACATTTGATTTACAAAGACGTCTCAGTATTTTTTGGATGAGGAAAAAAAACTATACGATTAAAATAATTTTCTTTAGGCACTCAATTGTATACATATTAAAGCTGATGTTTATTCAAGGAAAATAATTTTTACAAATTTTGCTTAGAAATTGCAATTTTCTATGGAAATTGAGGAAAACAAAATATTTTGGAAATTGAAAACAACAATTTGTTGACAAGTAGCGCATGGGTATCCGGAATATAGATAATTATCTATATTGATTAATACATTGATTCATACCCATCTCATTATGATCCATTATAATAATTTAAATATTGTCAAATATTCTCATTTTTCTAAAATGTATTCAAACCATCAGAATGCAATTTTTTGAAAATAAAAATAGACTAAGTCACGATAAAAATTCCTTAATGTGGCCTTCTTATTGTTTCAATAGAATTAGAAATGCTACACCATTACAATACTTGGTTAGTTTTACACTGTCGGATTAGAATAATCTTGAAAATTTAACAAGTATTTAATTAAGTTTTACCAATTTCATTTCAGAGAACAAAAAGCTTAAAAACTAATATATATTTAATTAAGCATACACACTGATACTTATTCTCCTCGGTCCTGATTAAGGAAATAGATTTTTTCAACATTTTTTATTAATTCTGGCACAAACTACAACTTTTTCCTCCAGTAATATTTTCTCATACGACCATCCATCATTTATTTACGACCTTATAAACAATATGTTTGTCATAAATCTGTGCTTCCCTACAAGTTCAATTATCAAGATATTGAAAACTATTCTTTTGCCATAATAAGCGGCATTCTAAAAATATTTAAATCGCTAGCTGTTGTGCTAAAAACGTATTAATATTAATTTTCGTCTGAAAAGTATATATGAAGCTCAGTGGAGCAACGATAAATAAATAGTAGTAAAAAGCCAAATCTCCCTCAGGTGGTCAAACCAAATTTTTAAAAAATTTCTCTAACATAATTATAAATATATTATAAAATGCTCATAAACAAATATAACTTTGGCATAGAATATATAAAAACAAACTAAATCTCTTTAAATATTTTCCTGCATGACGACGTGACGTCTACTCAAAACATCTATTTTTATTAATATACTCATATACAGAGTGGACACGCTGGGGCTTACATACATGGCGAGTTGAATGCTACCCGAATTGCATAACAGCAGGACAGAAGCCATTATACAGGGGTATTTTCATATTTCGCGCCTTTAAAGTTTCATTCGGATTGGCCATTCCGTCAAGTCCGTGCATCTTCGGATCAACTTTATGATAGTTTGCATGGTTGCGTTCGAAACTTCAAACGGATACAAGTGTCAAAACAATATAGGTTATGTTCTATAGTAATTACAAATAATAAAAGTGTTTAATTAATAATGAAGTGAGACATGTGAATTGAGAAGTAAACGTAATTTTTTTTCTTTGATAATACCAATATATAATAGCTGCTCAGTGACAAATAGTATAAAATAGTAATAATATTCTGCGCTTCCAGTGGGCGAAGAGTGAATGGTGTTTAACGCTTATTTTTACTGCATAAAAAAGGTATGTTATGAATAGACAGGATATTTTTTAAATAAAGTGAATCAAATATTACATGCGTAAACTTTAAATTGACATTACCTATATTTACTGACAGCGACTAGGGCAAACAGGTGAATCTGAACATAACCGCTTGAAGTTTCGAACGCAACCATGGAAACTCTCATAAACTTGATCCGAAGATGCACGAACTTGGCCGAATGGCCGATCTGAATGCAACTTTAAAGGAGCGAAATATGAAAATACCCCTGTAAAATGGCTTCTCTCCTGCTATTGTGCAATTCGGTTGGCATTCTACTTGCCATGTATGTAAGCCCCAGTGTGTCCACCCTGTATGTATCATAATAAAACTTGTTTTTAATATAGCTAAAATTCTGTCTGACCATTTCAGCCATTTCGCTGGCCATTTTTTCTGAACAATACGGTTTTGATTTTATTTGTACGTCAGTTTGTCTCTTCTGTTCAAACATCCTTAGAAATTGCATTTTTTTTTAAATTCACGGAAAAATGTTTTCATTCAATCGAGAGATTCGGGTTTTCAATCGGAAGTTTTGATTTTTGGTTAAAAGTTCAACTATATTATAGAAAATTCATATCTTCTACTTGAAAGCTTAAGTATCTGTTTGTTAATGACACTAATTGATTAAAAGTTAATTTTAATGTTGAAATTTAAAATATTTGGTTCAAAATTTGTTTTTTCAAGATTAGAATTTATGTCTTTTAGTAGAAATTCTTTTTTGCTTTAAAATTCAACACATAATTTCTCTCTGCAAATTCTATAAAAAGATATAAGGTACTTTGGTACTTATAAAAGTGAAAAATAGTTTGATTTGAGCTTGTTTTTTTAAAGAAGTATTTGATTATTTTAGTGATTTAAAAAAGTTTTAAAACGATAAATTTTGTCAGAAAATTAAAAAAAAAACTTGGGTGTTAGGCAACTAAATAAAAAGAAAGAATATGTAAGTAATTTACAATCAGTTATCTGGTTTTCAATTGCCAGTATTTTTGTAAACATATTAAAAATAAGATTCGGAACAAATGCTTTAACGTGTATTTGATTGTTAAAAAGTTTTTTAAACAAAACATGTATTTTTGTCAAAAATTTGGGTTATCTAGTTCTGTACTGCTGCCCCACTTTCATTTGTGCTTGCCCTAATCTCTGCACCGTTGACTTTTTTGATAAGATTCCAAAATACATGGTTCTGTCCCCATTTTTTTTTTGTTTTGTAAACAGTTTTAGAATAAAAACGTGATTCCTTTCATACACAGTACATGAAAAAATAATGCACGTGTAATAAATGTACATTTATCATTCTTTATTTGGTTTTTTCGTCCCAGTTTCGTGTTGGCTATGTTATTCGTTCTATTTTCTAAAAAATTCCATGAAGTAAATATGCTGTACTTTGGCGTCTGGGGTTCATAGATTGATGTTTTCTTATTTTTGTTTTTCACTGATCCAATTTGTTCTTGGTGGGCTGGCTAATAACTGTTTTTTTAAGGATAGGGGAAAATGAGTTTGTATATAAGCAGCGACTGAACCAGTCGAGGTTGAGTCTATTTTTAACAAAAAATTAAAATGAATAATTTATTTATCGTTTTTTTCGCTGCGGTTTATGCTGTTCTTCTTTTTGGAGCTGTTGTCGACGCATGCGTTCAATCAGGTTCCTGTCGACATACAGACGGAACGTTCGAGACATGTTGCGTTCAGGGTCTAACATGCAAGAACGGTGGGTTGAGAAATTATTACTCTTATTAAGTACCGTAAGTAAAATACACTCGAAAAATACTCATTCGTAAAGTAATAAAAATAACAGAAGAAAAAATTTTGGAAGTACAAAGAGGGTAAATGCCAGGAACTTCATTTTACGGATCAAATATTTTGCTTAAGGGCATGTGACACAGCTAAATACCTATATTATCGACCACACTTTTTCAATTCACTGAATGTTTTTTTGAACCTAAGAACTTTTCTTGTAAATAAGAACTTCACTGAAAATTATTTCATCTTTTTTCTGAACCTCAACATTTTTTGAACGTTCGAACTTTTTTTATACATAAAATATCGGTTTGAAACTTTGAGAAATGCAAGAGCTAAAAGAAAACTACGTTTAAGTACAAAGCTTAATAATAAAAGATGTAAAAAAATATATTTCAACAATCAATTCCAACGGCATCAGCCGGTAACGTTGTACACGAAAATATGAAACCTGGCGGCCACTAGACGAGGCTCTAGAGGGTTCGTATTTTCGTGTACAACGTTACCGGCTGATGCCTTTGGAATTGATTGCTGAAATATATTTTTTTACATTTTTTGTTATTAAGCTTTGTACTTAAACGTAGTTTTCTTTCAGCTCTTGAATTTCTCAAAGTTTGAGACCGATATTTTATGTATAAAAAAAGTTTGAACGTTCAAAAAATGTTGAGGTTCAGAAAAAAAATGAAATAATTTTCAGTGAAGTTCCTACCAAAATGCAGTACCTAAACGTACTTTATTCTACTCTAATACATTTCCCAAAATTTCAGCTCAATATTTTATTTACAAAAAAAGTTCTTAGGTTCAAAAAAACATTCAGTGAACTGAAAAACTGTGGTCGGTAATATAGGTATTTAGCTATGTCACATGCCCTTAAGGGCATGTGATACTTACAGTTTCCCCGGCTTTTTTTCTACAAAAATGAAAATTTTTTAAAACTGAATTCGGAGATGCTATAAAATATCATAACGGACTCTTTTTTGAGGGATAATAACAAAAAAGTTTATTGTGCTAAATAAAAATTTTATGCACATGCATTATTTTGAGGTTACGTCGTTTTTCATATCTGCCTTTCCGATAATCTGGAAATTATTTATGAAATAAAATTTTTTGATTGCCTGCAAACTTAATTGTAAGTCCAAAGTTTTCGGCCAATAATATTGTGTAGTTTGGAAGTAACGCTCGGGTGAATTGTAACACACATAACCTCGAAATATACAAGCACGTTGTTAGCAATATTAAAAATTTTTTGATAAAAAAAAAAACACAAAAAAAGTGTGTGGGGACGTCCGTTAGCATGTTCGCTATCCTTTCCCAGATTTTGAAGGCAAAATATTTCTTATCCTAGGAAAAAAGCCGGGGGAATCTAACACTGACAAAATCGATACTATTTCCTAAGCGCTATGCAAATTAATCACATTTTGCTAAATTAAAACTTTTTTTAATTAACCTACAAAAAAAGTGTGTGGGGACGTCCGTTAGAATGTTTGTTATCATTTCCCAAATTTTTAAGATAAAATATTTATTATTCTAGAAAAAAAGCCGGGGGAAACTAAAACTGGTAAAATCGACAATTTTCTAAGTATCACATGCCCTTAAGGCAGATCACAGGAAAAAGTTTTGAAAGTAGGAAAGAATTTTTTATTGTTCCAGAAAATACACAGATTTGTTATGATAATCTTACAGGGCATTCAAAAATAAAACTTTTTCTTTTCTTGACATTTTTTCATATTGTCCGTTATTTGGCTTAAAAGGTTCATTTTCGTGTGTTTCCTAGAATTTTCTAAATGCTATAACTCGTTTAATTTTTGGTTTTATGAAAATAGCCATCAGGATAAATTATTCAACTTTTTGAATAATGTCAACATCGGAACAGAAATTTTTTAAATTGAAAAAAAGTGGTCTCGAAAATATTTAAAATGCGCTCAGTGTTTGAAATTTTATCTAAAATGGCTGAATATATATATATATATATCTAACATAACCGAGAAATAAATTCTCTGAGAATATGTGAAAGTCTCAGAATTTATTTTAATTAATAAAAAATTGCATTTATTCGTTAACTTTTCGGTTGAAAATTCAACTCTTTTTTTGAAAGTTTGTCTTTTTTATTTTAAAGTTTACCTGCTTTAGCAGAAATTAAAATTGATTTTTGATAAAAATGTAAATTTTAGGTTAGAAATTAAGCTATTATACTATTTTCTTGAAAACTTAAATATTTTGTGGAAAATTCAGTTTCTATTTAAAATTTATATTTTAATGATAAATAATGAACCGAAATATTTTCTGGATGAAAGTTCCACTTATAAAAAAAATGGGTTTTTATTACAAATTCATGTGTTTTAGTACAAAATTGATCTTTTTGGATAAAAATGCAACAATTTGGTACAGAATTTAACTATTTTGTTAAAATTAATCCTTTTTGGTTGAAAAAATTCGTCTTTTTGGATTGGAAATTCAATTTTTTCATAGAAACTCATTTTTTGTTACACAAATTTCATTTTTGATGTTACTGAGTTAACTGGAATCTATTTTGGTTGAAAATTCGACTTTTTCTGTAATAAAAAATTCGTCTTTTTTAAAATAAATTTCATCTTTTTTGATAACAAATGTAACTACTTGCTAGAGAATTCAACAATTTTGTTAAAGCGTCATCCTTTTTGGTTGAAGATTCGTCTTTTTGGATTGAAAATTCAATTTTTTTGGCGGACAATTATTTCTTGTTAAAAAATTCATAGTTTGAACGTGAAAACTCGAATAATATCTTTTCCAACAGAAAATTCAACTATTTTTTTGAAAATTTATCTTTTTGATTTAAAACTTCATCTGTTATAGAAGAAATTTAATTTTTTGTTTGAAAATGGAACTTTTTGGCTAAAAATCATTCTTCTTTGCTTGCTAATTCAACTAATTCGTTTAAAACATTTGGTTGAATCGTTTTGTTAAAAAATTACTTTTTCTGTTACAGATTTATATTTTAAGTTGAAAAGTTATCTCGTTGTTTAAAAGTTTAATTATCTTCTTATAAATGAATCTTTTTCAATTGAAAATTCAACTATTTGGGTCAAAGATAAAGTACATTGTGAAATTTTTTTATTTAAGGCTTATGTCTGGTTTAAAACTGAACTGTTTAGTGGAAAATACTTCTTTTTTTCTTTAGAATTAATTTTTAACAGAAAATGGAACTTTTCCATTTTTTAGTTTATAATTTGCGTTTCTTTGTACACAAATTATTTTTTAGGTTGAAATTTCCTTTTTTTGCGTAAAAATGCATCAGTTTCATGGAGAATTAATTTGTTGTTGAACAGTCATATTTTTTGTTTTAAAATTGCATTTTTGTAAAGAATAATTGTCTTCTGGTTTGAAGGTTTAATAATTTAGATAAAATTTTATTTATTTTTTAAGTGAAAAATCTTTCTTTGTTCGAAGTTCGTCTTCTTGGTTTTGAAATTCTTTTCTCTTGTTGTATAAATTTCATTCTTTTTTTATTAAAACGTAAACTATGAAACTTTTCCGTTAACAATTTATCTTTTTAGGCTGAATCTTCAAGTATAATGTTAAGAATTTTAGTATTTTGTTGAAGAGTTATCTTTTAAAGTTGAAAAAACTTGTGTTTGTTTGAAATAAATTAATACATTCGAAAATTTTAAATTTGTATATGAAATACTGTAATTCCTGAATATGTCTGAGTTAGAAAATAATTTATATTCAACCACGATATAGCCTGAACAATAAAAATATCGTTAAAAATCATAAATTCTTCTAAATTCTTTGAAATTCTCCTAAATTCGGCCATATTCGCGGTTATATAACCTGAACTTAGTTAAAAATCAGAAATTATCTGCGATTCATTTAAAGTTTATCTGCAAGTTTAATTCTTGTTGCTATGAATCTTTCAACTGGAATCAATGTAAACTTTATCTTTCGTTTTTTCGATGAATAGAGTCTACCAAAGGCCAATCCAATAGATTAATTTTTTTAAAAAGTTATCGTGCTCACAGATGAAGATAAAGACAGGCAGACATACGAGGTCTGTTAAAAAAATACGCTGATTGAGGCCATAAAAAAATGTAATTTATTTGGAAGTTACACGTCTGGGTCTCCTTCAAAAATACTCTCCTCCCCAACGCACACACTTATCCCAACAGTGTTTCCACTTGTTGAAACAGTCCTGGTACGCTTCTTTTGTGATGGCTTTCAGCTACTTCGTCACATTTGCCTGAATCTCCGAAATCGTCTCAAATCTTCTTCCTTTGAGGTGGTTTTTTTAGTTTTGCGAACAAGAAAAAGTCACAAGGAGCACGGT
>NC_046666.1:2192287-2212198 GCF_010883055.1 Belonocnema kinseyi | reverse complement strand
AAAAACGCTTCATGGCAACATCACCGTAGGCCGTGTTGAGCATGGCAAATCTTTCAGCTGCAGATTTTCCGAGTTTCACACAAAATTTCACAACAATTCGTTGCTCTTTCAGGCTGTCCATTTTACAATCCGATAAACAAAAAAAAAACACTCTTTACTTAGAACCGTGTAACTTATCAACAAATGAAGATATCTGCGACTGGAATATCGCGTTTCAAACAGCTGATCTGTACGAACTTAGCGACACCAAGCGGATTCTCCCGAAACTAATTCCAGCCGCGAAATTTAAACAGTCCGCGTATTTTTTGAACAGACCTCGTATAGAGAGAAACATTCGTAAAAACCTCACAGAAACCCGTGTAACAAGAAAGGGCCTTAGTTCCTCCAGACCTTTAAAAAAAAGTACCCTGGCGGCGCCAGGAAAAATTCAGATGATTTCAATAGAACAGAGAAAATTTTGATAAAATAAAATACAAATTTCAGTATTGAAGTGTACTTTAAAATAATAGTTCAAAATACTGGTATTGACTAATGAAACATTTTTTTACTTTCAGAAAATGGAGGGTTTTTTTGTCAGTAGAGACCTCCTGGTTGGCGCGACGCAGGCAGATAGAAGATACCTAAATTCATCTTAATTCTTCTTCTTCTTGTTTATTAATTTCTTAAAATTTAAGTTATACGGTATTTAGTATTAAAACACAGCATAGTCTTCCAATGTTCATGTTATAAACAATAAATACCTTTTAAAAATTTAAGGCAATCGTAGTCATTTCAAAAGCGCACACCTGGGAATTCTTTATCCTCTTAAAAAAAAAGAAAATTCCTGAAAAAGAATGTAATCTAATCTGATCAAATGTTCTACTTTCTAATCAAAGTTTCAAAGAAAAAATATGTTCATTGCTGTCGTACTAAAAGTTATTTTTTTTTAATTGTAAAGAATTGTTGTTGAAAATGGAGCTATTTGGTAAAAGTCTAATTTTTTGTTGAAAAGTAAACTATTGTTATTGAAAAAATTGAAAAATTGATTTTTTTTGAAAAAGGTGACCAATATTTCTCTTTTTTGTTTTAGGAATTACTTTTCTCAACCGGAAATTTACATGAATTTGAAGTCGATCATTTGTACTTTGTACTGTAATCTTTTCTATGCTGCTTTGAAAATTTACAAGACCTATTAATTATTTAAACAATTCTAATTTAAAAATTAAGTTTGACCTTTTTTATGAGTAGATTTGTTTACGAAGTTCACTCAGAATGTTCATCCGATGACTTTTTTCTATGTTGCTTTGCACATTTACAAGAACTATTAAGTATTTAAACAATGTAAATTAACAAATTAAGGTTTTTGTCTTTTTTACACGAATAAGCTCAATTTTTTACATACTTGACTAAGAATAAGTTTGCAATTATTTTTTTCCTACGATGACTTTAAGTTTACAAGAATATTAATTTTATTGAAACTATTTAGATGAAAAAATTAAGATTTCAGTATTTTTTCTACAAATGGGCTCAATTTTTTACAGAGTTAACTAAGAATACATTTCCGATGTTTTTTTCTATGATGCTTTGAATATGCAAAATTATTCATTATTTAAACAATGTTTATCAACATATTTAGAGTTTTATTGTTCAAGGAATCGGTACAATTTTTTCTAAAGCATAATTTAATTCCTTTATCATGATTAAATATACCGCCAGACGACTTAATTTCACTGTGTATGTGCATTTGAAAATTTTTCTTTTACTAAGGTGGGCTTAAAATCACTGTATGAATTTTAATTCAATTCAATTACAATGCTGCTACATACGAGTTTATACGAAGTGATCGTATTTGCCAGATTGATTTGGCGAGACGAGAGAAAACTGCATAAAATCATCTCCCGAGACTGGCTATTGAAAACATAAGAAAAACTCTGACAACAATTTGGAACCTGATCAAACTCACGACTTTGGTACAGATTTCAAATCTATTTAATATCTGAATTGGCAGAAAAGAAAAATAAAAACAATTAACAAAACAGTTTCAACTCCAGGCTAGCAGTTAAATTTTCAACAAAATATTTTAATCTTCAACAAAAATAGACTGATTTTAAACAAATCGGTTGTATTTTTTAACAAAATATATAGATTTTCAACGAGATAGGATAATTTAAAATTTTAAAAATATCAATTTGCAACCAAAATCGATTAATATTAAAAAATTTAAAAGTTATATTTCCACTTAAAAAATGAATTTTAAAACAAGAAGAAGACTTTTCCACGGAACAGTTCAATTTTCAAATTTTCAATTTTTGGCTTTTGTTTAACAATATACTTTAACTTTTACCCAAGTGGTTACATTTTCAATCAAAATATGTTGATTTTTAACAAAATAGTTAATCTTTAAACCAAAGAGATGAATGTTCAACTAAAAAAATGTTCATCCAAAAATGATTCTAGTTGACTTTTCAAGATCAAAATATGAATTTTTAAACAAGAAATAAGTTTCCACCAAAAATTGAATTTTTAACAAAAATGGATAACCTTTTAATATAATTGTTGAATTCTCTATCAAGTATGTGCATTTTATCCAAAAAGATAACATTTCTCTCATACAGATAAATTTAAAAAAATTACATACACATTAAAAAAAATAGTTGAATTTTCACCAAGAAATGATTTCAGTTCTCTTTTCAACACTAAAATATTAAGTTCCAACAAAAAATCAATGTTCTACGTAATAGTTAAATTTTCAGGAAAACATAGCAATTTGCAACCAAAAAAGTATGACTTTTCAGCAAAAACATTGAATTTTCCAATAAACAGTTGCATTTTTATTCAAGAAAGATAAAATTTCTTCTAAAACAGATAAATTAAAAAAAAACCCGCAAAGAAATACTTAAATTTTCATACAAAAGAGATTGCAGCCCACTTTTCAAGGCCAAAATAAAATTATAAACAATAAGTTAATTTTCTGCTAAATAGTCGAATTTTGAATTCTTAAAAAACTTCTTAAATTTTCAACAAACTGTTACAATTTTTACCTTAAAAAGATGCAATATTTCTACAAACAAAAAAAATTTTTTAATCAAAAAGACAAATTTTCAGAAAAGTTTTCATCTAAAATCGAGTTCATTTGATTTATCAGTAACAAAATATAAATTTTAAACAAAAGGTTAATTTTCTACGAAAAGTGTTGAATTTTTAGCCCAAAATGACAAATTTTCAACAAACCATTTACATTTTCAACAAAATAATAGAATTTATAACTAAAAGAGAATTTTCTGGAGAAAGATTTTGCGAAATTTCAAAAATTACGTACATGTATGAAGGACCCATTCTCCTATTCCGTAAAAATCCTTACCCTCCCCCCCTCCTTAAGCTGTTACGTAATTTAAGTGGGGTCCCAAACCTAAGCCAATATATTAAAAAGAAAAAATTAGAGAAAGAAATGTTCCCCACAAAGGGTAATGCGTTCAGATGGGAAATGTTAAGGAAATCATTACCTGGGGACACAGGTCATTTTTCAAGACCATTCAGGGTGAACTTTTCATTTAATGTTAATATTAAGCCAATGAAGGCAAGTTATGAGCAGAAAACAAATATTGAGCAAAGGTGGATTTGTTTGCTTGTTTTTGGTTGGTTGGATTTAGTTAGTTGCTTTGGGTTATTTCGGGTGGTTTGTTTGTATTGGTTAGCTTCGGTTGTTTTTTTTTTGGATTAGCTGGTTTGAGTTGGCTGTTTTGTGTTGATTTAAATTAATTGTTTCGAGTTGGTTTACTTGTCTTGAGCTGGGTAGGTTGATTTGCGTTTCTTGATTTGATTAGTTTCTTTGTTTGGGGTTGATTTGAATTGGTTGGTTAGCGTTGGTTTAAATTGGCTGGTTTGATTTATTTGTTTTAGGCTGGTAGCTTTGTATTATTTTGGGTTTGTTGGTTTGTCCTTGTTTCGTTTGTTTGGGTTTGCCCATTTGGGACTCTTGGAGTTAGTTTGGATTGTTTGGTTTGGTTTGGTTTGCTTGCTTTAGATTGGTTAATTTAAGTTTGATGATTGGGTTATTTCTGATGGGTTGGTTGGTCTGGGTAGGTTTGGTTTTGTCTGCTTGCTTTAGATTGGTTGATTTGAGTTAGATGTTTGGGTTATTTCTGATGTGTTGGTTGGTCTGGGTAGGTTTGGGTAGGTTTGTTTTGTTTAAGTTGTTTGGGTAGGTTTGTTTTCTTTGGGTTGGTGTTTTGCGGTTGATGTGGATTGGTTGGTTGGGGTTGGTTCACATTGGTGGGTTGGGGTCAGTTTAGATTGGTGGGTTGGGGTTTATTTTAGATTGGTTGGTTTGTTTGTTTAGGTTGGATGGGTTTGATGATTTGAGTTGCTTCCTGTAGGTTGGTTCGTTTCTGTTAAGAATTCATCTTTTTTGGTTGTTAGATCGATTATTTTACTGTAGTTGAATTACTTTATGATAAATTAATATTTTTATTAGGTATTTACAATTATAGTGCAAAATTCAACTATTTGCTTTTAAATTAAGTTTGATGTTAAAAATGCTATTTTGTTGTAAACAATTTATATTTTTGACTTGAAAATTCATCTTTTTTGTAGAAAATTAAATTTTTTCATCTGAAAATGTAACTATTCTATGTTTAGTTAAAACTTTACTCTGTATATTGGATTAATTTGGCAGTTCGTCATTTGTTTTATACGACAATAATATTCTGACGGAAAATTGATCTATTTATTTGAAAATTTAATAAATTTGCGAAAATTTGTTTATTCTTTGTTCAAAGTTTTTTTATCAAAAATTTATCTAGAAATTCAACTATTCCAATTTTTACTAATATTTTAACTTTTACATTGTAAAATACTTTGAAATCTTTAAAATACTTTGGAATTCCTTCAAATTATTGAAATCTGTCAGAGCCATTATTAGATTTTTTTAAATACTCTCAAATCTTATAAGTCTTTCGCAACACTTTAAACCATTTTCTGGATTTAAAAAATTCCTGGGAGTTCTTTTAAATGATCTAAAATATTTCAAAGCGTTTGGAGAAAAATTTTGGAGCATAAACACACATTTTATAGGTATATCGTTTTATTGCATATCAAATGTTTTTTTGGAATAATAAGCAATACTCTGACGGAAATACACGACTTTGGTGGCGGTTGAAAAATTGTAATAAAATTTTATGATTTTGTTATTTTTATTTTTAATTTCTCATATCTGGAAACTTCTTTTCACAAAGCTCTCTATATTTACAGAAACCTCAGTTTAATATTTTGTACGGCATTCGCTTCGGAAATGTGAGCATGTGCCCAAAAAATTTGAAACAACAAAACAAAGGTGAAAAAATGAATTTATTGTACTAAAATTAATTTCGTTTAATACCTACATATGATTCTTTATTCGTCTTCAGGAATTCATAATAGAAGCATTGTTCGGCAGCTAAAATTTATCTATGCGAATTACTTCTGACTACGACTTTGGCTCTTTGTACCAAAATTAAATTAAACGAATTTGTATATGATTAATATTAAGTGATTATGTGTATTAAAAAATGAGTTATTATATGATGCTTTGGAATTTAATTTTAAACAAAGAAGTTTAAGCTAATTATGCACCCACGCTATTTATGATAAGTTCTAATTGTCAACATTTTCTAATATAGGTCATTTTTAAGTGGCCAATCATTGCAATAAATGTTACATTTCTCTTCCTCGCGAACTTTAAAAATACAATATTGATGTAAAAATAAAATGTTTATATAAAAATAAAATAATTTAATAAATGTATGTGTCAAATAAGTCCAAAAACTTAGTAAGTGAAATTCTACAGAAAATTGGAATAAAATTCAAATAGAAGAATTAAAATTTCTCTTGGTAAATAGTTCATCCGGAAATAGCTTGAAAATGTCTGTTTTACATTTTTTAAATATTGAAGCAACATGGAATGTTGAATGCCGTATTAAGACACATTAGGCGAGTTATATTTTGTTAATAAGAGAATATTTGACTAATCTTGAAACGAGCCGAAACAGCATTGGGAGAAAAGATTTGTTTAGCACGCAAACATTTTTTAGAGGTGTCTAATTTTATTGCATACGATATTTTTTTTTAGAAAAATAAGGAGAAATTTGACGCAGAAATTCAGAAAATTATTAAACCCACGACTTCGGTGGAAAAATTTAGAAAAAATAGGTATGAACTAAAAACATAATTACAGAGCGGGCTTATTAAACCTCTGGTTTGATTCTGATGGTGTTAAGTGAAAAAAATCCGTTATATCGCCCCTAAAAACATATAAAAAACGCAACTTCGAAAATGATGTAACTTCACAGTACAAAATTTCGAAAAAATGAAACAATGACCAAAATTAGATACAAGGTGAACTAGGAGTACTGCATCGAATTAAATACCTGGCATTAAATTGTGGAAGAAGATAGAATCCCTGATTCATGATCCATTATTAATTTAAGAAAATCTGTACAAAAAAGGCAAAAACATCGATATCCAAGAAATTACTGCCCAATATCACTCGTCAGCTGTAAAAAAAAAACACTTTTACGAATGTAATCACTCACTGAATCTTCCTCTGTGGTTTGCGTAAACTTAACTACTCCTTATGGTGGGGAATTAAATTTTTCTGTCGAAGGCTGAATGTTACCAAAGTATGGTGACTCATTCTAGGATACCGGGAAACCTCCTAGTGTAAAATGTTTGATTCCAACAAGCGTGTCTCTCTGAGGAAGGATGCTTTAATTCCCTAGCTGCTCATAAAAACAGAATGGATACCGAAAAAAATAAAAATTTTGTGGAGAGTGTTGAATGACCTCCTACATAAATACTTCTTCTATTGAGAAGATGGGATCAAATGAAGAGGTACAATCACCTTCGAATTAACAAAGGCCTGTACGGTTCCTGGCATTCCGAGTGGTACGGCTGGAAATGGGACTTTACTCAGTCCGACAAATGATGCTAAGTCCACTGTGGCTGCTGGGGAAAAAATGCATTGGTAAAAAGAAATAGGGTAGTGCTGCCAAAAGAACGTACCATCTTCAGCCACTTTTGTTTCAAAGCAAAGCGATGTCTAGGACAGGGACGCCTAAAAGAACCCAATATGATGACAGCACTCCTACTCATGCCAGGGAAGTTAAGGCTGGCAGTCCGGAACCTCGCGTTAAAAGTGGAGGAGTGGCCCATCATAAATGTCAAGAAAGACGCCAAGGTAATCCAGTTGGTCTTGAGTGCAGATCCTTCGATTGCAGAAAGCATAACGAAAGTCAGCTGTAAACCGCATCTAGGATTGAGAAGGATCCAGATAAAAATACCTTCGAAATCAGAAGACCCTGCGAGGACAGAGGAAGAGCAGCTGCTCGAGAACAATCTAGGGGTGACGCTGTTTCTTAAATGACTAGCCTACAATCCTCGGATTTGAAGTTCTTCCAAAAAAAAATGTTGCAAGTTTTAACATTTGAGCGGATTAAAGGGGGACTGCTAGTGAGTGGGTGGGGTGTGTTCTGACTCTCTCCAAACTTTTTGAACTTGCATTAAAAAATAGCTGAAAATATTATTTTGTATGTTAAAACTTGTTTTTGAAAAACGCTCCATTTTTACAGAATATCTGCTTTGTTGTTGTAAACATGGAGCTGATAAAACTTGATATAACAAAACGAAAGCTAGAAAAAGTGAAATTATTTTACTATAATGAATTGTTTTTAATGCCTGCATATGATTTCTGATTTGTCCTTCGAAATTCGTAATGAGATAATTGTTCTGTGCCATTTATGTCAGAAGGGATATTAAATATGTATTTCATATATAGGTACTGTACTGAAGACCTGGTAGCAATGAAAATCGAGCACCTAAATGAAGGAAGACGTCAGCCAATAGTAATTTGTCCAGAATACCTACCATTGGATCCTCTAGACCAGCCGCCATCAGAGGAATGAAGAGGTTTGGTGGCATACTGCAGTTCGAAAGGCTGGCCACTGATCATTGGCTGTGATGCCAATGCGCATCATACAATATGGAACAGTAAAGACATTAATAACAGGACTGTACTGCTTAAATTACATTTTGACTGCCGACTTATCCATAGTATTTCGCGACAATACCAGAAGCTTTATGACATCTAGATGTCATGAGGTTATTAACCTTACCTTATACTCTATATCAAGTAGCGAAGCTTTTTTGTTTTCAAACTAACCTTTGCAAAACTTTTGCCACGAGGACTTCTTTTTTAATTTTTGTGTGCACTATCGCATAGTACAAGGGGTTCTGTAGGTGGTGGGACAAACTGTATACTTTTCACTAACAACTTACCAGTCTGATCTGATTATGTATAGGTTTCCAAGAGCAACTGACAGGATAAATATAGATAAGAGCTTGGAGAGTTATTGGAAGTTATTCCTAGGACGAAAAGAACAATTGATCAGCTGGAGTTAGCAATAGAAGTAGTATATAAATCCATATATAAATCAGACAAAGATGCTCCTTGAGGATAATTTAGACTTCAAGCATCACAAAAAAGAAACTAGAAGACTATTTATTAGAGCCAAGAAAACTGGAACATGGTCTTTTCATGTGGTTAGTGTAGGAAAATAAAGTAACGAAATAGAATCGACTAAAAGGAACTAAGGAGGGGGCAATTTCAAATCATTCAAAATGTATCCGATAATGCGAAACCATAAATAACTTTAAAGAAAAACCCTACATGTCAACTGATGACACTAATTTCATAATCATATTGAACACAATCATAAATTATATGGGAGGTCCGGCGTTTCGACTCATTTAAAGCCGCTGGAGAAGATGGTATATTCCTGGCGTTGATCTAAGAAGGTTTGAATGTTCAATGAAACAATGTTAAAGCGATTACTATGAGGTCAAATCATTCAAGCCAATTAGCCTAACTTCTTTGATGTTAAAGGCATTAGAAAAGTTAGTCAATTTGCAAATGAAAGACGAAACTTTACCGGATATAACCCCTTTAGAGTAAACAGTTTGCATGACAGAAAGGCAAATCCCCTGAGGAGCAAATCCCCTGCGGACACTCTTCATTGATGATTTGACAAATAGATTAAATGAATCAGATTTTCTTATACAAGAAAATGTAGATTACCATGTTATACTGGTAACAGGAAAACATGAGAGAACTTTAGTCGAACTCATGTAGATTGTTTTCAACATTTTTGAAGATTGGTGCAACGACCCTAGCCTATCTATTAACCCAGATAAAACGGGATTATTGGTTTTTAAAAGAAATCCTTTTGGATGTTAAAAAAATTGTGTTTGTTGAAATATTTAAAAAGATTTTAGAGCTCTCCAAATTCCTGAAAAGTTTTAAAAATATCATAAAGTAATCGACATCATTATGAATACCTTCAAATTACTGAAACCAATTACTAAATTTCTTGGAATCTTTTAAAATTCTTTTAAATGTTTTACATCTTTCAAAATCCCTTAAAATTTTTTAAAGTTCTTGAAAATTCTTGAATTTTTTTGAAATAGCATAAAGTATTTCAAAATGTTGAAAGAAACATTTTGTAGCATTCAAACATTTATTAGAGGCGTATCGTTTTATAGCATAATAAATGTCTTTTTGGAAGGATATGCATAAATTCTTGAGTTTCTAGGTTTAATAGCTTCAAGCTTATTTTATTAATAGGTTGATCGTAGAGTTCTCGAGAATATTTTTAACGTTTTTTGAAGCTTTCGCATATGTTCAAAAAGTATATAGAAAATTTCTAAAAATTTCCTTTTTTATTTGAAACGATTTTACAAAATTTAAGGAAAAATCGCAGTCAATTTAAAATATATTTATGACTGTTTGACGATTGAAAAAGATTTAAAAATATTTCATAAATCTTCAGAAATCATTTAGTTTTGAAATATTGGTAATATTCTTGAAACTTCTAAAATTCCTAAAAATCTTTTAAAGTTTTAACTGGCTCGAATTATTTATGTAAACGCGTTAAGATCTCGCAGATTCGTTTTTTAACAATTTTGAAAATCTGCAATTTTTTATAGTATTTTTAAATACTTTCTTGAAATTAATTTTTTTGAATAAAGAATCACTTTATATATTCTCATTTTACTTCAAAATCGTCTACGAGAAGGTTTTGAAGTCATAAAAGAAAAATTTTTGATAAATATTCGTATTTTGAAACTCGAAAAAACTCGTTTGTATTCTGTGACTGGAAGAAACCTCCTCATTTTCGTAGAAATCTACGAATGCAATAAAATTTCCAAAACTTAATTGGCCTACAACGAAGTCTTTTGCCTGTATATAATATAAAGACAAATAAAAAAAAGATAACAAAATCCGCCTGGGACCAAAAAATAGTTCTCAATGATTCTTGTGGAAAAATGATTTACAAAACAAATTTTTAAATAAATTATAAAACATTGGTACCAAAACTTATTGGAAAGATGCAGACAACTCTGATGCAGGAAAGGGGTGCTACTGGAAAAGGGGTAAGAGTATGTTTGTACTCTCTCATCCCCTTTTTCAATATCACTTTTTAAAAAACAACCGGTCTTAAAAAAAAAATGTTCCAAGTTTTAACATTTAAGCGGATTAAAGGGGGACTGCTAGTGAGTGTGTGAGGCGTGTTTTGACGCACTCTAAACTTTTTTTAACTTGCATTAAAAAAGCCCTGCAAATATTCTTTGTATGTTAAAACTTGTTTTTATAAAACGCTCTATCTCTACAGAAGACTCAGTTTGATAATTTGTATGCATAGCTGCTTTGGTATTGTAAACATGGAGCTGGTAAAACTTGATATAACAAAACAAAAGCTAGAAAAAGTAAATTTATTTTACTAAAATTAATTGTTTTCAATACCTACATATGATTTCTAATTTGTCCCCTCAACAGTTTTAGGAGAAATACGTGATTCTTTTTATACATAGTACATGGAAAAATAATGCTCGTGTAATTAATTAACATTTATCATGCTTTATCTTGTTTTCGTTTTTGTTTTTGTTTTTCGTTCCAGTTTCGTGCTGGTTATGTTATTCGTTCTATTGGCCAAAAAATGTCATGAAGTAAATATCCTATACTTTGGCATACGTCTTTCATAGATTGATGTTTTCTTATTTTTGTTTTTCACTGATGAAATTTGTTTTTGGTGGTCTATATATCTGGCTTTTTTAAGGATAGAGGAAAAAGACTTGGTATATAAGCAGCGTCTGAACCAATCGAATTTGAGTATATTTTTAACAAAAAATTAAATTGAATAATTTTTTAATTTTGCTTTTCGCTGAGGTTTATGCTGTTTTTCTTTTGGGAGCTGTTGGCGATGCATGTGCTAATGGTCTCTGTAGGCATATGGGCACACAGGTAGAGTAATGTTGCGTTGCTGGTCTAACATGCACTAACGGTGAGTTGAAAAATTATTACTCTTATTAAATACCGTAAGTAAAATATACCCAAAAATACTTATTCGCAAGGTAATAAAAATAACAAAAGAAAAGATTTGGAAAGTCCAAAGTGAGTTCATGCCAGGAACATCATCTACGGATCAAATATTTAGCTTAAGGCAGATGAAAGAAAATTGTTTGAATGTAGGAAAAAATGGATGGCTTCTACAAGCTATAAAAAATATATAGTTTACATAGTTTACATTTATATAGTAAATATATAGTTAGTTCAAATATAAAAGTTTTGGGCCAAACACATTTTTGACTATATCTGGTGAATAAAAGCAGTTGAGAAAAATTGAATATATACAAAATTTCAGTATTTTATTGAACTACAAAACTACAACGTTTACATATTTCTAATGAAGTTTGTTGACAATTCCATTCACATTGTTTGTAACGACAGTGTTAAAAAATAATGGGCCACACTTATCTCAAAGGTTCATAAAATAGTTAACGTTCATAAAATCAACAAGAAAGTTATTATTCCGTTGCTTCTTGACTAATAATTTGTAGCCATACCCTTAGCAACAATTACAGCAGCACGTCGTCGAGGCATTGAATCAACTAAGCATTTAACATAGTCTTTCGGTATTTTTTCCCATTCTTCCTGAAGAGTTCACCATAAGTCATCCTTGTTCGAATGTTTCTTCGTTTCAACATGTCTTCCGAGTGTGTCCCACAAATTTTCAATCGGATTTAGATCTGTAGATTGAGCTAGAAGATCCAGAGGCTTCACTTTTCGCCCTTTCAAAAATTTCTGAACCAGCTTCGACTTATGTTTCGGATCGTTATCTTTCTGGAAAATCCAATTTTTGGGCATTTTTCTTCTAGAATATGGTAACATTTTTTCTGCCATAATATCTCGATACATAACTTTGTCCATGATGCCTTCAATCTTGTGCAGTGGAACTACTCCTTGCGAAGACATAGCGCCCCAAACTATGACTGATCCACCTTCGTGTTTGACTGTTCGAATTTGATACCGAGAATCGTATCTGATATTTTTCGAACGTCGAACATACTTCTTACCATCACTTTCGAATAGATTGAACTTCGATTCGTCAGAAAAAAGTATTTTAGCCCACTGCTCTGGAGTCCAGTGTTGGTATTTCTTCGCGAAATCCAATCGGGCCTTCTGATTCTTCTTGCTGATCAAGGGTTTCTTAACAGCAACGCGTCCGAATAGTCCCATATCGTTCAAACGACGAGCCACAGTGCTCCTACTCGCGTTGGCAAGGTTTTCATCGCGGAGTTCATTGGCAATTTCAGATGCTGTCTTCTTGACATCAATTGTTGATTTGCGTTTGATGATCTTTTCAACACGAATTGTCGTTTCCTGTGGTCTACCAGATCATGGGAGGTCCAGTAGACTCTGGGTAGTACTGAATTTCTCAATTAATCTATTTACAGTACTCTTACCAATTTTCAATGAGGCAGCAATTTCACGAGAAGTCTTCCCTTGTTCAAAAAATTTAACAGAGCTTTCCGAATCTCATGGGTCGTATGTCTCGGAATTTTGACTTCAGAATGAATTGATCTGATAGGTTAAACAATTGACAAACGCGAGGAATCGAAGTTGTTACCATAGTATCGCCTTTAGAGATATCTGAACATAGTGGCCCAATACTTTTGCACACGTCAATATGGAATATAATCGAAAAAAAACAATGGAACTTTTTTTCAAAACTTGTTACCTACCTTAATGTTTGGTACAAATAGTATACATAATTCCTCCATCAATGGATTTTTACTCGAGTTTGCCTTTGAAAGAATAGATTAGAAACTTTTGCGCACCACTCTATGTCCTTATGTCTATTTATACTATTTATGGGCAGTTGTCTAAGAATGGCCCTTTTCGACAAAGAAGGTTTGGATCTCGAGACAGCAAAGATAGGTGGGTTAAAGTTCTCAGATAATAAGGTTGTTATGGCAGAGCCAACCAAAGTCTTGCAAACAATGTTAAATCAATTTAATACAAGCATAAAGAGCATGGATCTCAACATTAACGTAAAGAAAACAAACAAAAAATCTGCTCACTCTGTGTTAACATTCTCTTCATTTTCCAGGGCATTTCGAAATCAAACTTTTCTTTTCTTGACTTTTTTTCACATTCTCCGTTATTTGGCTTAAAAGTTTCATTTTCGTGTGTCTTTTGGAATTTCGTAAATTACAACTCTGGTCATTTTTGGTTTTATGAAAAAAGTCATTTGGATGAATTGTTCGACTTTTTGAATACTATTAGTAAGCGTAAAGAGATTTTTTAGATTTTGAAAAAAGTGGACAGAACATTATGGTCGCAAATAGTTATTAACAAGAGTGTCAGTCAAGCGAATGACGCCCGCAGTGTTGTGGAACAAACGTGTTATTTAAATAAAAATCTCGAGAATTCTAGATCAACCTGAAATTCTATAACCTCTGCCCCATATTATACCCTTCCATACCAAGTGAGTCACTACTACCCCCAAAGGGAAATGACTTAATGGTCTCATAATAATAATCCAATTATTTTTGGAAAATGTATTGTTTGGAAAACTTGTCTATCTTACTGAAAAGTTCATCTGTTTTGGTAGTTAATGCAATTTTGTTTAAAAATAATTTTATTCTTGTTAAAAATTTATCGTTTCAGTTGGAAAACACTCTCAGCGGCAGTAAAATTCAGATTATTTCAATAGAACAAAGACAATTTTGAGGAATTGAAATTAAAATTTCAGTTTTGAAATATAGTTTAAAATAATAGTTCAAAATGCTGATATTGAGCAATGAAAATTTTTTTTTACCTTTCAGCTAACGGTGGGTATGCTTGCCAATAGGACCTCCTGGCCATTGATTGGCGCAACGCAGGCAGATAGAAGATACCTAAATTCTTGTTCATTAATTTCTTAAAATTTAAGTTATATGGTATTAAGTATTTATACACGGTATAGTTTTCCAATGTTCATGTTGTAAGCAATAAATACTTTTTAAAAATATGAGGCAATCGTAGTCATTTCAAAGGAGCTCGCATTAGGGTAATTAAAAAAATCACAATTTAAAAAATTTCATGTCAACCTGGAAATTTTTTATCCTTTTTTAAAAAAAGGAAATCCCTGAGAAAAGAACGTAATCTAATCTGATCAAATGTTCTACTTTCTCAGCAAGTTTGCAAAGAAAAAATATGTTCATTGCTTGCGTACTGGAAGTTAATTCTTTTTATCTTTAAAGAATTGTTGTTGAAAATGAAACTATTTTGTTGAAAAGTCAAATTTTTGTTGCAGAATAAACCATTGGTTTTATTTGTTTACGGGTTCTATTAACAAAGTTTATCTTATGACTCTTTTCTATGTTGCTTTGTTAATGTACGAAAACTATTTATTATTTAAAGTATTTAGGTTGAAAAATTAAGAGTTTGGTTTTTTTATGAATGAGCTCAATTTTCTACAGAATTAATTAAGAATATCTTTCCGATGATATTTTTCTATGACGCTTTGTAAATTTACAATTATTTATTATTTCAACAATGTTTATCAACATACTTAAAGTTTGCTAATTATTCACGGAAGAGGGAAAATTTTTTCAAAGGTCTGAACTAAGAATATTTTTCCGATGACTTTTTCCTGCGCTACTTTGTAAATTCCTAAGTATTATCATCAATCTTTTTGATTATTGATGGAAATTGACGATTAGATTGATTAATCTACAAAAAAATTATTTTTCCAGAATATTTCAAAGTCCAATTTAACAGTCGAATTTTCAATAAAATATTTTAATCTTCAACAAAAATAGACTGATTTTAAACAAAAAGGTTGTATTTTTAACAGAATACATACATTTTCAATCAGATAGTACAATTTTAAATTAAAAAAGATCAATTTGCAAACAAAATCGATCAATCTTAAAAAATGAAAAAGTTATATTTTCACTTAAAAACTTAATTTTAAACCAAACAGAAGGTTTTCCACTAGAAAGTTCAATTTTTAACCAAAGACGTAAACCTTCAGTCAAAAAAAAAATTTTGAACTATGTACTTTAAGTTTTACCCAAGTGGTTGAATTTTCTATCAAAAGATGTCAATTTTCAATAAAACAGTTCAACGTTGAACCAAAGAGATGAATTTATAACTTAAAAAAATGTTCATTAAAAAATGATTCTAGTTGATTTTTCAAGATCAAAATATGAATTTTTAAACAAGAAATAAGCATCCACAAAAAATTAAATTTTCAGTCCGAACAAACGAATTTTTAACAAAAATGGATAACCTTTTAATAAAATTGTTGAATTCTCTATCAAGTAGTTGCATTTTATCCAAAAAAGATCGAATGTCTTTTAAATAGATGAATTAAAAAACGCACAATAAAAAAAATTGTTGAATTTTCACCCAGAAAAGATTTCAGTTCTCTTTTCAATACTAAAATATTTAATTTAGACCAAAAGTAAATTTTCCACGTAATAGTTGAATTTTGAAGCAAATGTAGCAATTTTAAACCAAAAAGTATTAGTTTTTAGCAACAACGTTAAATTTTCTAATTAGCAGTTGCATTTTTATTCAAGAAAGATAAAATTTCTTCTAAAACAGATAAATTAAAAAAAAAAACCCTAAATTTTTAGCAAAACTTTTGGAATTTTTATCTTAGAAAGACGCAATATTTCTACTGAAAAAGATGAATTTTTAAATCGAAAAGACAAATTTTCAAAAAAGTTTTCATTTAAAATGTAGTTCATTTGATTTATTAGCAACAAAATATGAGCTTTAAACGAAAGGTTGATCTTCTACAGAAAGAGTTGAATTTTGAACCCAAAATGAGGAATTTTTAAAATTGAAATAGTTAAATATGTAAATAAATAAATCAAAAATAGTTAAAATTATTTAAATAGCTAATAATTATTGTAAATTTTCGAATTATCGTGAGAAAAAGTGATTGGAAATACATTCTATGTCGATTCCTTAAAAACATTGAGCCTATTCTTCTAAAAACGGCCAGACTCCTAATTTTCCCATGAAAGTAGTTAAAAAATAATAAGTCTTGAAAATTTTATAAGTATAATTAATCATTTGAATTTGTCCCCCTTCCGTAAATAATCGTGAAAAAAATCTTCCCTCCCCCTTACGCTGTTACGTAATTTATGTGCGGCCCCGAACCTAAGCCAATATATTAAAAACAGAAAATCAGAGAAAGAAATGTTCCCTAGAAAAGCCTAAGCGCTTTGAGAGGAAATTCTAAGGAAATTATGACCTAAGGACATTGCTCATTTTTCAAGGTCATTCAGGGTGAACTTTTATTTTGATGTTGATATTAAGCCAATGAAGGCAAGTTGTGAGCAGAAAATAAATATTGAGCAAAGGAAGGCAAGATGTTGTGAATGCGAAAAAAGTGGATAGTCAGATTCACTTTCTTGTGCGCATTGTACAGCATGCAGCTTCAATAACTATTTGAAATAGCACAGTGGAATGTGTAAGCTGTATGAATAACTCATTTTCATCTTATTTCATCTAGATTCATCCGTTTGGGTTGAAAAGTTTTGATTGGTTTGTTTGAGTTAGTTGCTTAGGGTTGATTTGGATTGGTTGGTTGGTCTTCCTTTGTATTGTTTGGTTTGCTTGTTTTTGGTTGGTTGGATTCGGTTAGTTGCTTTGGGTTATTTTGGGTTGTTTTTTCTGTTGGTTGGTTTGGGTTGGTCTGTTTGAGTAAGTTGGTTTTGGTTGGTTGTTTTGGGTTGATTTGAATTGGTTCTTTGGAGTTGGTTTGCTTGTTTTGGGTTGGTTTCTATGATTGATTACGGGTACGTTGATTTGCGTTGATTGGTTTGGGTTGGTTTGTTTGGTTGTTTCGGGTTGATTTGGATTGGTTAGTTGGGGATGGTTTGGAATAGTTGGTTTGATTTGCTCGTTTCGAGTTGGTAGATTTAGATTATTTCGAGTGTGTTGATTTGTCTTTTTGGTTTGGGTCGGCCAGTTGTTTGGGTTGGTTTGTTTAGGTTTGTTCATTTGGGGATCATCTGGATTAGTTAGTTGGGGGTTGGTTTGATTTGCTTGTTTTGAGCTGCTAAGATTCTGTTTGGTTTGGGTTTCTTGCAAATCTTTGATTGGTCTTGGTTGGTTTGGGTTGGTTTGGGTTGGATTGTTTTGTTTGAGTTGATTGTTTGGGGTTGACCTGGATTGGTTGGTTTGGTTTTGTTGGGATTCGTTGGTTATTTCGAGCTTTTTGCTTTAGGTTATTTTAGGTAGGTTGGTTTTGTGTTGGTTGGTTTGGGTCTGTTTGTTTGGGTTGGTTGTTTGGTTTGTATAGGTTTTATGGTTTTGATTATTTGAGTTGGTTCCTTTAGATTGGTTCACTTATGTTAAGAATTCATCTTGTTTGGTTCTAAAGTCGATTATTTCACGACAGTTGAATTACTGCACGATAAATTAATATTTTATAAGGTATTTACAGTTATAGTTAAAAATTCAACTATTTGCTTTTAAATTAAAGTTTTTGTTCAAAATTCTCTTTTTTTTGTAGAAAATTGATCTTTTTGGCTTAAGAATCTCACAACTTAGTATAAAATTAAACTTTTTTAGTTGAATCATCACATTTTTTGTTGTTCACAGTTTTCTTATTTTTTATTAGAATATTAATCTTCTTGTTGGAAAATTCATCTTTTTGGTAGAAAATTACATTTTTTCATTTCAAAATGTAACTATTCTATGTTTAGTTAAAACTTTATCCTGGGACTTTATCTTAGGAATTACAACATTTCTCGTATTGAATGAAATATTTCATCTACATTAATTTTGTTGAAAAGATTTTATAAATGCAAAATTTTCCATGTGAAAAAAGTGGCTTGGGTTTCGAGTCTTCATATACCAACTCGGAATCAAAATTCGAAAAGTTGACCTAAAATGTTTTAAATGTTAATAAATTGATAGATTTTCATACAATTCATAACAAAGGGGGTTTCCTGCATCAGAATACAAATTCGAGGGCGAAATAAAAAATTCAATGTTGATTTAATATTTTGAATATTTTATTTTATTGGTAGTTAATTTTTATTTAATTCCTTCAGATTATTGAAATCCATTAAACATTCCTTAGAACCTCTATAAGTACCAAAAAATGATTCAAATGTTTTGCAATACCTTAAATACTTTCAGATCCCTTGACAATTTCTGAAAAGCTCCAAAAATACTTTAAAATCTTTTGGAGTTTATTCAAATTATTGAAATCTATTACAGATATTATTAGAATTTGTTTAAATACTTTCAAATATTTTAAATCTTTAGGAATACTTTAAACCATTTGAAGGCTTTTCAAATTCCTTGGAGTTCTTTCAGATGATCTAAAATATTTCAAAACGTTGGGAGAAACATTTTTGTAAACAAACACATTTTTTATTGGTATATCGTTTTATTACAAGCCTTTTTTTTAAAGATAACACAGCCACACAAAAAAAGTGTGCGGATCTGGTAACAAGACACACGTATTCCTATTCTCAACCTACTCTAAATAAGCATCTTCTAATTAGGCAGCAACCTGAGAAGCTTCCACAATATAGGGCCATTCTTATCACACGACAAATTATAATGTAATCTGTGGGTCTCAAGACCACAAAGCCCTCGAAATCCAAACTCATTCTTACTCCACTATAAATTATAATAATCGTTTTAGGCTTTAAGGTCGCGAAGCGTTCTCAACCTTTATTTCCTCACCACTTGTTATTAAAATATTCACGTTGGGTCACAAGACCGGCAAGCCTCCGAAATCTTGAATCATACCTACCCCAATCTAAATTAAAATATTCTAATAGATCACGTGTTAAAATCGCTATTGCACAATTTTGTGTACTCGTGTCGAAAAATCACTATCTGAATTTCTTTTGGATATTCGCCAAATATAAATACTTAAAAAAATCTCATAGATTACGTGCTAAGCTGCCTTGTTCACGATCCGGTGCACCCAGATCATCGAATCAGAATCTGGAGTTATTACGGTTATTGACGAAATCAAAATTTGTTTAAAGTCCTTATAGATCACATCCTGAATGACCTAGTGCACGAGCCGGGTCACTCGGAGAAATGTTTTTCGATTGTCTCTAAATTCTGGGAATATGTTCGTCTACCCAACAGTAGTTAATCCACAAACTTATAGACCAGGATTACCAACCCTCCCCAAGTGAGGGGGGGTTGAATTTTCAACCCCAATGTCTGCAGGGGTAGTTTCAAACGCCTGTAACTTCCTTTCTAATTACGCGATTTAAAATTTTTATGAGGTGCTTGATTTTAGTGAGTCCCCTTGCCTCTCACTACACAACCTCTTTATGCTGTTCGCCTCTTCTTCGTACCAGCTTTCCACTTTCTTGGAGTATTATTCTGCTTTCGATTACGTTTAGGCTTCGGGAAAACCTCACTTTTCTCCTCGTAGGAAAATCGTTTCAGATCCAGCTGTCCCTTTACGTTCGGACCGAATGAATGATATTTGAGTGTACCTGGTATCGTCACAGCCTTACTAAATCGATCTGCTAATTTTATTGTCATCGCTGAATGCTCTTCTTTGCTACTGAAAA
>NC_046666.1:2178079-2192187 GCF_010883055.1 Belonocnema kinseyi | reverse complement strand
GGATTAACTACTGTTGGGTAGGCGAATATATTCCCAGAATTTAGAGACAATCGAAAAACATGACTTTTTGAGTTGGGGCAGTTGAGGAATAATGCCCCATATACGGGCGCGTTAGTTTGACTAGCCTGACGTTCAGCATTCTGGCGCGACAGTGTTGACCGCTAGCCACTAAAAACCCAGATTGTAAATTTTGAGTTTTAAAATATACATTATTGTAGAGAAATACGTTCTGAATTTTTTTTGTTTGACTTCAGAAGCAAATCGTATTTGTAACCAAATTGTATTCAATAAATCTGACTCTTATCACATTTAAATAAGTCAGCGCAAATTCGAAGCTTTTAATCTAAAAGGTAACGGCTGTGGTATTTATTGTATAATATAATAAAGCAGTAAAATATTCGCAAGCTACATTTTTGAAACAAGCTTCTAATTAATATATTAATTATTTTATCGTGTACTTCGAAAAGATGAAGATTTTCTGTGGTGTATTCTTAGCTTTGGCCGTTATCCTGAATTCTATTGGTAAATAAAGTAATATAACATATCTTTAGTTTAGAGAAATAAATATTTCCTGCAGACGTGTAAATAGTACATGCATGAAAGTTGAATAATTCTGATGATTAAATTATATAAGAGATAATGCAATCTTCTAATCATAACCTTTGAACAAAAGATCTGAATTTTAACTTTAAAAGAACGAAAAAAATGTCTGTGATGCAAATCGTTTCTATTAGAGGTTAAAAGATGACCCCGCAAAAATGTACCCCACGGCCTAGAAGCAAGAAGTATCGTGACAAAGAAACTAAGACACCCAATCCTCAAGATAAAAGAAACAGACAGATGGACAGACACAAACCTTCTTAAAAATAATTTTTTTTCCGAATCAGGGACTCTCAAAATGAGGAGATATAATGAACACCGACTAAGCCAAATTTTACTGAAAACCAATACCTTCTAGGTAGGATTAGGTTGTTAAGATATAACCATCTTAAGCTGCGCCAAGATTTTAATATGTTTTCAATTAAACATAATAGAATATTGAAAAACCAATGGATGATGTTAAGGAATTTCGTGAAGTAGATATAACGTACATTAAAATTGGTGCAGATGGCGGTAGAGGTTTTTTAAAAAATAACATTATCTATTCAATTGTTGGACAATGAGTTGATGCTTTCAAGTAAAAACAAACGGCAACGTTATAGTGAAGGAGTAGTTGCCAAGAATTTCAAAGATTCTGGTGTCAATAAATTATTTTTGATAGTTGTAACACAATTTCCTTGAGTAAATCATGATAATTTATCAGTTTTGTGGGACTAACTAAATCTAAAGGACTTCGAGGGTAAACTTTATGTGAATCTAAAATTATTGAGTTGCATTGAAAAGTTTAAAGCTTGGAAAGCAAACGAAGCTAAAAAAGACGATTTTGAAAATTGTTTAAATTGTTGCAATTTACTGATAATTTCATCAGACGAAGAAAAGCAAATTATTGACTTGATTGCACCGCCCGAGTTACATTTGTTAATCGGAGTTGTAAACACTTTATTCAATAGTATGTACAAAAAATTTGAACAAATTTGTGAAATGTGGGCTAAAAAGTGCAATGTCAGCCGAGAAACCTTATATGGAAGTGCAGGATTGAATGAAAATTCGTGTAAAACATTATTAAACAAAGTGGATGTTTTACGTGAAATTTGTACAACAACCTGTAATTGTTCTTGTTTGCAATCTGTTACGTGTTTTGACGCATTCAAAGAGGTTCTAGATTCTTGTTTTTCAAATGATTTAAAATCAGATTACCTTGACAAGATCGCTGTTTAAAAAAAGTTATTTAGATTGAGAGATAAAAGTAGCTCCCGAAGTTCACGCCGCTTCTTTCATTAGTATTAAAGATTTTTGGAAGAAAAAAAGAAAGGATTGGGGTGCTAATATACTTGCTAAATATACTCAAACTTTAAGTATGCGCAATAGCTTGTAATATTGTTTTGTCAAATAAAAATTATTTTATAATTTTCAAAATACGGCTGGTTTTTATTAATTAATGAAATATATTCACATAAAACATTCAAAATACTATTTCAGTAATGATTTTCAAGTACATTGTGAGAAATATCGGTGTGAGGTTTAATATACATGTGTGTGAAGCAGATATGCACTGCCGCTACTGAAATGTAACATACATTGGTGTAGTGAATTTAATATACATGTGTATTAAATTTAATATACAGGTCAGTACAGTAATGTGCGTAAAAACTCAACCTGCTTTCATTTCTTTAAATCTTGTCAAATATTCTCAAATAAATTAATAATCTAGAATTCGCCACTCAGATGTTATTTATAATGAAAGTGCAATGTACGGGTAAATTTTTTTTCCTAAATTCGTTCTAAATGGTCAAAATTTAAGTCGAATACAGTTAATTGTGGGCTAAGTCTGTTATTTATTTGCATAATTGAACTTTTCGACTTGAAATCCAATTTTATTTTTGGTTAAAAGAAAGAGAGTATCATGTTTTATTATTTAGAATCGCAAATTACAGCTAAACTTATTTTAAATTTGTGAAAAACGAAATTATATGATTTTTCTCGCAAGTGATTAACGTGAATGTATGTGAAATTTAATATACGCGCTCTTAATGGCGATTTCATATGCTTAGTATATTAATTTTCATACACATGGGTATATTAAAGTTAATATTATTTTTAACAGTGTACTTTAACTTGCTTATATGATTTTTCAAGCTCGTATATATTTCAACAACTTTCCACTCGTAACTTTGGAGTCCTCGAACTTTTTATATAAAATTATTCAGCCCCACCGTAGTCTCCAATGCAACACGGCGATATTCCATCCTGCCAAACTTGATTATGAGATCCAGAAATCTACCACCCTTATAAAGTAAATGCTAGCACTCAAATTTATTTCCATTAAATTATTCATTAGTTCTTCACAGTAATGAAATTTCTTCATTTCCAAGCACTATATCTTAACGTAATCAAATATTTTAATATCGATGTTTAAAAAAAAATAGATTTTGCTTTTTGTGGAAAATTTGTTTTTCAATTATAACTTTTCTAATTATCATAATTTATTGTAATAAGGATCTTTGCATCAAACCAAATTGAGTGATTGATAAATTTAAGGAATTTTTGAAGGGCTTTGTTTGGTTGACATCGTCTATGCTCGGCTACACTTTGTCTAATGCTAGGCTCGCTATAGCATAGCTTCCGACTACTGCATTAAAACATGCGAATAATCGCCTTGGTCCCTCTGTTGTAACCGACTTTAGTCATTTTTCCAGTAACAAGTTCTTAGTGTGTAAATTGAACGTAAGTAATAACAAAAGAGTGAAAATAAACACTAGCATGAAGTGAGTCTAAACAAATGTTAAGGTTCTCAGCAATTTTGATCGTTTTGTTCCGCCATATTGGATGTGCCATTTTTTATTTTGAAATTAAATACCTGATTTACGTTCAGCAACGCAAGACACATATGTATCACCAATCTTATCAAGGTCCGAACATTTTTATTAACAGAGTTAAAAAAAAAAGTTGTCAGCCACAGTAACGGAATCAGACTTACCATAACTTTTTGAGCTCGCTAAATCCGAATCCAGACTCGTATCATGTCACATTTCGTCCATAACCTCAGGAATCCTAGAAAATCGCTGCTTTCAGGTGAAAAATGATTCTCGTATATTAAAATGTGGTCATATTCTATGTTCTCTATGTCGCTCAGTAGGAATCCGCAGACGTCTAATTCGTCACGATCTTTCTTTGAGGTTAGGGATGAACCGTGACGTCATAGAACTACAACGACTCCTGATGCGTACTCATTGACTTCGAAAACACAAAAAATGACAACTTTTCATAGACGAGAATCATGTTTTATTTGAAATCATCGATTTTCCACGATTTTTTAGGTTGGGGACGAAATGTGACGGAATGGAGTCAAAATGGCTCCGTATTCCGACTTAGCAAACTCAAAAAGGTAGGTGAGGCCTATTGTGGCTTCTGGGACTGACGACTTTTTCTTGTGCAGCTTTCAAATTCATGCCCACCAAATTAAATCCAACATTATGAATTTCAAAAATTCAACTTCGGATTTGTATTCTGCGATCCCAAAAAGCTTCAATACTACATTTTTTGGAATCATTTACAGCAAGAGTTAAACTGCAAGGAGAGCAAGGAACATAAAGTGCTCTCAGGTTAATGTCGAGTATCCTCTTCTGAACACAATTGTGTTTGCATCTCATGTTAGTATTATTGACTGATAATGATTTAAGGTTAAAACAACGTAAAATCCGCAAGAATGTTCAAAATTTTTTATAGTTTACATAAAATAGCAGAAAGTACGTTTCAAGGGAGAGGAATTTAAGTTAAGGCTAGCGGACCTCGCTCGAATACTATATGCGCATGACGACGTGTGTGCTTAAGGTTTTACTGCAGCGAGATTTAGTGTTTTCATGGTGGTATAACTGTGCCCTATCCTTTAGCGTTGTATTTCATTTCAGCTGCCAACTGCACACGATCAAAATTAAACGACTTTTAATTTTTATTTCAAGCGTCCAATTTCGTGAATTCAACAATTTAATCCCGTATAACTTTTCTCCTGCCGACCTAATCATTTAGAAACTTCGCCTACTGCATCTCAAAGTCACACTTTACAATATACTTGATTTTTACGTCGATCCTATCACTACGAATAATTTTTTCGGAGGGAATGGAGTAAAAATACACGTGCTGCCATAAGAGCCCATGTATATCTACTCAACTTTGAAAACTCATTACTCGACACCCAGCGACATGACTTTTTTTTAGAATTTGATAAGGTGGCGTAAAGAACCATAAACAAAAAAGCTACAAAACCTGTAAAAAGGGCAGAACATTCTTGAAATCAAAGACTGCAGGTCGTAATGCCGGTCAGTCTAACAAAGTATTGTATCTCATTTTTGAAACAATAAAGAACACTCTGAGGTATTAGCCTCAAAGTTTCAAACTTTTATAATATTGAATTTCACAAATTCAACATTGGTGACAGCAGTGGGATCTGTCAAACAACGGGCCATTTTGAGGATTCAGAATTGCAGTTGGTGTTTTCCATAACACTAAGTGAATACCAACAGTCCCATCTATCTACGATCTTACGATCACCAGAGAGTCATCTCAAAGTAACTTTGGTTACCACAACTTGAACGAGGCCCACAAGCAGGTGGAAGAGGCTTGTCAAACAGGACAGTAAGCCCTACAGAATCCAAGAAGAAACAGAAGGGAAACCAGCCCTTGACTATCTGCAAGATCCGCAAATCCAGTAGTAACTACAGCCAGAGAAAATCAACTTTCTGTGATTTGCCGAAAGAAGATTCGACGCAGCATCAAGAGAATCAAAACGCTATAAGAAAAACAGCAATCTACAAGACAACAACGTAAGTTAAAAAGAAAAGGCAAATTTAAAAGAAATCGAATCAATAAGAATAAAGTCCGAAACTAATGTGAAATCAGAGTTAATTTCACATTAGCCAGGAAAAGTCTTGTGAGTCGGGTAAAGTAATGCTTCATACGCCCAGGTGTTACTTTTTCTGAATAAAATAAAAAATACTACATTTGAATCTATGCATTGTAATAGAACGATGCAGTGAATTAATCTGTATTAAATACACTTTCCGAAATAAACAAAATTTTTTAACTTGTAACGCGACACACTGGCGTGGAATTCATGTAGAGAGAGTAGGGAAACATTGACAATAGAATCAGACTCTTCAGCCCCCTCCCTAACTATTACTGACATACTTGACGATAACCGATACCACGCAGCAATGGCTTCATCACGAGCACAAAGTCCGGACATACTTCAGGTAATTTTAAGGAACCTCGAAAGAATGGAATTAAGATCAAATTTCTTATTTGAACCAAGAAGATTTGAGGGAGACATGATGACAGAAGATGAAGATAACTTGGACTCAGACCAAGAGGAATTAACCTGGGAAGCAGAATATGTTTTTACAAAAACGTGTAAGATGATCCCTGATCATTAAGAACACTTTTTGGGGAACGAGAGAGTTTAGACTCGTTACAAAAACAAAGAGACATGTGCATGATGGGAAAAACGGAGAGCTTCAGAAGTTAACATAATTTTGAGAGAAAAACGAAGATTATCGAACAAAGCAACGATGAATCAACCAAAAATCTAACTCTTAAATGCAATGTAGAGCAGTACCAGCCTCGTACCAGCCTCGAACAGCCGTCCACCAGACCGATCTCAGCCGAACGACGATTATTTCACCTTAGCGGAAGAAGAGAAACAGGAATATAACCAGCACCCCGAAGTAGACAGTTACAACCAATATCTAGAGACCGATGAAGACTCGACACGCCGATTGCGGTTTTAAAATTCAATCAGATAAAGGCATGTGAATGCATCATAGATACAGGTAGTAATGTATTTATTATTAAAGAAATTTACGTGAAAGGAACAAATCTACAAAGGTATGCACCCCACAATGTATTCACGATTGGAAATTCCCCAATAAAATTTGAATACGCAGTAAAGTTAACTACCTTTGGTACGGAATCAGTATTCCAGGTAATAAAAGAGGATGATTCATTTAAAGAACCTATTTTACTGGGAACGAATTTTCTATATGATCAAAAATTTTTGATTGATCTTAACAAAGGTACTATGAAAATAGGTACTAAAATATTGCATCCGCAACCAACGAAGAAATTGAGAGATATGATTTACTTCGTGAATTTTAAAGAAGGTTTTTCAGTGATAACAAAATTGGGAAAGGATCATAAACCTATTTTACCTGAAAATACAGCTAGTATTGACAATTTTTATGGAGCAGAAGAAGCGAGGTGAAATGACACAGTTAAATACAATAAAGATACTTACTTTAACATTATAAAAAAGACGGAAGAAAGATTTAACGAATTATTAGAAAAAACGAGACTAAAACACATGAATGAACGGAGGCAGGAAGTTGAAACATTACTGAAGGAATATCACGACATTGTCCTTTAAATGGTGACCCTGCACCAATGACAAAATTAGCAACTCATGAAATAAGAACAACGGACGAAAGCCCAGTCAATACGAAGAATTATAAATATCCACCAATCAAACAAGATGAAATGTTTTGTCAAGTTAAAGAACTTTTATCGAATTAATTATAAGAGAAAGTATTTCTCCTTATAATTCCCCGATTCTGGTAGTCCCAAAGACAATTGACGCAAGCGGTCAGAAGACATTGAGATTAGCAGTGGATTACAGAAAACGGAACGAAAAGACAATATTAGATAAATATCCTCTGCCAAACATAGATGAAATCATTGAGCAACTTGACAATGCTAAATATTTCTCTTGTCTGGATTTAGCAGCAGGGTCCCACCAAATCCCTATGTATAAAAACAGTATAGAGAAAACTGCATTTAGTACCAGAGACGGGCACTACGAATATACTATAATGCCATTTGGATTAAAAAATGCCCCGCCTACTTTTCAGCGAATGATAAACAATGGATTGCGAAGATTAATAGGCAAAGAAACTTTCGTATATATAGATTATATCATAATATATGGAAAAACTCTTAAAGAACACAACGAAAATTTACGAAATTTATTCGAAAGACTAAGACAGGTTGGATTAAAATTAAATCCAGACAAATGCGAATTCCTGAGACCAGAACTTTAATATTTAGGTCACATAATCACGACTGAAGGAATAAAACCAAATCCAGAGAGGATTGCAAAGGTAAAAAATTATCCAAGACCTAAGAATCCGAAAGAAATTAAACAGTTTCTAGGACTGATAGGATACTTTGGAAAATTCATTAAGAATTTTTTTAAAACAGTCAAACCTTTAACACAATTGTTAAAGAAAGAAAGAGAATTTAATTGGACGCAAAAGGAAAACGATTCATTCGAATCAATGAAGAAAGCATTGACTACGTCCCCGATATTAAGTTATCCTAATTGGAATGAAGAGATCATCCTCACAACAGACGCATCGAACGAGGGAATAGGTGCAGTATTATCTCAAGGAAAGATCGGCCTAGATAGACCAATTGCATTTGCATCAAGAACCCTAAATAAAGCTGAGGAAAATTATACAACAACCTAAAAAGAATAACTGTCCATAGTATGGGCAGTAAAACATTTTAGATGCTTGCTTTACGGTAGAAAATTCTAAATTATGACCGATCACAAACCTTTACTTTGGGTATTTAATGTAAAAGGCCCTACAAGTCGTCTACTAAGATTGAGGATCAAACTTGAAGAATATGATTACGAGGTCGTTTATAAGAAAGGCATAATGAATACGAATGCCGACGCCTTATCAAGAATACCACAAGATAAAGTCATGATAACGCAAAAAGACATTGACAAAATAATGTAGGACGCAATGAGTAAACCAGACTTTGAGAAAGTACGAACACTCAGTAAGGAATCAGAGGAAATAAAAAGAGATAAGGAAATTCATTTTACAACATCTTTTCGGTTTGAAACAAATGACATTAAATGTTTACAACCAAGAATGACAAAAAAGGAATTCAACGAAAAAACAAAATAAATTAGAAATAAAGTTTACAATTGGAAAATTATTATACATGGTAATCCCATAAAATCAGCCAAACAAGAGATTATCAGAAAATTAAGAGGAATCAATCCTAACGTACATATTGAATGGAGAAATGAACAAGTAAATATAAAAAACTTAGACAAACCTGAAGGAATAGCTGAAGTAGAAATAGGAGAAGAATTAGAAATTATAGCTTAATGAGGTAGTGCGAAGTTAGGTAAAGTTATTAAGTTAATTACTGCAGCGAAGCCAGTACTAGATGGATATTTTAACATGGATAATGCAACACCAGTAGGAGAATTAACAAAAATCTTGGAACCAATTAAAGATAAAAGATTGAATTGGATAATAAAAGTATACGGCTTAAAAAATAAAGTAAAAGAAGATCGTATAGAAAGAATTATACGAAATTTTGGAAGCAACGCTAAAGTAATATGGATTAAATATTTACCGGGCACTGAAGGAACTATTAGGAAAACAACTGTATTCAAACATAAAATATTAAATCAAATGTTAATTAGAAATAAACATGGTCCTACAAGAATTAGAGAAATATGGATAAAGAATTAAGAATATGAAAAAGATGAGAGAATAAAAATTTCGCCACAAGAGACAGAAGAAACTGTGATTAAATTCTTTTCTAAACAACTAAACGAACATGCTATTAGAATATTTTATAAAGAATTACAGGAAAGAGAAATCGAGAACTTTTAGTAAGAGTATGGAACGGAGAAAACCAAACAATATATTTGACAAAAATGACTGACAACACAAACCGAAGCGAAATTATAAGATAAGCTCATCCAGGGATATTGGGTGGTCATTACGGAAAAGACATTACCGTACGACGAATTAGAAATATCACTAATTGGCCAAATATCACTAAAGACGTAGAAGGATTTATAGAAAATTGTATTATTTGTCAAAAATTCAAATGAAAGATAGATACCTCATACACTGTACCAGACATACCCGAAGCTCCAAGCGATAAGATAAGCATGGACCTTATGGGCGCGTTTAAAGCTACTAGTCAAGGAAATGAATACATTGCCGTAATTCAAGATTACTTAACAAGGTGTATCTCATTAGAGGCCATCAATACTAAAGAAACAAAGAATGTAATAAAGGCCGTATGGAATGGATGGTTAAAACAGAATGGAAAACCTAAAGAAATACTAACAGATAAAGTAACCGAATACACTTCTGAAGAATTTAAACGATTAACGAAGGATTTAAGAATTAAGCACACTTTTACAACTATGGTAGCTATCATCCACAAAGTGATGGAAAAAATTAAAGATCTCACAAGAAAATTGTAGAGTACATCTCAATGCATACACGTGATTTAGAAAATTGGGATGAAACACTAGAAAAGCAACTATAACTTAAAACATGAAAAGCGTCGAGATGATTGTCCTGAAGCGATGGGAGCCCTCGTAGATACCAAAGGGGTTGGGAGTGGAGTGTTCGAGTCCTTCGATTCTCTGACAGGCTGGTAGCACAAGACTGATCTCCTCGGGGCAGGTTTCGGTAATTAAGGACTGGGGGTATTGTTCCCCACTCCAAATCATGGGCCCGCAGGGCCGTACGATAGCGGGGTGCTTGTAACTTTGTTACAATTGGTTACACACCTTACAAATTGCATTTCGGCCGAAAGGCAAGAGAAATATATGAGGAAGAAGAAGAAAAACGATATTACGAAAAATTGGAACGACAGAAATGACTAAATGAAAATAAAATAGAAGAATCTCGAAAAAAAATAAAAGAAGCACAAGAAGTGCAATCAAAACCCTTAAAAGAGAAACCCTTCAAGCCAGGCGACAAATTACTACGGAAAAACCATAGAGACATTAGAGAAATAAATTCAAGACCAGCAATTGAAAATTTAGCAATGAGAAATTTATCAAGAGTTAGTGACGAAAATAGAAGAAATATTATTTTCCAAGACAAAATCACGCTAATTAATACCTTCATTACGGAACTTAATGAAGATATTAATACAGCTTTAAACTCAATTAATGTAGGAAAGCACGGAATTATAGAGTCAACTCTAGTTACACCAAAAATAATTAAAGAAACCATTATGGAATTTGAAAAAGAACATAACACTAGATATCATTATGAAGGGTCTGAAATAAATTATCAACGAATAGTTGATTCTAGTGAGATCAACATACTCACTAAACAAAACTCTCTAATATACATTTTACAAGTACCTTTGCTAAATCAAAATGAATTAACCATTGAACGTATAATTCCTATCTCTCACAAAAAGAAGGATAATGTTTATTATAATAAAATAGTCGACCCTGAATATATATTAACTGAAAAATATCACTATGTGCCTATAGAAAAGGAACAACTCAAAGAATGTAAAAATCTAAACACTTTTAAAATTTGCAAGCAAAGTCATCCTAACTATATTATTCATCAACAAGATACTTGCTCTCAGCCAGGAACCTATATTTTGAAAGGAGACAAATATAAATATATGACTTCGAGAATAACATTGAGCTTATATTCAAGCGCAGGAAATACAACTAGATATTTTGTAAATAACATTTCATACACCGACAATTTGTCAAATGTAGATCTATTAAAACCGCGATTAATAACAGTACCCAATATTGTAGATTCAAATAGTTTCAAAGAATCGTCTATAAGCTTGGATAATGCAGAATTACAATTGCAATCATTACAAGTAGGTCGACGAAACCAAACTTGAAAAGAAATTACGTTAGAATGGAGTAAAAACTTTGGATATCTTTCCATTGGAATTATCAGCTTTCTAGTATTATATAAGATAGGAATATTTAACGCTCTAATAGATTTAACGAAAAGAATGTTTGGAAATTATCACAATAACTGTAGTTTCGGTAATCATGCACCAACTCAACACCAAGAGATACGGGAAATGTTACCAATAATTGACACTGATATTAGAATTAAGACTCCTAGAAGGAAACATGTATCTAGCTATTAACTCGAAATTATAAACTCATTAGAATTTCTACGATAAAGCACACTTTAAGAGGGGAGATGTTGGAAATGTGCAAACATAGACATTTAATACCAACTAATACCAGTTAGAATTAGTAACTACATTAGTAACTAATGGGCATACGAAATAGGTGATAGTATATAGGCTACAGAACCTGTAAAGAGGAAGAAAATTCTTGCAATCAAAGGCTGCCGGTCGTAGTGCCGGTCAGTCTAACAAAGTATTGTATCTCATTTTTCAAACAATAAAGAACACTCTGAGGTATTAGCCTCAGAGTTTTCAACTTTTATAATATTGAATTTCACAAATTCAACATACCACCATGAATTTTTTCAGATGTTTCCTATTATTTTTTCAATAAAAAACTATGGTTCAAAGTTCACTGTTTTTAAAAGCTATCAAACTTCCTTACTTTTCATCAGATTTTCAGATCTGTAAACTACAAATAATTTTTTGGAATATTACTTTTCGGCTCATTAACGTACAACATTTGCACCTATAAAATGAGACATTTTTCATTAACCTACCATTCTCTCTTCACATACTTATTCAACGGCAAAGCCAGAGGACTCGAATTTTCTCGCCGATAGTAGGTGGGTAGTTTTGGTGACCGTTAGAGCGAGCAGGAGGACATGGAAAATAACCATAGCTCAGCAAGGAAATTACTTGATACTAAATCAAGTAATTAAGTGAAATAATTTTACAAAAGCTGACCACTTGTAACCTTTATCAAAAATCTTAGCCAAATTTTCTTGTTTTCTAAATTTTTGACCAAAACCACGAAATAAAAGACAACTTCTCGCTCTCGTCAGTCACGATGGTTCCTGGAGTATTTCAAGCAAGAAAAAACTTTCACTTTCAAGTGGTTTCCATGCAACAAAAATTAACATTAACAGTGTGAAAGTTACCCTGACACAAGTTGTTCTTTTCTTCAGACCTAGCGTACAAAACGTCAACTGCTGAACATTATTTTCGCAGTTTTGCCGCAAAAGAAAACAGTTTTATTTTTATAATTATTACGAAAACTGCAAAAATAGCAGAAGCTAAAAAATTCTTGTCAACAAAGAATATTTAGATTTTGTTTTTTCTAAGAATATATATTTTTATAGGATGGAATTTTTTTTTTACAAGTTTCCATGAGCCAAAGGCAGTAAACTAGAAACATCATAGACGCTTATAGAATTGTACTCCTCAATTTTAATGTCGTTTACAACTTTTAGTTTACCAACATTCAGTTCTATTGATATGCCCACTGTAGCTGAATTGCATAATTATATATTTGTAGCGACTGTGCTATATGGTAGCAAGACATGGACCTATCAAGAAAGGGATAAAATTGAATTTAACAGGATTGACAATTAATTCCTGTGCATAATATGTGGAATAATACTGACGGACATAATGCGTGACGAAATAAACCTGTAAGAATGTGTTGCAAAAGAGACACTATTTCAGACGGTGGAAATGAATCGGTTAAGATGGTTCGGTTGTGATGATGGAATGAAAAATGATTGACTATCATACCAAGTGTATCGAGATAAAGTAAATGGTAGTGTATTTAGAGGCAGAACGCGGGAAGAATGTTTAAAATGTGTGAATGAAATCCTAATAAGAAGAGATGTAAGAAGCCATGGAAACACGAGATCTCTCGTGAAAAAATCATGGACTTGAAGAAACCTAGAGAAATATGCCAGTTTAGGAAAGTATGGCCACAAATAAGTAGTAAAAAGAGTGTTTGTAGAGTGAATGTCTCCTTACACAAGAAGACCTTGGATACTAAGAGGCCTGTATGGGGCAGCTCACATGCAGACTTTGCAAGCAGAAGAAAATGGACAAAGTTTGAAAAGAGAACATCATGTACCCTTTTTAAATAAGTACCCGAAGCTAGTCACAAGCATTAATTAGCATCATTTTGCGGATCAAAAACGCTCAATATCTGTAAGCAGATTGATTTCGGCTGTTGAAATAGCTTATATAAAAATGGAGGTGGAACAGCAGATTCCTATTAAAGAACCCCTCTTGGTTTGGACATGGTGCACAACATCCGGTACAAGTACATGGCGAATGTGCATCTACGTTGGCATGGTATTTTTGGAAGATCATTAAACATTGATGTTTGTCACGCAATGGCTCAGAGAGAATATACGCACAGACATAACGATTTGGCGGATATAATACTAGAACAATTTGCCATTAACCTAAGACTCTTAACAGAATGAATGCCTTTCTCAAGATATACTCCAATGCCCGTTTTAGAAAACGAAGATTACACAGGCCAACAATTCTCAGAACCAGAGACCAGACCTACTATACCCGAAGGTTTTTGCTGCGCTGAATCCGAATCTGACCTCAGAAAAATTCAATCAATGATATATCGATGAAAAAAAAAGCTATCTTGAATCTGAAAAATGGATTTCAGAGGGCAAGGCTGCTCCTTTGTGATGCTTTCGCCCGTTTTTGAAAAAAAAAATTATTCAAGATGCTATGTAACCTCAAATATAGCAAAAAACGGTGTTTTTTGCACTTTTAGG
>NC_046666.1:2176000-2177979 GCF_010883055.1 Belonocnema kinseyi | reverse complement strand
GAGGTCGGATTCGGATTCAGCGCAGCAAAAACCTTCGGGTATACTAGGTCTGGTCTCTGGTTCCGGACCTTTGTCAAATTTTGTCGGCCTGTGTAATTTAGACTATTGATTCAGAAATTTTTAAGATTTGTATTTGTATTCAAAAATGGTTCAAATAGTTGAATCTGGCAAGATAATTTCCACCGATTAAAAATCATTTCCGTACGTAATATCTGGAAGCCTTGAAATTATTAAAACAATGCATCAAAATAATTTAAACATTAAACTGTCCAGCCATTTTGGTCCAAAAAGTGCTTTTTGTTACAACGTGGAACGCGTTGAGGTGATACATGTGTTTGAATGAATAAGTCGCGCGGCAGAAATTAAAAATTCTTTATTTCTCAATAATGATTTGTTTTGAATAATTATTATGGTAGAACGTATATTTACTCTTAAAAGTTAAGCTTCCTTTTTGAACAGCTTTCCCGCTGAAAGTTTTTTGTTTCTAAAAATTAAACTCAGCCCACATGAGTTGAAATATATAAACGCAAGTTTCTTGCTTTCCACTTTACTGCTCTCTGGTGATCCGGCGGGGAGATGTTGTCCAAATTAAACCAACAAATTGTGCCACTAACAACAGTTCTGACATTTTGCATTGAATTGAATTAAGGAAAAGCAAAAAAAAAATATTTATATATAAAAAATAGGAATAACTATTACTAGTTATTAAAAAAAGAAGGTCATGAAAATACGTAGTTTAATATGAATAAAGTTTAATTTTGAGGTGCATTTTTAAAGAAGTTCGAACGTTACTGCAATGACTTATTTTCCTGATATTATTGATATTACCGTTTGTCAAAATTTGAAAAAAATTATTTGTCGTTAAAATTATTAATGTAATTATTGAAAAAATCTCTAATATTTAAGACCTCAATATCAAAAATATTTGAAACATATATATGATCAGAAGAATTATTAAAAAATATATCACTTATATCCAATATAAATATAATAATAAATAATATGTAAGACTACAACGTAGGTTGCATAGTAAAGAATCTTTGTACCTTTAAAATCTTAACAATTACAATTTTTAAAGGAAATATTTTTTCAAGTAATGGTAATTATAACTAAAATGTTTGAAAGAATAATTTGTTAAAAAGTCAATAAAAAGACTGATAAATGAGAAAATGGAATTAAGATTATTTGATCAAATGTATATATTTGTTTAAATTGACCCGAACATCAGATATTCATTTATACAGTTCAATCAGTGATTAGTGATCAGTACGGTACGTTTGTTTATAGAGTTTAATAGTTTATAGACTGTTCATTCTAGAAATGAGGTTCGCAATAATTTAATTATTTCATTTAAAATCTCCTTTAAATGTAAATTGTTTAATAAAATTATTAGGCCTTAAATGCAGCGAGAAAAAAACTTGCAAGATTACGGAACAAATAAATTAAAAAACTGTATAAATGTATAGATGAGGTTCGGTTCAATTTAAAGATATATACCAATTATATTAAATAATATTGAATTCATTTGCTCATTCATCAGACTTTTCATTCACTTTTTACCAAATTACTAGATTTTAAAGATGTAAAGATTCTTTACTATGCAGCTCAAGTTGTAGTTTTACATATTTCAATTATTATTATATTTATATTGGATATACACTACCGGTCAAAAGTTTGTGTTCACTTAGAAAAATCGTTTTTTTTTTTATATTTATCGCTTTAAGTATACCGGTGCTAAAAAAAATGCCTCTTTAAAAGGTTGATTGTTTTCGAAATTCTGTCTAAAACAAGCCCAGAGTGAAGCCTATTTGTCTAGTTTTTAAGGGGATATTGCAAAAATAGTGTAAATTTTAATGTTTTCTTAAATTTTCAATAAATTCCGAAATAGTCAACGTTTTTCAATGTTCTTGGGCTTATTTTGAAGCATTATACGCCATATCACAACAAGTTACGACTATGAATCGTAAAAAATTTCTTTT
>NC_046666.1:2174886-2175900 GCF_010883055.1 Belonocnema kinseyi | reverse complement strand
GTGCATGTGTATGCGGTAGTAGTTCTCTTACGATCCGGAGGTGAAATGTTGCTCAAACTAACCCAACAGATAGCGCCACAAAAAGTAGGTTTGACTTTCGAATTGAATTGCATTAAGGGAAAGCAAAAATAATAAAAACTTGATTCTGTTTGCAAATAAACAGGAAATATATGAAAAAATAAGAGCAACTATTCATAATTATAAAAAAAATTCATTAAAATATGTAGTTCAATGTGAATAAAATTTAACTTTGAAATACATTTTGCGGATATTAATGATTTTATTATTTGTTAAAGTTAAAAAAAATTATTTATTCTAAAAACTATGAATGTAGCTAATGAAAAAATTAATAATATTTAAGACCTCAGTGACAAAAATATTTTTAACTATACATGATTAGAAGAACTAATAAAAAATATATCACTTACACTACCGGTCGAAAGTTTGGGTTCACTTAGAAAAATCTTTTCTTTTTGTATTTATTGCTTTAATTATACCGGAGCTAAAAAAATGTCTCTTTAAAAGGTTGATTGTTTTTGAAATTCTTTTTAAAATAAGTCCATGGTGAAGCCAGTTTGTCTAGTTTTCAAGTAGATATTGCAAAGATAGTGTCAATTTCGATATTTTCTTAAATTTTCAATAACTTCCGAAACAGTCAACGTTTTTCAATGTGCTTGGGCTCATTTTGAGGCTTTTTTCACCGTATTTGTAACAAAAAAGTTGGAAAAATTGAAATATTATTGTTATTAAAAAGAATATTTTTTTAAAATATATGAAACATATAATCATGAATTTTCTATGTAATTTCCTCAAAATATATATTTATTTAACTTTTATTCTGATTTGCCTACAGATAAAATGTTTTCAAATTTATCCAACTTTTTTTATTACAACTTCAAGTTCTTGCAATTCGAAAAGAAATTTTTTACGATTCATAGTCGTAACTTGTTGTGATATGGCGTATAATGCTTCAAAATAAGCCCAAGAACATTGAAAAACGTTGACTATTTCGGA
>NC_046666.1:2173452-2174786 GCF_010883055.1 Belonocnema kinseyi | reverse complement strand
AAAAGAAATTTTTTACGATTCATAGTCGTAACTTGTTGTGATATGGCGTATAATGCTTCAAAATAAGCCCAAGAACATTGAAAAACGTTGACTATTTCGGAAGTTGTTGAAAATTTAAGAAAACATTAAAATTTACACTATTTTTGCAATATCCCCTTAAAAACTAGACAAATAGGCTTCACTCTGGGCTTTTTTTAGACAGAATTTCGAAAACAATCAACCTTTTAAAGAGGCATTTTTTTTAGCACCGGTATACTTAAAGCGATAAATACAAAAAAAAACGATTTTTCTAAGTGAACACAAACTTTTGACCGGTAGTGTATATCCAATATAAATATAATAATAATTGAAATATGTAAGACTACAACTTGAGCTGCATAGTAAAGAATCTTTACATCTTTAAAATCTAGTAATTTGGTAAAAAGTCAATGAAAAGTCTGATGAATGAGCAAATGAATTCAATATTATTTAATATAATTGGTATATTTCTTTAAATTGAACCGAACCTCATCTATAAATTTATACAGTTTTTTAATTTATTTGTTCCTTAATCTTGCAAGTTTTTTTCTCGCTGCATTCAAGGCCTAATAATTTTATTAAACAATTTACATTTAAAGGATATTTTAAATGAAATAATTAAATTATTGCGAACCTCATTTCTAGAATGAGCAGACTATAAACTATTAAACTCTATAAACAAATGTACCGTACTCATGACATTGGGGGTTGAAAGCAGAGCAAAAAAATCTTATGAGATTAAGTAACAAATCACTGATTGAACTGTATAAATGAATATATGATGTTCGGGTCAATTTAAACAAATATATACATTTGATCAAATAATATTAATTCCATTTTCTCATTTATCAGTCTTTTTATTGACATTTTAACAAATTATTCTTTCAAACATTTTAGTTATAATTACCATTACTTGAAAAAATATTTCCTTCAAAAATTGTAATTGTTAAGATTTTAAAGGTACAAAGATTCTTTACTATGCAACCTACGTTGTGGTCTTACATATTATTTATTATTATATTTATATTGGATATAAGTGATACATTTTTTAATAATTCTTCTGATCATATATATGTTTCAAATATTTTTGATATTGAGGTCTTAAATATTAGGGATTTTTTCAATAATTACATTAATAATTTTAACGACAAATAATTTTTTTCAAATTTTGACAAACGGTAAAATCAATAATATCAGGAAAATAAGTCATTGCAGTAACGTTCGAACTTCTTTAAAAATTTACCTCAAAATTAAACTTTATTCATATTAAGCTACGTATTTTCATGACCTTCTTTTTTTAATAACTAGTAATAGTT
>NC_046666.1:2173111-2173352 GCF_010883055.1 Belonocnema kinseyi | reverse complement strand
TGATCAATTATTAGTATAAACAAATATGTACGAAAAAAAATGAGTTTTCGAGAATCTGATTCGTTAGCGAGAAAATATGATCGTGAACATGTACGAAAAATACTTGGAAATCATTACCTGATGGTGCAAGATAACATTAGTACGAGGGTAGTTCAATAAGTCCTTAGAATGAAGTATAAAAACAATTTTTTTTGGGTAAATTTTTTTTTATTTTTCAACATAATCTCCTTGAAGCTCTATA
>NC_046666.1:2169204-2173011 GCF_010883055.1 Belonocnema kinseyi | reverse complement strand
CTCGTCCTATCGAAAAATAATTATTAATAAATTTATAGATCTTTTTAGGCGAACAACTGTTGTCTGTTAATTTAAGTTCATACCTTGTGTCATTTTTTCAAACAAATTTAATATTTTTATTTTGAATGTTATTTTTTACAGCCAAAGCAAAAACTACGTGTCCTATCAAAAATTGTAGCTATTTTTTGGATGAACAAGTTTTGTCTCATTTTTTCTCGTAGCGTATATAAAAAAGTGATTAATTCTTAATTTGTAGTTCTTTTCAGGTCGCGCAATTTGTGCTTTTACATTTTTTTCGTATCTTGCATAGTTTGACCAAAAAATGGAATTTTTGGATTTTTCATTATTTTTGGTACGATCAAATTTGGAATGTTCAACTTCTCGACCAATTTAAAAAAGTTGTTATGACGATCTTGCAGGGCTTTTAAAAATCAACGTTTTTCTTCTCTTGACTTTTTTTCATAGCATGCGCTGTTTGGCTTCAAATGTTCATTTTAGTTTGTTTTTTTGGATTTTGAAAATGCTCTAACTCTGATCATTTTCTTTTTTAAAAAAAGTGAAAATTATGAATTGTTTAAATTTTGAAGTACTATTAACAGCCGTGCATAGAATCTTTACATCTTGAAAAAATCTAGTTTCAAACATTTTTTGTACGATCAAATTTTGAATTTTCAACTTTTTGACCAAATTGAAAAAATTGTTATCATAATCTTGTAGGGCTTTCAAAAGGCAACGTTTTTCTTCTTTAGACTTTTTTCGCATCACGCGTTGTTTGTCTTAAATTGATCATTTTAGTTTGTTTTTCTGGATTTTGAAAATGCTATAACTCTAATAATTTTTGATTTAAAAAAAAAAGTCATCAGGATGAATTGTTAAATTTTTAAAAATTCTATGAATAAGCGTACAGAGAATTTTTGAATTTTTAAAAAAGTGGTCTCAAAAATATTCAAAATGTGCCCACTTTTTGAATTTTCATCCAAAATGGCTAACTAACGAACTTAACCTTTAGTTTAGGACACTAAACGAGTGTACCAAAGGGCAATCTAATAGATTTGTTTTTTCAAAAGTTATTGTGTTCACAGACAGACAGACAGACATACATACAGACATACATTTAGCGCTTCAAGAGATTTTAGTACTATTTTGAATTTTATGAATGGCTTTTATATTTCGATTTTCATGTTAAAGTGTTTCGGAAGAAAAAAATGAAAGGTAGCAATCCATAAGGGCCTAACCCACAATTTCTCGAAAATCTGATTTTTGGCAGAAGAAATCAAAAACATTCTGTTCCATAACATGGCGAAATTTTATTTGATAATCAAATTTTTAAACCAGCATTATATAAGGGCTTAACTGTGATTAAGCTGAACTCAATTTTTTTTTAATTGAATACTAGATTTCTTATCAACGTTCAATTTTCAGAGAACGTGTCTCTCAAATACAAAATTAGAACTTCTGACTTAATTTATCCAAAATTAATAGTTTTCTTTCCCTAACCCTTTTTTATTAAGTCGGAAAGTAAATAGCCCGAAAACAAATTATTAAATTTTTTAAATAAAAATTGAATCTTTTATAACCGTCTGTAACTATACCTATATCTATAAGCATGTCGTTTATGCCAATTTGTCACGCTAACTTTCAAATTTCAGGAAAGATCATTCGAAACTAAGAACTTAGAAATTTGTTGAGTGATCATTTACAAACTGGATGCAATACAATATATTCAATAAGTTTTTATTTGAAACACTTGAAATTGTAATATATTAAAGCTTCTCGAGTTACGAACCTTCAAACTGAAATTGCAGGATTTCACAGAAGAAGAATTATAATTTCTCATAATGTTAAGTGTCAACTAAAGTGACTGTATCAATTGTCTTTTAACTGCTAATGACATTGCCTTGGAAAATTAGGGAATGTGAAATTTTAAGCTAAAAAATTTAAAATATTTTACAGACGTTCCAATTGAAATTCATATTCAGGGCGATGCTTTATGATCCGGAGAAACACCAACACCAAGGTTTCGCTCAAGCTTAAACATCTGGCCTAAATGCACGGCGAGATTCGTGGACATTTTTCCGTTGAATCATCATGTTTCCGTCTAGAGCGAAGGGACTTCGAGAAGCGAACAATGTTCGTTATCGAATTTTCGACACCAGCTGACAAAAACATCATAGCCAAGGAGAATGAAAAGAAAGAGAGGTATCGAGACCTTATAAGGGAGTTGCAACGATTGCATCCGGAATATTCTGTTAAACTGATCGTCCTTATCATCGGCGCTCTTGGAGGTGCCAAGCTTTCACTTGCTAATAGCCTAAAAAGCATCCCTGCGTGTCAACAATATGCTAGAACACTTGCGGCAAAAATGCTGAAGGCGGTTGTCCTTGGGTCGCTCCGTGTTCTTAGGATGCACGAGGATTTTGCTGGATCGTCGTATTGATTCCTTTACAGACTGTAACCACCTATCTCACGGTTGTGAGACGTGGTTGTGGCTGAAATTTTACCGCGATTTCGCTGGAAGCGGGTGCAAACTCGTAAAACTATTCTCATAATACTATTCTCATAATATGAGATACCCCAGGAAATAACTAATAAAATGGAAAATACAGTATTATTGTTAATGAAAAACTTCATTCTATGTGTCCGAAGTATAAATTTACTACTATCTAGATATATTTAGTTTTTGCAGTAGTCACAAACACTTTGTAACCAATTTCCCCCGCGAAGCCACAGTGTTATAAAAACCACAAGTAGCTCATATTTTGAGAACCACACCGTGCAACTATGCACTTACTATGCCTGACCTGTACAATGAAAAACTTTAACATTATCGATATTTTCCTACTTAGTTATTCAATCCTCATCACTCCAGACAAACTTTACTGCTAAATACATATTCAATGAATAATAAATAGGGTTTAAAGAATTCCATTCCAAGAACTCGACCACCATCGATTTCACAAAAAGTTTGCGTGTAATCTTCAGAAGCCCAATAAAAAATGGACTATTCCACGAAATTACTTTTTCTTCAAGGGCTACAAATTAGTCTTAGCTTAGCTGATACCCCGTTTTCTCATCTTACGAGAATATCTCATATTCAAGTACTCTCCTCTATATACGAGGGTGAATCAAATATTAACCGGAATTCTTTTTTAATATTTATTTATTTATAAAACAATACAAAAATACTATTGATTATTTTTCTACATAGTCTCCTTCACGCTCTACACATTTTTTCCAGCGGTTTGGAAGCTTGTTAATTCCTTGCTCGTAGAAACTTTGAGGTCGAGTCATCAACCAATTGCGCCCGAATTCCTCAACATCTTGATCGTTGTCAAATCGCAATCCTCCAAGTGCATCTTTCATGGGCGCAAACAAATGATAGTCACAGGGTGACAAATCTGGGCTCTATGGAGGATGCTCAAGGGTTTCCCAATGCATATCCTTCAGTTTTTGTTTCGTTTCACCCGCCGTATGTGGCCTGGCATTGTCATGAAGACACGGTGAGCTGAAAGACACTTTTAGCTGGTCGGCCATGCCGAAAAAAACGGACTAGGTAGATTTGTTTGGAAGGCTTTCAAGAATTGAAAAAACCTGGAATCAAAATCCTAGCTGATCGTTTTTTACAAATTTTAAGGGAAAACTATAATTTTTTTTTAATAACCACTCTTAGCTTTTAACCCAGGATCAACGACGAGGACGTGGTGATTGGCTGACCCCATTATTTTTTTTTCACTTCTTAACATTGTAAATAAGATCTGTAATTTATCAAAACAATAAAATTAACGTCAATAAATATGGATAACAACT
>NC_046666.1:2165912-2169104 GCF_010883055.1 Belonocnema kinseyi | reverse complement strand
AAGGTTTTTTCGATTCTTGAAAGCCTTCCAAACAAATCTACCTAGTCCGTTTTTTTCGGCATGGCCGACCAGCTAAAAGTGGCTTCCAGCTCACCGTGAAGAAGGATGACGTTTCTGATGGGATTACCGCGTCTTTTGCTTCTGTAAGCGGCTTTTGCTGCCTCCAAGAGCTGGCAGTAGTAGGCAGCGTTAACCGTACGTCGATCATGTAGGAAATCAATGAGCAGCACTCCTCTGTAGTCGAAAAAGACGGTCGCGAGGACCTTACCGGCTGAGAGACGGGTTTTGGCTTTCACAGGACCGGCTTCGTCTTTCCTTCGCCATTCTTTACTCGCCATCTTGGACTCGGGAGTTTTAGCCAGAGTATCATCCCCATACTGATCCTTCAATGGAGTCAAAATTTCGCACGGTTTAACGCCTTCTTTAGTTAAAAACTTTATTATAACCCGCTGTGCAACGGACGCTGGAACCTGTTGCTCACTCATAGCTGTACTGACGAATTGACTGAGTCAAACAGCTCACCAAGCGTTTTACCCACTCCTAATACACTACATTACAAGAACCTACACTGTGAGAGTGCTTGCGATTGGCTAAGAAAAGTATTTGTAAAATTCCGGTTTATATTTGATCCACCCTCGTATGTAAGCGGTTGTAAAAAATGCAAGTCATGTCAACCTTTAGGGGACACATTATGAATGAAGAAGATTAATTTAGAAACGCCTAATATGAATAGCAGTTAATAGCGATCATTATTTTCACACATTATTTCTTTATAAAGGGTTCGGCAACGCTCTATATTAATTTAACATACAATAAAATGAGACGGCAATTTGAAACAGTCTAGTCAAAATCAAATGAATCGTCGAAATAGTAATTGTTCCAAAACTTTTAAACATGTTTATTGCTGGGTTTAGAAAATTTGCGAAATTCAAAGAATTCATGGATTTTTATGAATTCACGGAATTTTTAGCAATTTATAAAAAATGGGTGCAGTTCCAAATAGCTGAAGTGTCCGATTTTATTTAAACTCCGCATACTTATGTACTTTGATGCGCTGATTGCGAATTTGATAGGGGAAATTGGCGACTAGGCTATCTTCATGGTGAAACCATGAAAAAACCATAAATGTCATAGTTGCATTTATCTAAGCCAATATGCCAAATTTTGCAAAATGTTCTTCACAAAAGTTGCAGTTCCCATTGAGGTACATATTTTGGTCTGGAATTTTTTTTTTCTGCGAGTAATATTTTCCGAGAAAATAAATGATAAATCGATTTTCATTTTTAAAAAACCCATAAACATGAAGGATTTTTAAGTTTATTTAAGCCAATACGCACAATTTTGAAATATTTTTCAGACAAAAGTTGTAGATCTCATTGAGATAGAAATTTTCTTTTCCAAGAATTTTTTCACGAGTGATCGTTTCCGAGACCCATTTCCAGTTTCTCGCCACCTCTGTGACTGGTCACACAAATAATTTTGGACAAATCCCTACCCCTCTTCCAGGTCCCGTGGGGGAAGCACCAATTTGACTGGTCAAAGAAATAATTTTGGTCAAACCCCTACTCATTCCCTAAGCCCCGTGGGGGCGGGAAGGCACCCCTCTGACTGGTCACAGAAATAATGTTGGTAAAACCCCACCCTTAAGGTTTTTTTAAAAATTTTGTATTACTAATTTTCGCGAAAATTATTACTCTTAAGAAAACATTGTGTTACAAAAAATATTTATTTTAATGAGATCTATAACTTTTGTTTGAAAGATTCCAAGACTTGATTCTCTTGTTCTATTCTCAGTGGAGCGAAGTTAAAATTTTTTTACTTTGGCTTCAAAGACCTTCTTTTTCTTCAGAAAATATCTATTATGTTTTTAAAAATAATACAAAAATGATACGTAACTGCGACAAAGAAATTTCTCGAAGCTATCTAAATTTAGTTTAGTCGATTATTTTTTTAAATACAAAAGTCAGAATTGCTCCGTACTTCAGAAAATTAAACCAGGAAAAAACTTGAGGTGCTGATATTATTCGCCGATTCTATTTGTAAGTAACATATGAAACATTGATAAATCAATCATAATTACAAATATCTTAAATACAGATATATGTGCACGGTGCTCGATCCGGTGCGCCCGGATAGTGGAATTAACATTTAGAGATGTGTCACCTGTTGACAAACTTAAGATTTTAGTTTTCAACGTTGGATACTGCCCTCTAATATTTAAATGTTCTTAAGAATATTCATTTGTGTTTAGCGTGTCGTAAGTATGGACAACGGACAAGAGCAAGACTTGAGCCATGCTACCATTTTGCCGTGAAACATGCTTTATGCAGATATTTCCATTTTTATTGTTCTACATGAGCTATGTAAACTTTTATAATTCATAATACTGGTATTGAATAATAAAACATTTTTTTACTTTCAGATCCTGGGCAGAACTACAAACTGTGCCAGGAAGGCAGTCGTTGATTGGAGTATTGCTGACGGACAGAAGATAATTGTTCCTTGTTTCTTGCCTGAAAGGATGATGTGGTGGCCCACCAACATTTTTATTTAATTTTAACATCTTGACAATGCCAACACAATGCGCAAGTCATTTCAACATCTATTGCATTTGTTTTTGTGGAAAATGAGGTGATTTTTTACATTTGCAATTATTAACATCGTTAGAAAAATCATTTATAATGTTTTTTCCAAGATCTTTTCACTCCAAAATCTGTTTATGATTTGTTACATTGAGGAGCAATATGGGTGTTAAATAATTGTATGACTGAAGAGGCCCTTCGCCGAAGGATGCAACGTTAAAGTTTCACTAAATAAATATTTTTTGACCAGTATACTAACAATCTATAACATTGATTTCAAATCGTAGATTTCAAATTCTTTATGTCTTACGGTCCAATCGTAAATCGAAAAAATAAATATGAGTCAAAAAAACATGTTCTTCGAAACAGCGTACGTTCTTAATTAGGTGTAGAAATAATGCCTTATTTCCAACACATATTAAACAAAATTTAAGTAAATATAATGTAACTAATTTAAATTATAATTTAATCTCAAAATTTCAAAAAACTTAATTCAATTTCCATACAGAATGTCTACGTTTAGAAATTGAAAACATTGTGAAAAATATTCAAAAATTAGGTCAGTTTTCAAATTACTTACAGTATCGTTTCTCAAGAGTTATATCTGATG
>NC_046666.1:2155650-2165812 GCF_010883055.1 Belonocnema kinseyi | reverse complement strand
GTAATTATCTATCATATTTGTTCGCACTAAAATTACTAATTTTTATTATAATTATTTAGGTTTAAGAACCTTTGAAAAAGGTACGCATGTGTACTGAAACGTGAGGAAGTTTAAAAGGATTTTTTCTATTAAATAAATATCTGAGTTTCGAAGAACATGTTTTTTTGACTCATATTTATTTTTTCGATTTACGATTGGACCGTAAGACATAAAGAATTTGAAATCAATAAATATCAACGGTCGAAGAAAGGATTGATTTGTTTCATCAAATCATTTTACAATCTATAACATCTTCTATTAATTATATCATCTGGTCGACACCAAATAACATCATCTAAAGAAGATAATTAAAGACTTGTTTATTCTTCCTCGTCTTCTTCTTCTTCTTCTGCTGCTTTTCCTGTTCTTTAAATTCTTCAAATTTAATTTATAATGTATTTAGTATTGGAACACAATGTCGTTTTCTAATGTTAATTTTGTAAACAATACATTTTTTAAGTGTAAAGCCAACGTTTAAAAAATTCAATGTGCACGTGGAAGTTCTTGATCCTTAAAAAGAAGGAAATCCCTGACAAAAGAGTGTAATCCAATCGGATTAAATTTTATACTTCCTCATCGAAGTCGAGAATGTTAAACTCTTATATTTGCACTGTTTTCGCATTGAAAGTGAATTATTTTTAATTTGAAAATCTACCATTATGTTTTTGGTTTGAAATATATCTCTTTTGACCTTAGATTTTCCTACTTCGTTGAGAATTTAATTATTTTATTAAAAATTGAACTATTTTGTTGAAAAGTTAACTTTTTTATCGAAAAATCAACCATTGGATGTAAGTTGAAAGAACTGGATAAAAATTTATTTTATTTCTTGAAAATGTAAAAAAAATCAATCTTTTTTGTTCAAAAATTACTTTTCTCAAACGGAAATTTACGTTTTCTATTATCGACTGAAAATCGATTTTTATTCAAACATTGAAATACTTTATTTTCTGTTAGGAACTTGCCTTTTTCCTCTATAGTTTTTAGTTGTAAGTGAAATTATTTAGTTAAAAGTAAAATTTTTTGTTTAAAATGATTGATTTGGCTAGAAAATTCAGTAATTTGGTTGACATTCTTTTTTCAGCAGTTTTCGATTTATAATTTAAACCACTTTTGTTGAAACGTCAACTATTACTTGCTTTGATTTCATTTTTTTTAGTTTAACATAACCGTTGTTGATTGAAAACTAAACTCTTCTTTGTGCAAAATTCAACTCTTTGGTTGAAAAATAAAACTTTGTTGGTTGAAAATTCATCTTTTTTTTTGGTTGAAGAGTTAACTGCTTGTTAAATATTGATCTCTATGGAAAAATATTCGTTCTTTTTATTGAAAATTAAACTGTTTTTCATAAAAATGGTCCACTTTTCTCCAAGATTTAACTATTTGATTAAAAATTCAACCGAGTTTTGTTGAAGTTTAATCTTTTTAAAAATTTAACCATTTGGTGGAAAATTCATATTTGTAAGTTAAAAAGTCAACTATTTCGTTAAGAATTCAGATATATTGTTGAAAATTCATCTCCTTCGCTTAAAAGTTTAACTTTTTGGCTGTAAATACCTCAGTTTGGTCTAAAATTAATATTGCTTGTTTTCACTGTTATAAATAAAACAATCTGCAGTTTCCCTATCATTCACTAATTGTTTGTATAAACGTAAAAAAGTAATTTCCAATGCATCAGTAGAACAACAAACTTATCTGAACAAAATCTTTCAAACAATTAAACATTAATTAACATAGACCTCATATGCGTCAATTTTGCGCAAATTTTCGAACTTTACTTTTTTCGGTAATTTTTAGTGTTTCATTAGGTTTCGTTCAATGAATCAGTAGAAAAACAAACTTATCTGAACAAAATTATTCAAACAATTGAACATCAATCAAAGTAATTAATTACTTTTGTGAAAAATTCCAATTTCTTAATGTTGTTGATTTTGGAACTTGACGGTTGTTTCGGTGGAATTTTTTTGCGGATACAAGAGCCCAAATACCCCAAATTTCTGTTTCAATTGAATTTTTATTATTTGGAATTTTAGAAAGTGGAGGTGCTAGACTAATGTAAGCTAAAACCTTCATAATAAAATTGATTTTTAAGATAAAAATTTTTGTTATACATCTCACCAGTGCTATTGGCTTGTAATTTCTTGGACCCTATTTTTTTGTACTATGTAGCATGTTTAAATGAATACTGGCACGGCAATCTGGGATCTTCTCTTCTTCCGCAATTTTATTAATAAATTGAAACACAGGTTGAAGCAAATTCACAGATAAATGTTGTAAAAATATCTAGGAAATGCCGTCGGGTACAGGAACTTTGTTTTTTTACATTTCTTTAAGACAGCCATTATTTTGTCGTCCGTAGTATCAGGAGCAGTTGGACAATCTAAGCTTTGAATGGGAGTCGGTGGACGAGATGTGGGAGGATCTGAAAGAGAAAGTGAAAGGGTGTGTGCAAAAAAAGATATTTACAAAGAAGAAAGGAATGCTGAAGCAGTCGTAGGATAAGGAATGTAAAATGATAAAGAGAAAGGTGAAAAAGAAGTACAGGAAGTGGAAGGAAGGAACCGCGAAAAGAGAGGAGTACGTGGAAATGAGTAAGGAGTTTAGGATGATGTGTAAGAAGAAAGAGCAGGAAAAGAAAAAACAGCTAGAAGAGGAGTTGAGGAGTTTTGAGACAGAAGGAGATGCGTGAAAGATAATTAATAGGTTTAGGAAACATAGGGTGGGGATAAGTGAGAAGATAGGGAGTGACGAATGAAGGAAATTTTGTAAAGATTCATTTCAGGGATAAGAGACACAGAATATAGATGAGGGAATTAGAAGAACGAGGGAGGTAGATGGAGAGGAGCTGAATGACGAGGAGATAGAGAAGCAGATAAGGAAGTTGAAAAAATCGAAGGCAGCAGGGCCGGACGGGGTAGAGAACAAAGCGTGGCTGTTTGGCACACAAAATGTAAGGGAGAGACTGAAGAGGGTAGTGAAAAAAGTATGGCGGGGAGGGATTCTTAAAAGGGTGGAGGGAGGGGTTTATCGTACCACTGTATAAAAAAGGGGATAGGGAGAGACAGGAAAATTATAAAGAAATCACGCTAATGAATACGGCGTACAAAATATACACCATGGTTTTATCAGATAGGCTGCGGAAGGATGTTGAGGGGAAAGGAATATTGCCGGAGACGCAGGCGAACTTTAGGGAGAGAAGGAGTACTATTGACAATATTTACGTCTTGCAGCACGTGGTGGATAGAGAACTAACCAAAAAGAGTGGCAAAGTCTACGCGTTTTTTTAAATTGAGAGGGGTTGAGGCAAAGGGGCCCGCTTAGCGCAACGCTTTTTAAAATTTTTATCGCGGATCTGATAAATAAGCTAGCGGCCGCAGTTGTAGAAGGAGTAAGGGTAGGAGGAGTGAGGGTAGGAGGAGTCAGGATACGGTTACTCGCATATGCAGGTGACATAGTGCTGTTAGCAAAAAGCGAAGAGGTATTAAAGGAGATGATGAAAAGGTTGAGAAGATACTTGAGAAAAAATAGGTTAGAGTTAATTGCGGATAAGTCAAAGGTTATGGTGTTCAGAAAAGGAGGTGGGAAAGATAAGGGAGGGGAGTGAAAGTGGAAGGAAAAAGCGGTACATGAGGTGAAAGAGTTTGTATGATGAGGCAGGTGTAGGGGCTGGAGAAGAGGTTTTTCGCAGATGATTTTATAAGGAGAATGAAATTGTTTGATTCTCTAGGGAAGAGTGTCTTATTTTACGAAGTGGATGTGTGGGGGTGGAAGGTAAGTAAGGAGGTAAATAGGATATAGGAGAAGTATGTAAAGTGGACATTAAGGTTTGCAAGGAATACGCTGAACTATATTGTCAGGAGGGACAAAGGAAGAACGAGTTTAGGGATTATAACGGGAAGTCGAGCGTGTAGAAAGGGAAAGGTATTTTAGAACGAATGGATTGCAGATGGATAGCGAGAATGAGATGCGGTTGCATGGAGGCTTTTAATAGGTTCTGGCTTTTTAGAAGGAAGAGATTGTGTGAATTTTGCGGGAAGAGGTGTGCAAGAGTTGAGCACTGTTTGGAGGAGTGTGAAGAGGTGGAAAGGAGTGGGATAAGCATGATGATATTGTTGTATGAAAGGGAGGACAAAAGGGCAGTAGCATGGGTGAAGAGGGTATTCGGTGAGATGGAAAAGAAGAGAAGGAAGGAGGAAGAAGAATGGAGATGGAAATATTGTAAATAGGAGAGGAAGTAGATGTAAGAAAACTGTAAATATTGTAAATAGTAGATAAGTATTAGATGTTAGCCCTGGAGGCAGAGGCTGGTAATGGGAGACATAGCGAGAAAATAGCGAAATGCGTGCGAGGCGAGGCGAGGCGAAACGAGGAAGGCTAGGCTATAAAAGCGAGCGGATTAGATATAATTTCTCGCCTGAAGCAAAAAAATTTTAACTGCTTTGTGCCTAGATTACTCGAGCGGATCCAGGCCGGTATTGAAGCCGGGATCCGTCTAATTTACCGTGACGTTTTAACCTATCCCGGCTAGTTTCCACGGCCAGTTTTCCCTAAGACAATACATTTACTATTGTGTTGAAGGCTGAATGTTTCTAGAATATGATAACTCATACGGTGTCCTGAGATACTGAGAAACATCTCAGTGTAAATTATCTGATACCCACGAGCGGGGCATTTTCAGGAGGGACCCTTTAGTTCTCTAGCTGCTCGTAGGAACCAGATCAGATGGTAGCACTCCTACTCAAGACAGGAAGGTTCAAAAGAGGCATAGTTATTAATTCCAATTACTCATACAGCCTTCCCTTCAAATCCACCTGAGGGTTCGTCTAGAATATGGCTCATCCTGGCAGTAACCGGTTTGAAATCATGGGAAGGTACAAGAATCAAAGCTATTGATTGTAAAGGCACTCCCAAGCCTGCAAAATTTATGGCATGGATATCAGGAATTTCTGAGGAACCATCAGCTATCCTCAAAAGGTTGGCAGTTCAGAACACCGCGTTGAAAAATGGTGAGGTGGAGTTCTTGAGTAAAGAATAGCGCCCGTCAGGACAGTGGAAAAGCAGCTGCTCTCGGAGCAACCGATAGATCACCCTGACTCTTGTATAAACAGCGTAAAATACTCGGATTTAAAGTTTATTCAACTTAATCTTCATCACTGAAAATCTGCTTTGGCTATCTTAAGCAGACGTCTTAGGAGGGCAATTTATGTCAGAAGGGATATTGAATATATTTGCTAATCTAGGCTCTGAACTAAAGATTTGGTAGCGATGAAAATCGAACTCCAAAGTGAAACAAGACGTCACCGCATGGTGATTTGCCCAGCATACCTATTATTCGATTTTCCAGACCCGCTGCTATCAGAGAAGTGAAGACGTTTGGTAGAATACAGTAGTGAGTACTATTTAGATAACTTTTTCACTAATGATTGAACCATATTATATAGCCGAAATACACGAACCTTTGTGTCGTAGTTGTGGTGGTGGTGTTGGTGGTAGTTAAAGTTGTTGAAGAAACGAAGGATGACAAATATACTCTGGTTGATAGAATACTTAATGCAAGGTTGCTTCTCAAGTAGTCGTAACCATGGTGATTGTGATTAACAGTTAACTATCTCATCGCTATGAACAGAAATCTAGCGAAAGCAGTGCTAGACTGGACAAGCTGATCTCTCGAAACCCGGATGCTGTTTTCGGTACTCTAAAATTACCCGACGAAGAATATTCAGTGTTAGACGAGAAAACCTTGGCTCACCTTATTTAAGACACATTTTCCGGGTGGCACAACATCTGGAAGTTAGGGGGGCGACATCTCGAAAGTAAAAAAAAGGCGCCTGTTGCTGAACTAGGTCCGAAACTGCGGCTAGCCCACGAGCATAATAGGGCCACTCGTGAGACTTGCTGGGCTAGTACGACACTAGGATATGTCTCGATGGCATGGTGAGGTACCAGATTAGTCTTTATTCCAAAAACAGTCAGGTTATACTTCACCCAAAAATTTCCGTCCTATCAGCCTCACATCTTTCCTACTAAAAAAAGTTAATAAAGTGGTGGATAGATATTTCCGTGACAAGTTCTTATCAAGTAGAAAACTTCTCAAGGAGCAACACGCCTAGAGGATTGGTCACTCGACCAGGACGTTCCTAACCACAGCAGTAAACGTAAACGAAGGACACCTGAAGCAGAAATGCCTCGCGACTAGAACTGTTATTGATATCAAAGGGCAGTCAACCACACCTCTAGAGTGGTAATCAGGGCGGGCATAATTGCACATTGCCAATTGCAGTCACAAAACGAACCTGCCACATTTTGGCCAACAGGAACCTAACGTTAGCTTCGTAGTGCACAAACTGTTTCTTCATCCGCTTACGGGTCAGAGCTATCACGTTATAGGCTACGTGGACGATATATTGGTTGCCGTGCGCGACCAGTATTTGGATGCGCTCTTCAAAGAAGTACAGTAAGCACTGGGGATAGTGAATTCTTGGCGCAAAAGACTGGATTATCGTTCAATCTGAGTGAGACGGACGTGGTTGCATTCACCAGACGGTATGAGTATTTAATTGCAAAAAACATAGTTAAAATTACTGTTTTTTTTTATTTTAACATTTATCATACAAAATAACGTTCATTATTTGAAATGATATCAGTTATTACATTTCGATTCCTAAAAGCGTAGAAAAACTATTTTTGTCACATATCTGACTTTCTGCACGGCAGCTACCTTAAATTGCTAAAATACAAATAATAAAAATTCAATTTCACGACAATTTTGGGATTTTTTTGGGCTCTTGAGTCCGCAAAAAAAACTTGCCCAAAAAAAACCCTCAAGTTCCAAAATGAACACCCTTTAAAAATTTGAATTTTTAACGAATGCAGTTCGGACATATTTTTGGGATTTTTTTAAATCCCTTGAAAATAACAAATCTAATTTTTTACTCCAACCCTCAAAGACAAAAATCAACCCCCTGATACGACAAAAAATGGACCCCCTTGTACCACGTAGATCTGTGTTTGTCCAAAAATAATCTTTTTGAAAATTTTACAGTGCGGATAGTATTCTGATTTTTCGGCTAGCTTAATGTTAGCCAGCATCTTGACCAGAAAATTGATTTTTTGAAAAAAGTAAAGTAGCTCAAATATTGTGATCGGTGCCCAAAAAAGTCCAAAATTCTCGAATATGAAGAATCCCAAAATTTGATTCTGGAGGTTTATGCTTAAAAAACAAAAAAAATAAAAAAGTTAATTTTTTGACAAACGACACAAGCTATGAAAAAATAAATAAACAAAAGTTACGCTTCCAAAAAATACCGAACACTCATTGAAATTTTTCATGAATAATTTTTGATAGGACACGTAGTTTTTGCTTTAGTCGTAAAAAATAACATTCAAAATAAAAAAATTTTTTTTTGGAAAAATGGCACAAGGTACGAACTAAAATTAACAAACAAAAGTCGTAAAAAATAAGATTAAAAATAAAAAAATTTAATTTGTGGAAAAAGGACAGAAAAGAAGAAAGAGGACATAGAACACTATATAGGCTCCTATCTTACACGCTATGCAGATGCGCAGTAGTTTTACTTTAATCGTAAAAAATAAGGTTAGAAATTCAAAAAAAATTTAAAACAATCAAATAACAATTAGCATGATTCAATTTTCATGCATATGTGCGTTATGATAATATGTTCGTTAAAGCTGACAGAGCTTTAACGAAAGAGAGTTCACAATCACAAGATTACAGTAGTGGATCTTCTGAGTCTTAATTTTAAAAGGTTTGAGCAAAAATCTGCGAAAATATAAAAACCGAGCGCGTAGTCCGACGTAAATACATAATCGAGCGCGAAGCGCAAGAACCAGCAGTCGCGCGTCTTAGGCGCGCTCAAACTCGCGAGCGAAGCGTGCCGCGCGCATAGCGTGCGATGATAATGTACCCGCCTAGCGGGCAAAATTTTTTTTATGAAAAAAGGTGCACATGTGTTTTATGACGTAAATACGATCTACCTTGACCTACGTATTTCATACAGTCATGTTTACTTGAGTTAATTTTTCATTGATAAAATTTGTTAGATCGAAAATAGTTGTTATATAAGTCGTGACTAGAGCAGGAGAGGTTCCGCTTGTTTTTAAAAATAAAATAAAATGAATCTTTCATTTATCTTCTTGTTCACTATGGTGTGTGTTGCTCTTCTGATTGGAGCTGTTGACGCAGGTGGCGCTGGTGAGGAAAGGTGCCCAATTAGATGTACGCCTTCAAAAAATCACAAGGAGTGTTGCGTTGGCTATTCTTGCAAAGCAAATAGTAAGTCGAAAAATTATTAGGAAGACTCAAAATATGTAATTTTTTTGCTGTTCTTTTTAAAAATAATAGAAATATTTATATTGAATTTCTCGGGGAAAAAATTAAGTAAAGTAGGTAGCGTAAAAAATTATTAAAATTTACACAACTCAAACAAGGTGGTCACTACTTTTTAAATTTTCGTTTACTAGTTTTTTCTCGGAATAAGATATTCACGATTTCTCCTGGTTTGAACAAAAAAATACTCCTTTTTTAAATATTACTTTTTAAACATTTTTCAAACAATAATAAATAATTCATTCTGATGTTAAATTTTGCTGATTACTGGTAAAAATTTTAAATAAGAATTAGTTAATTAAATACCCTGGTCAACAAAATAAAATCATTACTTTAAAATAATTAATAATTTCAAATTAAAAGCTTCTGAAATTAAAAAATATATATAGAGTGGTTTTGGGAAATTTAATTGAAATAGTAAATTTTATTGTATGATTTCTGAGTCAAAAAGAGTTAAATATTAAACAATTTGATTCTGAATTACAGAATAACGACAGTGAATGATTTCAGATTAAAATTTAAACAATAGAACAATGTTAAAAGGTTAAGAATGGAATATTTCAAAATTCGAAATTTTGAAAATTTGTTCATTTAAAATTTTAAATCACAAGGAATTCAAATGGTATTATTTATGATTCAAAGCTTTCAAAATTAAATGAATAAAAGTTAAAAATTTTTGATTTTGAATAAGCTTAAATTCAAAGCGATTAAAATTTAGCCAATTGATATTAGAAATTAAATTGAATCTTTCCAAATTAAAGCTTCTCAAATTCTAGAATTTTGTATTAATGTAACATTACAGCTGATTGAACAAATTTTTCTATTAGCAAAAAATGAATTAAATTATTTTTGAAAAACTTTCGAAATCAATATTAATTTTTAATACCGAACCTTCAAAATGAAAAAAAAATATACTCTGGAAAGTAAGTGATATTAAAATTTGTTTATACTAAAACCCTTTGAAGCTTCAATTATTAGAATTAAATTTAAATGGCTCGAAAATGAAGCATTTTTAAATTGCTAATTCTAGTTTCAGAAAATCAACCAATTTCAAAATTTAAACTTATGAAAAGTAAATATAAAAATTTAATGTTAAACATGAAAATTCATTTCCCACATTTCTAAAATTTTCTATGCAAATATTCTTAAATTGCAAATGATTCATTTGTTTAAATCTAAAAATGGGACAAATTTAAGATATTAGATTAGAAATTCAAAATAAAAAAAGAATACGAAACAAGAGTTCTGTAATATGATTTCAGTTTTTGAAATTGTACAATTTTAAACATTTAATTTTGAAATTTATATTTTTAGAATACTTTAAATAATCTTTTATGTGTACAAAGAACACGAAAAATAATAAAATAATGTATCTATCAACAATGTATATAATAATATATTTATCAGCAAAATCTAGCATGTATATAAACACTTACATTTTTTTAAATTACTATATTTTGCATATATTTCACTAAACATAACTATGCTTTAGTTGAAAATACTGGTATTGCATAATGAAATGTATTTTTACTTGCAGAAAACGGAAAAGGTAATAGTTGCCAGAAGTAAATTCTAACCGCTGATTGGCACGATGCAGGCAGACACAAGAAACCTATATTCTTCTTCTGCTCGTTCTTCTGGTTTTTCAAAATCTCAAAGGGGGAGGGTCGGTAAGCCCGGTTTTTGGCCTAATTTATTTTTGGACCAAAAAATCTGAAAAAATCATGGCAGTATCTTATAAGTATCCCGAGTCGATTGCACGCTAAACGGACTACC
>NC_046666.1:2148956-2155550 GCF_010883055.1 Belonocnema kinseyi | reverse complement strand
CTATGGTTTTCGGGGTCGCCGAATACAAATCTGGCGTCCTTTGACTTTTATCGCGTCAGGTTCAAGGTCATTGGAAGGTCAAATCGAGAGAAAACGGTAAACGCGATAAAGGTCAGCGGACACCAGGTTCATAATCAGCGACCCCAAAAACCTATAACATATTTTTACCGGTTTTCTCGATTTGACCTTCAAATGACCTTCAAATGACCTTGAGCCTGAAGCGATAGAGTTCAACGGATGCCAGATTCGTAATTAGCGACTCCAAAAACCTATAACGTATTTTTTTGGATTTTTTTTACCGTTTTCTCTCGATTTGACCTTCCAATGACCCCCGAAATCCATAGTAAACACGAGCTAACCTCAGAATACATGTTTAAGAGTGTCAGTAAATTTAAGAAATGATATCATTCATGTTAAATGTACTGGAATTTTCTTGCTGTAACTGAAGCCTCGGCAAAGAAAACCTTGCGGGGCCACATTTATTTTAGTACGCGCACATTTTTTAAAAGTGTTTCTTTTTATTGCATACTAATTTTTTAGAAAGATAGCAGAACTCTGACCTACAAAACCTACAGAATGGCCTTATCTAGACCCTGGTTTGATTCCGAATTCGTAAATTACAAAAAATGTGATAGCACTCCTAAAAAAATATTATAAGCACTATTTCGAAAATGATGTAACTTTACAGTACAACAATCACAGAAAAAAAAGATAAACTTCAGATCGATTTTCGATGAAAGATTCGCTGCAACAAAAATTAACTTTACGTAATAAACTTTAAACAAATATCGGTTCAACTTTCTTTTGTCTTTTCTTGACAACACAAGTGTTTTTAAAAACGAAAAGTTGTCTGGATAAAACGTTAACTCTCTAAACAAATTTTCTGAAACAAATTTTATCATTACTTTATTTTGCGATTCTAAAAAAATTTACATTGATACTCAAAGATCAAAAAAGGAAGCTCACAGGCTTGAAGAAATCTTAAAACAACAAAGCACATGGATGCGACGGAATTTCATATAAATGATTCAAAAATGTATCTAAAAATTGGTTTAAACCAGAGAGCTGCCTGCTTATTAAAATTATAGAAGAAAAGAGAATTCCTGATTTATGAGCCAGTATTCATTGAAAAATGCTATACAAAAAAGGCGGGAAACAGGATCTAAGAAATTAGAGACTGATTCACTATTAAAAAAATCTGCTATTAGCGAGGCGAATCTGGCAACAGATTTCAACAAATTATTTGATGTCCAGCAGCGTATTGCAGGGAGTCTCAGGTACCTAAATGAGATTCAAAAAGTCCAATGCTATTTTTATTTTTAAAAATACCACCAATTCCTCTTAGCACATCTGGTTATGCTGTATTATCAGAAGTGGGTAGTTAAAAATAATCGCTAGCATAAAAGGTCCTAAAACGATTACACAGCCCCACAAAAAAATCCTGCAACCTGAGTTTTTGAGTTCGCTGAATCTGAATCCGGGGTCATTTTGACCCCACCAGGTCAGGATCAAGCTTAATTGAAGGTGAAAATGAAGAAACTCATTGGATTGGAGAAAACCTCTATTCTCAGATATTTTTGGGGTCGCTGAATCTGAGTCCGGGTTCAGTGCGACCCCGTCAGGTCAACATCAAGGTCACTTGAAGGTTAAAATGAAGAAAACCATTGGATCGGAGAAAACTTCTACTCTCAGATGTTATTTGGGTGGCTTAATCCGAATCAGCCCCCCTACATCGACGTTAGTTCACTAGTACAATCAAGTGAAGCATGGACGCCAGATGGCGCTGGGAGTCTTTCCAACCTATATTAAATGGCAAGCTTAGGAAAGATTAGTGAAAAATTAATTTGATTAATATCTTTCGCAATGGCATTCGGTTTTATGAATGAAAAATTAAAATTTGAACATTTTTTAAGTTTTACTACTTTAAAAGCTTGCACTAAATTAACAAAAATGGGTGAATTGCGGTGTGTTATTCCTGCATGTTAATATCAGGTTATGACAGCTGCTCCAATAAATTTAACTTCTTTTATGTGCCAGAAGGTAAAGAAAATGTTAGTCTGAAAAAAGCCATCTTAACAGAAAATTTTGTTGTAAACCCCGAATGCGGCATACGCGAGACATTTTTTTTTTACACAAGATATTTTGTGGAAGCGAAACACGATTTCAGAGGATGGAGTCACTGTTCTGGAAGTTGCAATAATTGATTATTGTTTAATTTAATAGTCTTAATATTATTGTTGTTTATATAATAATTGGCAATTAATGTTTTAATTTTTTTTTTGAATTGTTTGTGAGATATAAAATAATATTTTTACATATAAATATCTTCATTTCAAACAACAAAATTACGCAGAAATATAAAAATTCGAATAAGTACAAAGTGCATATTTTAATGAAAAATATGAAACATTTCATCTTTATCTAAAACGATATTTTGATTTTTAAATATTCTTTCGCAGAATTTTAAAAAACAATAATAAAAATTATAAAAGATTTTATCTTAAACTGAAACTATATCTTTATATTTTAAAATTATTTTGTAGAAATATTAAAAATGAAATAAAGACTAAGTATTCTGATAACAGGGTGGCCGTTTTAATCCAAGAAAAAACTTCTCGGTTCTGAAACATTTTTCACGGCCAATAAAATTTGCATATAAAAATTGAAGGTACTAACACTTTTCAATTTAACAATTTTTAATAAAATGCAGATAAACTAAAAAATTTAGAATTTTTAACTTTTAGAAGTTAATTAGTTCAAAGATTCAGACAAAAATTGTAAAAATTTAATTCACGTTATCATTTTCAATGCTCTAAATTAAAGAATCAATTAATCTTACATTTTTTATATTATATTATTATCAAAAATTTTACGCTAGAAACGTTAAAAATTGAAAAATTAAATTTTTTTAAAAAGAATACTTCTTTAATTACAAGTTAAATTATTTTCATTTTAAATAGAAAAATACTTGAAAAGCTTCAAAATTTTATTTCAAAATCTTGAGAAATCTAGACGTCTAAATCACTTTTGAAATGAATTGAATTTTTCCTACAATTTTTAGAAAATACTGCAAATTTAAAAAAATTTCTTAAAATCTTCCAGACTCTTTTTTAACAATTTTAGAAACCTTATTAAATCTTTTTGAATATTCTCCTTGAGAAATTTTCTAAATTGAAAAATTATTTTCAATTTTTCTAAGAATCATAAGAAAATGTTTTTATTCTTTTAAAGCCTTTGACAATTCTTAAAAAGCTTCTAAATTTTTTGTTTAATCGGCAAAAATATACAATTTGTTTTAAATTAAATCATTTCAAGTTCAAAATTAATTTTAAAACTTTCCTAAACTTCTAAATACCTCTTAAAATTACTCAAATTTTGTCTAAAAATAATAAGTGTTCAATTATTATATATACGTAAAAATTTAACGAAATGATTTACAAATAAAACATTTTTTAAATAGAACAATTAAAATTGTAACGTTAAAAGTTTAAAAGCTCTCAGAGATTCTAGAGATTCAAAGCTTTCTGTGTAAAACAATTCATTTTTTAATTTTTCACTTTCAAATGTTTGGTGAAATATTTCTAACTATTCAATAATTATGCTTTTTCCCAATTAAAAAAATTTTTAATTGGATATTTTAGAACGAAACAATGTTTTATAAAAAGTATATTATTGTGAAGTTATTTTTAAATTGAAAATAATTTATAAATTTTAAATAAAAACCTTACATTTTTTAAATGACTAAGACTTTCGAATCGTTTTTTTTTTAAATAAATTATTGTATCCTTTTAATACTTAAAACACAGATTTATTTTTAAAAATATTTAATTAAATATGCAAATATTCAAGGATGCATATTAAAATTCTTTAAATTGAAATTGAAAACTTAAAATATAAAATTTTTAAAGTAAAAGGTTTTCGGATTACGCATTATAAACTGAATGATGTCATAATTGAAAAGGATAAAAATTCAACTGATGATTTAAAAAACTGTCGAAATTAAACTTCGAGAGAACTTTGTTTCTCTCTAAAAATTTGTAAAATTCCCGGTCAAAAAATAAATTCAGTGTCATTTCCCGGTTTTTCAGATTTCCCGGGCCAGCGACTACCCTAAATAATAAATATGGAATATTTCATCTTAAACTCAAACGATATCTTCATTAAAAAATATCTGGCGTAGAAATAAAAAAAATTATATTAACGCTGTATTTTATAAAACTCTTCCGTAGAAATATGAAAAACTAATCAAGCACTGTATTTTAATAAACAATATTGAACATTTTATATTAAATTGAAACTGTACTTTTATTTTTTTAAATTCTTTCGTAAAAATATAAAAAAATCAATAAAAACTGTATGTATTTTTATAATAAATATGGAACATGGTATCTTAAACTAAAACGATATCTTTATTTTTTTTATTGTTTCAAAAAAAGATTTTAAGAAACAAATAAAAACTATACCTTCTTAATTAATTTATTTAAATTTAAATTTTTTAACTTAATAAATCCTTCAATTAATTGATTAATTCGTTTATTCCAATAAATCATCTGTTTTTGTATTAGGGCTATTATTGCTAATGAATTACTAATTTATTCCAACATCTCCCAGTGGGCAAAAAAATTAAGGACGTCCTAGAGACGTCTTTGGGACATCCCTAAGACGTCTTTTATAACATGTCTTTTGGACGACCTAGGGATGCTCTTAAAATGTCTAATGTGAGTACGAAAGACGTCCCGAGAACGTCTATGTCTTTAAGACGTCTTTAAGACGTCTTTAAGTCATCTTTAGGACGTTGGACGTTTTAGAGACGTTAATTGGACTGACATAAGACGTTCTTGGAACGCCCCAAAGACGTTCTTGGGACTTTCAAAATTTTGTGCCCACTGGGCTGGCATTGTTAATTCTTATTATTTTTTATAAAATAAATTTATTGTTTCACCATGATTTTTTTCAAACTTATTTTTTACAAAACTACTTTATATAAATTTGATAGACGTATTTAGAATTCAGTAATAAAATTTGGCATAATTATAAAGTTTAATTTTGTTTCTTGATTTGCAAAATACTTTAAATGTTGTTTCTCCAAGTTACGATTGAAACCTATCACAACTTCCCGCAGCTAGAAAAAAATATTTTAACGATTTTTTTTCACTTAATATTGCTTAATAATATAAGCTTTAATAATTATGCTATGCATAAAGCCGATTGTCATTTCGAATAATATAAATTAAATTAATTTCGAACTAATTTTGCCTATTCCTGCCATGTAAAAACAGGCTGAAAAGACTCCCAGCTCCATCTGCGCCGCACGCTTCACTTAGTCCACTAGCGAACTAACGCTAACGTACCGTCGTTGCAGGGGACTGATGCGAATCCAGCGTCAGACTGACCCCTTCAGGTCAAGATCAAGGTCAAGTGAAACTCAAATTAAATTTAAAAAATCATTAAGTCGGATTCAGCGACCCCTTGTTATTGTAAGAAAGTAAAAAAAAATAATTTTTTTTTTTCAACATTGTTCAAGCAATTAGAAGGCAATATTTATAAATCGAAGCATGGTGCGTCATATTTACAATTCTATAATATTACCTACTTATTTTTTCGATAAAGTTAAAAATGCTTAACAATTGCGTTATTTAATTAAATTTTAATATTCTTCACGTTTTTCATTTTTATAAAAAAAATTCAACGATTATTCACAGTCCTGAATAAATTTATTTGCATCCAGCAATCATATTTAATGTTGCGAATCCGGAAAGAAAACTCAACCGTACTGGATCAAAAAAAAAAATTAAAAGTTGATTTCATGTTTTGAAAATCGTCTTTGAATACAAATTTAAAGTCAAAATTAAAAAATTCCAAGTTTATTTATGTTTTGAAAATTGTGTTTGATTGTGAGATTTGTATGGGAGTCAGTATGAGATTGTTTTTAAAAGTGACAGTACAGAAGTTTAGGGTCAAAAGTCAAAAATTCAGAAATGTGACCATAATTTTCAAAAATTTGTATCCAAGTTATGAATTTTCATAAAAGTCAGTTTAATATCTGAGTCTCAAAGTTGGGAAAATTGTGTTAAATTGGTAGATTTTCGTGAATGAAATAACGAAGTAGCTTTTTGAGTCCCAAAATACAAACTTTTACCCAAAATTTATTGATTCTTTTTTTTTGATAATCAATTTTAAGAGAATATTTTTAAATATTACAAAATATTGCAAAATATTTCTCAAATTGTCAGAAACAAATCACGAAAATCTGAAGACAATTTTTCAAATAATTCGAGTCAGTTCAAAAGCAGATTCGCGAGTTTTTAAAAGATTGAAAATATTTCAAAAGTGAAAGATTTTCGAATATTTATAATATATTTTTTATGTTTTCCAAGCGTCGAACATTTCTAAACATTTTTTAAACTGACTGCAGTTTTTCCTTCAGATTTTCAAATTTATTTAAAAATAAAAAATTCCTAAAGATTGTCTTCTACCCCGGTGTCTATTCCTGGGGGTAGACTCGTGGAGGTGGGGTAGGAGTACAGTGCGTGGGGAATGAAAAGGGGGAAAAGATTGAGGGAAGGAATGGGTGACGGGGTGGAGCGCTTAACA
>NC_046666.1:2141141-2148856 GCF_010883055.1 Belonocnema kinseyi | reverse complement strand
TTCACTTGGAATTGCCTCTCGGAAAATTTCAAGTGGAGGCGTGTGAACAAATTGCTGGACTCTTGAGGTTCTCATTTTTGTCGTTCTGACATACATCAAGATTTTCAAAATCATTTTTCGAGGATTCAACTATTTTGTTAGAAATTCGTATTTTTTGCTTAAAAATACACTTTTTTGTTAAAAATTCAAATTTCGCTTAAAAATTAAACTGTTTCGTATTCAATTTGTATATTATTGGAATTAAATTTATTCTTTTTTGGATGAGGATTTGACCATTTTACCTAAAACTGTTTTTTTTTATGAATTAAACTATTTTCGATTTAAAAACAAAATCTTCAGTTGAATAATTTTCTAAATTTATGCGTCTGATTTCTGCTAAAAAAACTTAGTATGTTATAAAATGATACGCCTTTAAAATATGTGTACGATTAAGAAATGTTTCTCCCAACGTTTTGAAATATTTCAAGTTATATAAAAAAAATTTTCAAAGAATTTTTAACAGCTTTAAAAATTTTTGAAGAATTTCTAAAGATTTAAATTATTTGAAAGTATTTTAAAAGATTGCAAATAATTTGTAATTGATTTCAGTAATTTGAAGACTTTAGAAATAATTTAAATTATTTTAGGATATTTTTCTAACTTTCCAGGAATTTTCAAGAGCTATAGAAATTTCCAAGATATTTCAATAAATTTGAAATATTTCTTGGCATTTCCAAAGATTTCAAGTAACTATTAATAAATTTAGATAATTTAAAGGAAATGCAAAGGATTAAAAATATTTTAGGGCATTCCGAAAATTCAAATGTATTTTCAAGAGTTGTACAATATTTAAAAAGATTCCAAATTATGTAAAAGATTTTAGGGCGTTTTTAAAACTCTGCATTAGGACTAGCAAAATAAATTTTAAAAATTTTGGGATTTTAACCACAAGAGGTCATATAAGTATTATAAATACATCTTAGGATGATGGGTTGTATGATTATCCTAGTTTAGTCTGAAACTCGAAAAACCATCTCGTACTGACTTCCATGGAAATCCACAAATTAAATTTAATAAAAATGGAAAAAATGAACATAAAAATTTAATAAAACGACGCGATGGTTTGAGATTCTTAACTCTATCGAAAAAATAGTGGTTCATACTGTGAAATTGTAAACGTGACCTAGTCTATTTCTTTTTTCAAAATATTGCCTTTTGTTTTAAAAAATTCAAGAAAAATAAAATTTGTTTACAGTCTCACAATAAGAAGTGGTTCTGGGAATTAATGATACATATATTCCGAATCTTCATGTAGCACTTTTCCACTGAGTTCTGTTTTCGATTTTCAAAAATTCTTTTGGTTGGATTATTTCCTTACTTTCCATAAAAAAATTTTATTTTTGTAGCAAAATTTGTGAAAATTGTATAGATTTTTTGTACTGCAAATAGTACTTTGAGGTCTGTCTGCATAAAAATTGTTTAAATTTAAATCATTGCTAGTAAAATATTATAGATTCGATTGGTGAAATGTAAGCCACCAATGATTAGTAGACAATTAATAATTCAATAGTTGAGATATTTGCTAATTTAGAAGTGTAAGGAAAATAATTGCCTAACTAAAATAAATAAAACTTAGGATTGTGTATAATAATTTTAAAAATGTGAAAAAAAAAGATTGATAAAGCGAAGCGGAGGTGTAACATGCTTAATTCTATCAAAAGAATAAGTCGATAGGTAGCATTGTAACTTACATTGTCTCAATTTAAAAACATTGGTTTCTAATTGTTTAAACAAGTTTAAGAAAAATTATAATTTTTTACAAAACTGCGATTAGAAAGCGGTTACTGGATTCTAAACAATTTATAACAATTATTTGCCTTTTATTTATACATCCTTATAAGGATGAATCCTTATCAAGAGAAGCTACAACAATGCGCTTTTGGCGAAATTTTTTGGATTGGTGTTTTTCTATCTACAATATTTTTGTGGTTTATTTGCAACATAAATATACTGAATTACGTTATTTTTATATCAACATTTTATTTTCAAAGTTCAAAGGTAACCAAAATTGATCATTTATCCACTGTATGAAATTGAGAAAAATTCAAGATCTATGATGTACAATTGTCTTTTATCAAGTCACATGTATAGAAAAACATTTTAGTTTATATTTGACGTAACTGAATAAAAATAGTTTACTGTTAAATAACCATAGAAAAAGCTGTAGTAAAATATTTATTATTTATTACATTTTTTACAATTATTTATATTTTCCGGTATCAACATCGCAAAGCGACACTCTGTTAAAATACTAAGAACATCACAATAAATTAGATACTGTTTATCTAAAGTTGTATAAAAAACGCTTTAAACAATTGAAAACTGCAATTATCCGACAGTAGTTAATTTTTGTTACGAGTTGGATAAAAATTATCCTTCATCAGATAATTGTAGTTTTCAATTGTTTTCAGAGTTTTTATCCAACCTAAGACAAATAACATCTTAGGAACTTACTGTGATTATAACTCAAATTTGAATATTTTGAAAACCCAGAATTTTTTTTTCTAAAGAGTCGTTTCAAATCCGACTTGCAGTAAATATAAGGATTCATCCTTTTGAGGATGTGAAAAATAGAAGGAAAATAATTGTTATAAATTATTTGAAACCCAACGATTCTTGCTACTGTAAGATTGTAAAAAAATGTTGATAACAACTCGGATTAACGAATAAAATAGAGTGAAATTGTCTTTAAATGCCACAATAAAAATAAATTCAAACCTGGATTCTGTGATCCTCCATTTTATGTTTCCGAGAATTGACGCTGCGCGATGGGGATGGATGAGAGGAATGCGGGAGGACATGCGATGCTCACTCAAGCGTCACAAAGCACAAAGAGAAACAAGAAAGAGGAAAAACAGGAGAGAGACAAAATAGTTCCGAGACTCTGGATTTAATGTCACACTCAGTTCCAAAATTGACATTAAATCCAGGTTTGACTCTAATTGAATTTAAATTTAAAAAACCCGGCCAAAAGTTGCTCCTATGAGAGAAGCTACATATACGATAGCGATTAAGAGGATACCCGAAAGATTCATTTTCATTTTGTCATTTTTTATCAAAACGAAACAGTAAATAAACATTGTACAACACGAAACTGTAAAAAAAAACAACATAAAGCATATTGAATATACGTGAATCAGTTCTTCATTTAAACAAAAAATATTTAAGTAAAGAGAAACTGTTGATAAAATGGATAAATGTGATGAGAACAAGGTATTTAAAAATATTATCAAAAATTTTGATGATGCAAAAAGTTGGCAAAGTACAACTGAATGAGGTTATGAAATTAAGGATGTACACTACGTACAATCAATCTTAAAAGTTGCGTATCTTTAAAATGATTTATAAAATCAACAAAAAATATTTATTATTAATTTCTGTAAATCTTGATGGAGGCTTCTAAGCACTCTTAAAAAAAATTCAGGTTTATATTGTTTATTTAACAATATTTATTTAAAGGTTTAGTTTTTCATTTCTCTTTGGGGAAAACTTACGGTTTTTATTCAATCTTAATGATCATGGTCTCTTTTTATTCTTGGAAGGATTATCTAAATTTCTGTTTGGGTTGTTTTTATTTTAAAAAATTAATTGAGAAATCGTAAAGTTATTATTGTTATAAACAATCATAGTTTAAATTTTAATTGACACGACCTAAATAGAATTGTAGAGAATCCTTCAAAAAATAAAATAAGGCCTTTATCATCAGGATTAAATCAAAATTGTAACTTTTCTCTAAAGAGAAAGGAAAACTTAAACCTTTAAATAACTACTGTTAAATAAACAATTTTTAAGGGAATTGTTTTTTGTGAAGTATGCTTAGAAGCCTCCATTAAGATTTATAGAAATTTTTATTATAGTAGAACTTTTTTTGTCGATTTTATAAACCATTTTAATGATAGGCAACTTTTGAGATTGATTGTACGTAGTGAACATCCTTAAGGTTGGCAACGTACATTAAAAAAATTTAATTAATTTTTTTTTATTTGTAACCAAACAAAATGGAATGTTTAGAAAAAGAGACCAATTTTTCACTAAATAGATGATTTTTAAATCAAATATATGTGTTTCTACCAAGAAAATTATTTTCCTGAAAAAAATACGAATTTTGTAAAAATTAGTTACGCTTTCAGCCAAAGAGTTGAACACTTAACTAAAATGATGAACCTTCAACCAAAAAAGTGAAATTTTTAAATCTTTTTAAATATTAAATTGTTTTAGAACAATTTTAAAACTTCTAAGTTTGGAAATCTTTTTGAATCTTCTATAAATTAATTTTTCAAAGTGGAGAGTAATTTTAAGTTTACCTATAGGAATCTTAAAAAAATTGTATATTATCTTGAAATATTTCAAAATTCTTAAACAGCTTTAAATGGTATTTCTAAATCTTTGAAAATCTGCATTTTGTTTTAAATTTCTTGAAATCTATTCCAATGAAAAATAATTTTTGAATGCCCTCAAAATTTCTAGACCTCATTTTAAATGATTCGGTTTTTTACTACAAAATTTTTTTGAAATTTGGATATAAAAAAAATCATTTTAAATGTTCCCATGTGTCTTAGAAAAAATTTTCTTATTCTCTTGAAAAGTATCAAAATTCTTAAAAAGCCTCCAAATTTTTTGAGCAAAATCATTAAAAGTCAGTTTTTTAATAAATGTTCTTAATCTTTCCAAGTTTAAAATTATTTTTAAATCTTTCCAAAAACGTCTAAATTCTTTTTCGAAATTTTAGGAAACTATTTTTAATGTTTTCAAATATCATTTCATGTTCTCTTAATCTTTAATTTTGGAAAATAAAAAGTTATTTAAAATTTGAACTACTTTGTTCCAAACTCACTTGTTTTATTATAGTATCATGATTATAGATTAAAATTCAGCTCTTCAGTTAAAAGTTTCCATATCTTGTTGAAGATTTCTTGTGTTTTTTTTTTTAAATTAAATTAGTTGAATGAAAATGTAACTATTCCATTTTTTGTTGAAAACTGCATTTTTAAATATTTTTTTTGACTTGACTGAAGTTTAATCATTTTGTTTTTTAATGATAATAAATAAAATTAAGAAGTACTATTATTTGATTGAAAATTCATGCATTTCGTTAAAAATTCATCTTTTTGGAAATAAAATTGTCCTCTTGACAGAAAATTCATCTTTTTAAATAAAAAATCAAATACTTTGTTAAAAATTACTTTTTGTTTGGGATTCACTTATTTAGTTGTAAATTTAACTATATTATTAAAAATTCTCATTTTTTAGTGTAAAATTTATTTTATCATCTGAAAAGTTAATTATTTGATTGAAAATTTTCTTATTTTTGATAAGGATATAACTATTTTGCTGAAAATTATACTTTTTGGTGGAATTAAACTGTTTTTTTTTTTAAATAAAAAATTAAAAACTTTTCTCCCCAAAGTTTCAAATATTACATTTTTTGTTGAAAATTCATCTTTCTGCCTTAAAATTGAACTACTTGATTGAATGTCTAACTACATTGTTAAAATATATTCAATATATTCAATATATTCAATTTATTTTGTCTAGTTTTTGCATCATAGACATTTTTTTGTAGCATTTCACTATTTTTAAGAAAAAATAAACTTTTCTTAAATTATTCTAAATTTTGGCGCAAACAGCCAAAGTACTAGTTCGGAACAGTTCATACAGAATATGTCATTTTATTGTGCAGAACGGTTATCTAATTTTCAATTCCTGAAGACAAATAAAAAATCATGTTTAGATATTAAAAAAAAAAAAAATTTAGTAAAATAAATTCAATAACACAGTGGGCACAAAGTTTGGCGACGTCTTTACGACATCGTTACGACATCTTTACGACAACTTTACGATCTCCTATGTCCATGTCGTTAAGGTGTCTTTACGATATCGTAAATATGTCATATGATCTGACGATGTCTTTACGATATCGCAAAGACATTGAAACGACATGGACATAGGATGTCGTAAAGATGTCGTAAAAATGTCGTAACGATGTCGTAAAAAAATTTTGTGCCCACTGGGTAACAGCCCGCATTAGGGTCACCCAAAAATCACAAAATTTTCAAAATTCGATGTGAACTTTGAAGTTCTTGATTCTTTTTAACAAAATAAAATAAGATCTCTGAAGAAAGTGTAATCCAATCGGATTAAATCTTGTACTTCCTGATTAAAGTCGCAAAGGTTAAACAGTCTCATAATCCAAAGGAAGAAAATAACCATTTTTTTACAAACTCTGAAATAACCCGGAATTTTTTTTTTTTTAATTTTAGAGGCTACCCTGGTGATCATAAGATGATCTCTGCCGCTGGATTCCGGACAAAGAAGAAATAAATTTCGAATGCGAGAACATAGTTGGAGTCTACTAATTAGGTCTAATTAATTTTTATGGCTTCGGATCCGTCGGAAAGGGGGAATACCTGGAAGTCTATTAGGATGCCATTGAATCGATAATCTTCGATCGGAAGGTTTCGCTTTATAAAATGCTCTATATCAAGCAATTAAAAAAAATATCGAAAAGAATTTGCTACACAAAAAAAATTTGTTCCCTACATTTTTTTTCTACGCTAGGGACTGTCCATAAATAACTTAACAGTTATTTTGGGATAAGTTTACAATAACAGATTGTAATAGTGTTAGAAATACTTCAAATCAATATAATTACATTAGAATTTTTATTATTTTCCACCATTCTGTAAAAAATATCCATAAAAACGTTTTTTTTTTAATTTTTGAAATGACTAATATCCACAAAATCTTTCAACAATTTTCTAATTAATTTGTTAAGCTATTAGAAAATATTCAAAGGGATTTCAAAGGATTTCAAAGATTTCTAAATATTTGAAAGGAATTTTCACATATATCACGAGATTTTATGAGATTCCAAAGGATTTCAGTCATTTTGAAGGATTTCAAAGATTCTTAATTTGGAATCTTAAATTAATTTTTAAAGATCTCAAAGGATTTCTCGAAAACTGCAAGAAATCTCAAGAATATAATTATTTTCTATGTCATTTCATGGGATATCAAAGGCTTTTATAACATTTTAATGCAATTTCAAATAATTTATTCACTCGAAAGAAGGGACTTTGAAAGAATTTTCAAATATTTTTAAACAATTGAAAGATGTTAAAGAATTTTGAAGATTTTAGGACATTTTAAAAGATTCCAAAGAATGTTCAAGAGCTTTAAAAATGTCAAGGAATTTTCTAGAATTCAAAGGATCTAAATAATTTAAATAATTCACCAAGGTTTTGAATAAATTTAAGGATTTTAAAAAATTTCATACGGTTTTAAAGAATTTTCTAGAATTTCTGAAGCGTCAGAAGGATTTAACACGATCTATAAGGTCTTAAGATAGTTTAAAAAATCCCAAGGGATTTTTAAGAGATTTTTACAGGATTTTATCAGGTTTCCGACGATTTAAGTAATTCTATGGGACTTTGAAAGATTTTCAATGAGGAATTTTATAATATTTTTAATAAATTTTGAATAATTTTTTTTAACCATTTCCGGCATACGAATCTGAACTCAGATTTTGGAAATTCAAAATGGCGGGTCCAATATGGCGGCTAACGTTTGACATATTTTTTTTCTTCTGAAAATTGGTATACTGGGGTTTTTGGGATCACAAATCTGAACTCAGATTTAGAAAATTCAAAATGGTGGATCCAATATGGCGACTTAAA
>NC_046666.1:2136601-2141041 GCF_010883055.1 Belonocnema kinseyi | reverse complement strand
TCAGAGTTTGAAAATTCAAAATGGCGGGTCCAATATGGCGGCTAACGTTTGACATATTTTTTTTTCTTCTGAAAATTGGTATACTGGGGTTTTTGGGATCACTGATCACGAATCTGAACTCAGATTTAGAAAATTCAAAATGGTGGATTAAAAATGGTGGTCGCTGATCTTGAATCTGTATTCAAAATGACAAATATTTAGAATGTTAAGGTTTGAAAAAATATACACCTACTCACCTAAAACATGGATTAGTACCAATTTTATAAATTTTCAAAATCTAAATTCAGATTCGTGATCAGTGACTCCAAAAATCCTTGTACACTAATTTTTTTAAAAATCCAGAAAACTTTATTATTTTGACCGCCATATTGGATCCGTCATTTTGGATTTTCAAAGTCTGATTTCAGATTTGTGATCCGCGACCCCGAAAATCTCCGTATACCAATTGTCAGAAAAAATCCAAAAATATTCCAAGTTTCTAGCGCCATCTTGGATCCACTATTTTAAGTTTACAAAATCTGAATTCATATTCGTGATCACTGACCCCAAAAACCCTTAAGTACCCATTTTTATAAGGATATAATGGACAGTTTTTTCAATAATGAATTTTTTCAACAAAAAAGGCTTTTTTTCATCTTTGTTTATAAGTATTAACAAATTATTTTAAAAATTTAGACCCTTCGCCCAAAAATTTCAATTTTCTATCATCCCGCGAGCATGAAATTAAAAAAAAAATCTGTGTAAAATCCAATAAAAACTACTAGAAAATTTCTTTCTACTACTACTTAATTGAGAAGTTTCAAAGCTATGCAAAGATTTAATGAGTTTTTAATATTTCAAGGTATTCCAAAGATTGAAAAATATTTAAAAAAATTTTTTTAATATTGTAAGATTCCAAAGTATTTTTGAAGAGTTTCAAAAAATTTTAAAGAATTTCAAGAAATTTAAAAGGATTAAACAAATTTTAACGATTCCCGAAAGAAAAGAATTTTTAAGCCAAAATGACTTATTTTCGGCCTCAAAAAATTAATTTTTACCCTACCAGTTACATTAATAACCAAATAGCTGAATTCTCAAACTTTTTGCAAATTCCTGAACTTTTAACTAAAAACAAAAAAGTTTTTTTTTCAAACAGAAAATATAAAATAGTTGAATTTACAATCAAATAATTAAATTTTAAGCAAAAAGTTCAAATTTTTAATTAAGTAGTCCAATTTTTAATTTACAAATGACAAATTTTTAATAAATAATGGAAAAGCTGAATTTTCAGATAAAAAAAAATAAATTTTAAACCAAAAAAAAAATAAATAACCTTGAACCAAAGAGATAAATTTTTAATAAATTTGTTTAATAAAGTAGTTAAACTATAAACTAAGAAGTTGAATTTTCAACCAACAAAAGAATAATATTTAATCAAATTGTTGAAAATTAAACAAGATGAATAATTTTTCAACAAGAAGTTTAATATTTAACAAAATACGACTTTTTAATAAAATACATGAAATTTCAACAAAGCTGCTAAATTTTGTTGTTAAAAATAAAAATTTTCTTTAAAAAACAATTCAATTTGTAACCCCTATAATTGAATGAACTTATTTAGTTGAATTTTACATGTAATTTTTCAATAAAAATACTTATTTTATCTCAAATAGATTAATTTTCTGAAATTTAGTTTTATTCTTACCAAAATAGTTGAGTGTTCTACCAAAATAGTTTAATTTCAAACCAGAAATGAATTTTCAACCGGGAAATCTGATTTTCTTTAAATATTTGAATCATTAACCAAACTTAATTAATTTTTAACAACAAAATATCAATATCCTATTTAAAATATTCATATATAATATATAATATAAATATTAAATTTAAAAAATAACTTTTCATAAATAATTTATATTTTGAAACAAAGAGATAAATATTCAACTAAAGTAGGAAATTTTAAACAAAAAAAAAACAATTTTAAATAACACCATTCAACTTTCAACTAGATAGTTAGATTTTTAATCAAAATCATTAATTTTCAACGAAAAAGAATACCTTTTTATAAAAGACAACAACAAAAATAAATAAAATTTCAAACAAATAGTTAAATTTATATCTGAGAAATATAACTTTTGAATCAAATCGTTGAATTTCTAACTAAAAGAGATGAATGTTCAATCAAAAATGGAATAGTTAAACTCGCAGTTTAAAAAATTAATTTTCAATCAGAAATTAAACAGATTTTCAAGAAACAATTTCAAATTTTATATAAGCGTTCCATTTTCCACTAACATGATTAATTTTCAACAAAAAGAATAATTTTCTATTAAAAAAACAATTTTCAACCATTTAGTTGAATTTTTAATTTAAAAAAATCAATTTTGAACAAAATAGTTGAATTTTTATTAGAAAGAGATCAATTTTCAATCAAGAAGGGAACAGCTAAATATTCAGTTGAAAAAAATCGAATTTTCAAACAAAAAGTAAACGAATTTTCAATTAAATATTTAAATTTTCAAACAAAGAGATAAATGTTCAATTGAAATGATAAGTTTTGAAGAAAGAAATGAATTTTGAACAAAAAATTTCAACTTTCAACCAAGTAGTGGATTTTTTAACCAAAATTATAAATTTTCTACAAAAAGATTAATTTTCTACAAAAGAAGACGAATTTTTAAAAAATCTAATAAATAGTTGAATTTTTAACGAAAAAAGATTATTTTTGAACCAAATAGTTGAATTTCTAAATAAAAAAGGTGAATTTTCAATAAAAAATGGAATAGTTAAGCTTTCAGAATCAAAAATTAATTTTTAATCAGAAATTAAACAGATTTTCAAGAAAATAGCTCAATTTCCAATCAAGGAGATAAATCTTCAAGCGAGAAAATAAATTTTTAACAAACTATTTCAAACAAGCAGTTCCATTTTTCACTAAAATTGTTGATTTTCAACAAAAAGAATAATTTTCTATAAAAAAACACCAAGTTTCAACCACATAGTTGAATTTTTAATTAAAAAAAAAAAATCAATTTTGAACTAAATAGTTGAATTTTTATTAGAAAGAGATAGATTTTCAGTCAAGATGGGAACAGCAAAATTTTCATTTAACAAAATTGAATTTTCAAAAAAAAAGTAAACGAATTATCAATGAAATATTTAAATTTTCAAACAAAGAGATAAAATTTCAATTGAAATACCATAATAAGTTTTGAAGAAAGAAATGAATTTTTAACAACAAAGTGCAATTTTCAACCAAGTGGGGGATTTTTTAACCAAAATTATAAATTTTCTACAAAAGAAGACGAATTTTTAAAAAATCTAATAAATAGTTGAATTTTTAACTAAAAAAGATTATTTTTCAACCAAATACTTGAATTTCTAACTAAAAAAGATGAATCTTCAATAAAAAAATGGATTAAAAAAATATCAAAAATTAATTTTTAATCAGAAATTAAACAGATTTTTAAGAAAATAGTTTAATTTCCAACCAAGGAAATAAATCTTCAAGCAAGAAAATAAATTTTTAACAAACTAGTTCAACTTTCAACCAAGTAGTTTTATTCAAGAAAGTAGTTAAAGCGTAAACCAAGAATCTGAATTTTGACAAAAAAGAGTACTTTTAAAAAAATATTTTTATTTTCAAAAGAATAATAAATTTTCAATGAAAAATATGTCAGTATAGAGTTTTCAATAAAAAATGATTAACTTTTAAACAAATTTAGTTGGATTTTCTTACTAGGTCCTATTCATTAAGTTTATGTTTAAACAAAAAAGGAGTAAAAGGGAAAAAAGGAAAAAGTCTTGAAAACAGTGGAAAAAATAAAAAATCTTTAAAAAATGTTAAAATAGGTTAATAGGGAAAATACTGTGATGTCTGCAATATGAAACTGATTTTCAAACTTTTCAAGTTTTTATTGAACTGTACCATTGCAGGGCGGAGTTACATAATGTTTTGATCAGAAATTTATGCTTGACGCACCTTTGTGAATTAAATATTGCTTTATCGCTAACTTTCTCAGCACAAATGAAAAAGACTCGTCACTGTTGGTATAAACTGGCAACACTTTTTCGATACGTCAAGCGCATCCACATTTCCAATAAAAGAATGCGTGAGTAGGGAATGCGTAAATAGATATATGCGTACAGCTATTGAGAAAAGTTTCTCATCAGTTACAATACTGCACAAAGCAAAAACAAACAGTGAAACAAGTTTCTGGATACGAGGGTAGTTCAATAAGTCCTTAGAATGAAGTATAAAAACAATTTTTTTTGGGTAAATTTTCTTTTATTTTTCAACATAATCTCCTTGGAGCTCTATAGACTTGGTCAATCGCTTTTCAAGTTTTTTTAATCCTTCTGTTTGGATTGTTCCTTTGTCTCAGGAGTGTAATGGTGTATCCATGTTTCATCCACAGTCACAAATCGACGAAAAAATTCCTTACTTAAAAATTCCCGACT
>NC_046666.1:2135407-2136501 GCF_010883055.1 Belonocnema kinseyi | reverse complement strand
TCATTTTTTATCTCATATGGAGTTAAACCCTTTAAATGAAAATGTTTCATTACCGCTCTGAACTCGTTTTTTTTTCCATTTTTCTTAACGAACAATTTTTTTCAATTGGTTATAAAAACACGTAAACTCAGAAGATATGGACTGTGACTGCACCATATATCTAGTCGGGAGTGGTGTTGACTGAAAACAGATGATTTGGAGCGATTCGCGCGCCATCTGTTGGTCATTCTAAGGACTTATTGAACTACCCTCGTATCATAAGCTAACTTTGAGAATCCATGGTGCAAAGATCGATTTTTCGTTTTAGTATTTTCAAAATGGCGTCTTAATGGCAAAATTTTTGTGAAAGCATTCATGATAAAACATTCATGATTTTGGGCAAAATTTTGAATTTTGCAAAAATTGTTCATATGCAAAATCCAAAGTTTTGCTCAAAACGCTTCGAAAAAATTCAGGCATATTCCTTGGCTGATTAAAAAAAACTTTTTATTCTTGATGATTTTTCCGAAAAGCGCTTCGTTCATTGTAAAAAAAATTCATGAATGTTTTCACAAAAATTTTGCCATTAAGACACCATTTTGAAAATACTAAAACGAAAAATCGATCTTAGAACCATGGATTCTCAAAGTTTAGACATTTATTCCACCGGTTAGTGAGATTCCAGGTTAATTACAGACTCGAAAAGCTTTGGAAAATGGTTCACAAAAAAAAAATAGGCACGAAAAATCACGTTTTTTTTGTTTAAACTGCATTTTGGGGTAATAAATAAATTTTTTGAAGAATTTCATTGGCGCCGTCGGAAAGAGGAGATCTTAAGCAATAAAAATATATGTGTCTCAATTTTTTCTAGTGTCGAATAGTCTTAGTTATTGGCCGTTGAAAAGCAGTGTACCGGTAGTGGCGTTTTGGCCGTTTAAGGGTTAAGGGCATCTGACACAGCTAAATACCTATATTACCGACCTCACTTTATCAGTTCACTGAATGTTTTTTTGAATCTGAGAACTTTTTTTGTAAATAAAATATCGAGCTGAAACTTTGGAAAATGTATTAGAGTGCAATAAAGTACGTTTAGGTACTGCATTTTGGTAGAAACT
>NC_046666.1:2128709-2135307 GCF_010883055.1 Belonocnema kinseyi | reverse complement strand
TCTTCCAAAGTTTCAGCTCGATATTTTATTTACAAAAAAGTTCTTAGGTTCAAAAAAACATTCAGTGAACCGAAAAAGTGAGGTCGGTAATATAGGTATTTAACTGTGTCACATGCCCTTAAAGGGGAATTGTGTCTAAAATGGCCACTTCGTTAAAACGGTCAATCTTCAATAATTGAGTTCTGGACAAGAAGGCGACAGGCGCTCGAGAACGAGTAAAAGTATTGTCCAGGCTGTGACGTCAGGTATCAAACGTGAAATTCGAAACTTGAAAAACCCAAAAATATAGTTAGATAGCTCTTGAAAAATGAACCTGAGTCTCTATTTACAGTTTTTCTCTTGGGCTGCAAATTTTCCAGTAAATAAATAAAAACTGACTTTTTTTAAATTGAAAAAACCGTGCTTTTTTACATTCAATTCGCCGTAAGTAATTCGTTTATTAACTAATTAACAAATTTCTTTTTGAGTTTTATTCGTGACACTCTAGCGGAGGCTACAGTGTCAAAAAAGGGTCAAAAGTTAATTTCTGATGTTTTTTTTTTTAATTCGAATGAAAACCCACGTTTTTAGACTTCCACTTTTAAAAAGTGAGCAAGGAAGTTTGAGCTACGACAAACTTCAAGCGAAAGAATTTTCTGCGAATGTATTGTCCAACTTTTTGGAAAATCTCAATTCGATTTGATTTTTAGTTCCATAATTACAGCGAGTTTATTACGAGCTCGCGACGCGACACCCACGAAGGAATAATGCAGGCTCTGGTAACTCAATGCTTTAGAAGCGGTCGCGTATATTCGACTGTGGCGCCATCTAACAAGCCCGCAGGTTTTTAAGATAAGATAAAAGATGCTGGAGATTATATCCAGATGATTTCTAGATGATTTAATTTAAAAACTTATAAATTGAAAAACTAATAGAAGAAACAAATAGAAATACATAAAGAATTGGTTAGTTAATTATTTATGTATTTCTGTTTGCTTTTTCTATTGGTTTTTCCATTAGAAAAATTGTTTTGAAGAAATAAGAAGATGATTCATGTATGGCTGAAGGCAGTTTTTATTTGAAACTTGTAATTATTTTCACAAACATTGGATCCTAAATTATTATTATGAAGGTACTGCCCCCTCCTTCAGTTTTTTTATCTTCGTGATAAAGCGATAGTCCTCATTCCGAAAATGATGGCAACAAATTATAAACCGCTTTTCTAAAACTTCTTTATAGGTTAGTTTCTGTAACTCTGGATTACCGGTAGCTCTGACCCACTCACAACCGATTCTTTCACATTTCGGATACCGATGATACTTTTCCCGACGAATTGATGGACAGCTTAAAACTGAACACTTCTGTTTATCACTTAAAAAGCTCATTTTTAGTATTTTTCTGACAGCACTGGGCACCACAAACAAACACAAGACACTCAAAACATTCGACAGCTGTGATTTGGTAAACAGTAAAGGAGTGAGAGAGATAGATTCAAGTATGGCCCCTGAGCGACGTGAAGGGGGAACGACCGACAGAGCCATCTAACCAGCCCGAGAAACAGTATCAGAAATATAAGTGACCGCGGTTTCCTATACTAGTGTCCAGAGCCTGGAATAATGAGACCCAACTGCCAGTGGGAAGCCATCTGAAACTGGCAATAGAAACATTACCGTAAGTGATACGCACATTACAGAAAGATCTTAGATTTGAGTGCGCAGGTGCGCAGTAGTCCTCTTCCTACACATGGAAAAGTGTGCGAGTGAGAAAGTTTGACAAATTGACGTAAGTTAGAGGTTGTGTTCTTTTGTTGATCATCATACGACAGATACACAAAATAAATATATAAACAGTATTTTCGGTACTTGTTTGAAAAATGTGTGAACAGATTTTGAGAAGGAAACGTACAGGTAAGTACCTTTTAAATTTGTAATATAATAAATCGGCTAAAGATTCTCATGGCTCTCAGAAGCTCTGAGAAATTCTTCGCAGGCACTCAGGTAGGTATATTTAAACTTTAAAGGTCCAGGTCGCTCGTTTAAATGTTTTAAAGGGTTTAAAATGTCCTTTCCGAAATGTATTTGCCTTCTTCGGTGTGTAACTTTGTCCACAACCCGCTCACTCGCACACTTTTCCATTTATAGGAAGAGGACAACTGCGCACATGCGCACTCAAATCTAAGATCTTCCTGTAATGTGCGTATCATTTACGGTAATGTTTCTATTGCCAAGTGGGGGAACGGAGTTAGGTCTCCTTATTATTCCTTCGTGGCGACACCACAGGTGTCGCGTCGCGAGCTCGTAATAAACTCGCTGTAATTATGGAACTAAAAATCAAATCGAATTGAGATTTTTTAAAAAGTTGGCCAATACATTGGCGGAAAATTCGTTCGCTTGAAGTTTGTCGTAGCTCAAACTTCCTCGCTCACTTTTTTAATGTTAAATTCTAAAAACGTCGTTTTTCATTCGGATTAAAAAAAAAACATTAGAAATTAACTTTTGACCCTTTTTTGACACTGTAGCCTCCGATAGAGTGTCATGAATGAAACTCAAAAAGAAATTTGTTAATTACTTGATAAACGAATTAATTACGGCGAATTGAATGTGGAACACATGGTTTTTTCAATTTAAAAAAAGTCAGTTTTTATTTATTTACTGGAAAATTTGCAGCCCAAGAGAGAAACTGTTAATAGAGACTCAGGTTCATTTTTCAAGAGCTATCTAACTATATTTTTGGTTTTTTCAAATTTCGAATTTCACTTTTGATACCTGACGTCACAGCCTGGACAATACAATTAGAGATTTCACCTACTTTATGATAAAATGTTTCTTCAAAATTGAATTACACTATTGAATGCTCTACCATATGTTAATGTTGTTCTTGGTGTGTTACAGTTTTTTCTTTAAACTTCCGTTTAAATTTTGCAAAAATTTATAACTGTTACTCAATTAATTGGAAATTAAATAAAAACACTATTAAAAATGTTGGGAATTCATGGAATTCATGGAAAGGAAGGATTTCGCAAAATCTATGTAAGCAGCGGAATTCATGGAATTCACAGAAGTCACGGAAATCGCAGAATTTATGGAATTCCTGGAATTTGCCAAATTTATAGCATTTGTGAAATTCACGTAATTAATGAAATTCAAGGAATTCATGGAATCCATGGAATTAATGGAATTAATGGAATTCACGGAATTAATGAAATTCAAAAAATTCATGGAATTCGAGGAATTACAGGAATTCGCAAAATTCTTGGAATTTATGGAATTGAAAGAGTTCATGGAAGTTATAGAATTAACAGAATTTATAATAGCATCGAATTTATATAATACACGGAATTCATTGAATTTGTGGAATTCCAGGAATTTACTGAAATCGTGGAATTTAAAGAATTCACTTAAATCACGGAATCCAAGAAATACACTGAAATCACAGAAATCAAGGAATTCACTCAAATCACGGAATTCACAGTATTTTCTGAATTCCCGGAATTCATCGAATTTATCTAATTGATAAAATTCAAGAAATTCATGGAATTTATTGAATTTACGGAATTCGTGGAATTTAAGGATTTTAATGAATTTGCGGAATTAAATGTTACGGAATTTAAGGAATTCATGGGATTCTCAGAATTCATGGAATCTAAAGAATTTCAAGAATTTGCGGAATTAACTGTAATCACGGAACTAACAGAAATCAAGAAATTCATGGGATTCGTCGAATCGAAGGAATTCAAGGAATTCACGGAACATATGAAATTCAAGGAATTCTTGGGAAACCATGAATTCCATGCATTACGTGAATTCCATAATTTTATAGAATTTTATTGAATTTCATGAATTCATTGAACTTAATGAATTCCTTGAATTCACTAAATTTCGTAAATTGCATGAATTCCATGATTTTCTTTAAATTCACGAATTAGTTAGATACTGTGAATTCCAACATTTCCGTGAATTCCCAGAATTCCATAAATTTTCAAATTCCATAAACTCCGTGAAGTCCATTCATAACGTAAATTTCTTAAATATTAGGAATTTTTTGAGTTGTGAATTTTTTGGATTCCGTAAATTAGTTGAATTCTGGGAATTCCTCGATGTCCGTTAATTTTTGCGATTCCGCGAATTCCGTAAGTTGCGTAAATTCCGTCAATTTCCTGAAATTCTTTGATTTCCTTAATTTCCGTGAATTACTTGAATTCGCTGAATTTCGTAAAATGCACGAATTCTGTGAATTGCTTGAATTCTGTGAATTCCCTGAATTCTGCTAATTGCAGAAAATCCATGAATTCCAGGCGTTATATAAATTCCGTAAATTCTTTGAAATTCACGAATTCCTTCAATTCTATGAATTCCTTTAATTCTATAAATACGCGCGTTATATAAAATACATTAACAAAAGTTTTGGCTCCATCAGAATTTTTTGCCAGTAATAAGTCTTCTGAGAAATGATTAACATTTTATTTTTTATTTTTTTGCTTCCACAGGTGTCGAGCTACTAGCTACTGGACATGTATTATGAAATTCGACTGAATGTGAGGTACCACACCAATTTCCCGCTGGAATCTGAAAGATAGGGATCCTATATTTGTAGATAATTTTGCATCTTTATGAAAGAAAGAGCTAGAGAAAATGTGTCCCATTCTATCTTTTTCTATTTCTTTTTCGATCTAAATTCATGTTTTATCTTTTTCAATTCTCTCTTCTACATCTCATTCAATCCTTTATCTCTCTCCTTCAGTTTTTTTCTATCTCTTTGTTAATATAAATTTACGTCTATATTTTTTAAGACCGTCTTTTCTATCTCATTCTATTTTCCATATATCCAAGCCTATATTTTTATATCGCTTTGACAATCCAAATTTCCGTCTATCTCTTTTAATCTCCTTTCTTCTATCTCATCCTATCGTACATCTATCAACAGATATCTTTTTTTATATCTTTTTCAGTCTAAATTCAAATTTATCTTTTTCAATTCCCACTTCGCTATCTCAACCTATCTTTTCTCTATGAACATCATTCTTTTTCTGTATATTTAGCAATCTAAATTCACGTCTATCTTTTTTAATTCCCTCTTCGCTATTTCATCCTATCCTTTGTCTATCCACGTCAATTTTTTTCTATCTCTTTGTCAATATAAATTCGAAACGTAAGTTAACGCTACAATACATAATGTTGTAGTTTCCAAATGCTGGCATTGGTATGGTACCTCACATGTAGTAGAATTTTATAATACAATTTCAGTAGCCCTAAATACTTGCGTATCATAATTCCGGCTGGATATCTCAACACCTGTTAAAAAGAAAAATTAAAAAAAGAATGTAAATTATTTCTTGGTACACTTGTTTCTGGAGAAAAAAAGAACTTTTCAAAAGAAGCTACAACTTTTTTCAATATATTGGATATAACGCGCATATTTGCGGAATTCATGGAATTCACGAAATTCGAGAAATCAAAGATATGCACGGAATACAAGGAATTCAGGAAATTCAAAGAATTATCGCAATTTACGGAATTCAACGATTTTACGGAATTCATAGAATTCAGGGAAATTCAAAGAAATCATGAAATTCAACAAATTCAAGGAACTGACGGAATTCACCGAATCCAAGGAATTTATGGAACTTATCAAATTCACGGAATTCACACAATTTGAGAAACTGGCATAATTCATTGAATTAATGTAATTCAAAGCATTTAAGGAATTCGAAGAATTTATGGAGTTTATGGAATTCACGCAATTTTCGGAATTCACGGGATTAATAGAATTATCGGAAATGATGGAATTCACGGAATAAATATAATTCTGGAAATTCACAGAATTGATGGAATTAATGGAATTTGTGGAATTCGCGGAATTCGCGGACGGAATTCACGAAATTCATACAATTTTCGGAATTCACGTAATTAATTGAATTTTCGGAATTCATGTAATTCATTGAATTTGCAGAATTTATAGAATTAAACAAATTCACCGAAATCAAGGAATTCTCGAAATTTAAGGAATTCATTCAATTCACGGATTGACGAAGTTCACAGAATTTTCGGGATTAACAGAATTCAGGAAATTCACAGAATTAATGGAATTAATGGAATTCACTGAATTGATAGTATTCACGAAATTTACGCAATTCTTAGAATTCACGTAACTCATTGAATTTGCAGAATTCACGGAATTAAAAGAATTCATCGAAAACAAGGAAGTCTTCAGATTTAAGGAATTCATGAAATTCACGGAGTTAACGAAATTCACGGAATTAATGGAGTTCATGAAAATGGCAGAATTCATGGAATTCATAGAATTAGTGAAATTAATGAAATTTGTGGAAATCTCGAAATTCAAGAAATTCGCGAAGCTTATAGAATACACGGAATTCACGAAATTCATACAGTTTTCGGAATTCACGTAATTAATTGAATTTTCGGAATTCACGTAATTCATTGAATTTGCAGAATTTATAGAACTAAACAAATTCACCGAAATCAAGGAATTCTCGAAATTTAAGGAATTCATTCAATTCACGGATTGACGAAGTTCACAGAATTCTCGGAATTGACAGAATTCAGGAAATTCACAGAATTAATGGAATTAATGGAATTCGCGGAATTGATAGAATTCA
>NC_046666.1:2117802-2128609 GCF_010883055.1 Belonocnema kinseyi | reverse complement strand
GGAATTCTCGCAATTTAAGGAATTCATTCATTTCACGGATTGACGAAGTTCACAGAATTCTCGGAATTGACAGAATTCAGGAAATTCACAGAATTAATGGAAGTAATGGAATTCACGGAATTGATAGAATTCACGAAATTTACACAATTTTTTGAATTCACGTAACTCATTGAATTTGCAGAATTCACGGATTTAAAATAATTCACCGAAATCAAGGAATTCTTCAGATTTAAGGAATTCATGAAATTCACGGATTTAACGAAATTCACGGAATTAATGGAGTTCATGAAAATGACGGAATTCACAGAATTCATAGAATTAGTGGAATTCGTGTAATTAATGGAATTTACTGAATTAATGAAAATGATGGAATTCACGGAATTCGAGCGAGTCAAGGAATTCAACTCATTCATGAAATTAAAGTAAATTCTTTGAATACCGTGAATTCCATGAATTTCGCAAATTCCATCAATTTCGTGAATTCCTTCATTTCCGTGAATTCCGTGAATTCCGTGCATTTCATGAATCCATGAATTCCTTGAATATGGGGAATTCCATGAATTCTACTAATTCTGTGTAAACTTGAAGGTTTCGCTAATAGGTGGCTGACGGTGAAAGTAATCATCAAGTGAAATTAGGCTTCGGGCCTGCAAGTTAGTCAAAATAATTTTTTAAATAAATTCCCTAAATTTTTTATGGATTCCCGAATTTTAAGGGATAGAAAATGTTTAGATTAATCAATCATACTTTACAATATTACGTGAAATTAATACTTTAAAAATTATTTAATGATAAAAAAAATTATTATTTGAGATTTAACAACCTTAGTGCTAAAATTAACAAAAAAATAAGCATGTTATAGCTGATTCTTTAAGACTGACCATTTTGGCATTTTACACAAAAAATTAGAATATCCTTTATCAGACTCTTTTTCTAGAAATTATTTAATTCCCCAAAATTTCAAGCAGATTAGTGCTAAGGTCCAGTTTAGACACGATTTGATTTCGATTTGGCAGAAAAGACTTTTTTTAATACAAAATTAAATTTTAAACAACTATTTTTTTCAATTTCATTATTTTATTTGTGCTGAAGTTTATACAAATGTAATTCTCCTGAAATTGTTGAGAATTATTAACAAGATTTTTTAAGATTTGAGATATTGGAAATCAAAAAATAAAAAAAAATTGATTTTCAAAAGAATAGTTGAATTTTTGACCATGAAGGAAAAAAATTCTCAAGGATAAATGTAATCCATAATAGATACTTTGACTGAAAAAGATACAAATTTTAACATAAAACAGTTAAAATCATCAAAAAGTGACGAATTTTCAAGAAAGTAGTTTAATCTTCAACCACAAAAAGATTAATTTTCGAACAGTTGCATTTTTATTCAAAAAATATATATATTTAGGCAAAAGAGACCAATTTTCTACAAAATAGTAGAATTTTTAACCAAATGAATAAATTTTTTACCAAGAAGATTAATTTCCTAATAAAAAATACGATTTTTTAATGAAACACTTATATTTTCAACCAAAGAAATGAATTTTCAACTAAAATGATAAATGTTTCACAAGAAAAATAATAATTTTAATGAAAAAGACGAACTTTCAACAAAATAGATACATTTTCAACCAAAGAGATAAACACTTGAATAAAATGATAAATCTTCAAACACAAAATTGAATTTTTCACAATATGAAATTTATACCCAAAGAGATGAATTCTCAATTATATTTTAAACTAACTCAAATTGTTTCGGATATTTGAAAATCTTTAAAAATTACCAAAAATTGACTTTATATCTTCCAAATTTAAATAATATGTAGGAATCTTCTTTAAAAATTTTTTATCTTTTAAAAAATTAATTTTAAATGTTTCAAAACTTTCAGAATTTCTACAAAATTTTTTAATATTTATTTTTTAAATTAATACTTATTTGTATTCACATTTGGTTTGAAATGTTTTGAAATTTTTGAATATTAAATTTTTTCCGAATAATTTCTTATGATTTTGAAAAAAATTTCAAATCTTTTTAAATATTCTCTTTAAATTATTTTTTCAAAATGAAAAGTCATTTAAAATTTCCATACGAATTTTAAGAAGATTTTGTATCATTTTGAAACGTCTCGAAATTCTGGAAAACCTTCAAATTATACTTCAAAATCTACATTTGGCTTTAAATTATTTGAAATATGTTCAAATTTTAACTTATTTTTTTAATGTTCTCAAAACTTCTAGATGTCATTTAAAATTATTCGACTTTTTATGACAATTTTTTAAAAATCTTTAAATGAATAAAGTCATCGTAAATTTTCTCAAAAATTTTAAGGAAATTTTTGTATTTTATTGGAACATTTCAAATTTATTAAAAAGCCTCTAAATTTTTTAGACCTATATTTAAAAATCTGTAATTTGTTAAACATTTTTTGAAATTTTTTGAAATTTTTTAAAATTAAAATTATTTTTCAATCTTCCCGAAATTTTCTAAAATCTTTTTCGAAGTTTTAGAAAATCATGTAAAATGTTTTCAAATCTCTTTTTTTTTTTTGTTAAAATTTATTTTTCTAAACAAAAAGTCATTTCAAGTTTGAAAGTTGAACTACTTTGTTCCAAATACATTTGTTTGAACATAGATTCATGGTTTTAAATAAAAATTCATCTCTTTGGCTGAAAATTTGAATATCTTGTTGAAGATTTGCTATTTTTTTTTTATAATTAATTCAGTTGAATGAAAATGCAACTATTCAATTTTTTATTGAAAACTGATTTTTTTGAGAAATTATTTATTTAAATTGAAGACATAATTTTAGTTAGAAATTCATCACTTTGGTTGAATCTTTTTTGCTTTGATTGCAACTCATTTCTTTTAAATGAAAATTGAACCATTTTATTTTTGGTTAAAAATTAATTTTTTAAATGAAAAATTTATCTTTTATGTTAGGAAATTCAAATATTTATAATTAAAAATTCATTGACTCGTTTGAAAGTTAAACGATTTTGTTAAAATTTTTTTAAGATTCAACTCTTTGGTGGATAATATTTCATTTTTTCCTTCAAAATTCGTATTTTTAGTCCAAAATGCATTTTTTAACTGAAAATTTAATTATTCTATTTTCAGTTTAAAATTTGACGTTACTATTTAAAAATGCATCCCCTTGGTTGAAAATTGGTTGTTTTTGTTCGGTTGAAAATTATTTTTTTTGTATTAAAAAAGTTAACCATTCCATTTTTTGTTGAAAATGAATCTTCACCGGTTGCAAATTATATTCTTTTTTTTTTAATCGAGCTAATTTATTGAAAATTCTTTTGTTTTCTTGGAGATTCACCCCTTTGGTTGGAAATTTACCAAAAATTTGAAATTTTTATTAAAAAATCATTTTCTAACCGAAAATTTTACCATTCCATTTTTGGTTGAAAATATAAATTTATTAGTTGAAAAATCATCTATTTGGTTGAAACTTCATATATATTGTTAAACAGTCAGTTTTTTTAGTAAATTAATCCTTTCGTTTAACAATTCATCTTCTTTAGTTGAAACTTCAACTTTATGGTTGAGAATTCTTGAATCCTGAACTCAAATTTTGTTAAAAATTCAACTTCGATTAAAAGTTAAAAAGGTTATTTGATTAAAGTATTAATTATTGAATTTTGTCTCAAGAATTCATCTTTTTACTTGAAATTTAAAACATTTCCTGAAAGTTGAAATATTTTGATCAAAATAAATTTTTGTTTGTTATAGAAGCATCATTTTGAATAAAAATTTCCATCAATCAGTTCAAACATTCAACCTGGTAGTTAAATTTAAACAAAAAAAGATGAATTTTCAATAAAAAAATTAGTAGTTGATATTTAAATTAAAAATCTCTATTACTTTAAATACCAACTACTAAATTTTTTTATTGAAGATTCATTTTTTTTGTTTAAAATTCAACTACTAGGTTGAACGTTTGAACAGATTTGTGAAAAACAATATTTTTTTGCTAGAAAATTAATTTTCCTGGATGAAAATTTCACTATACTTTGTTGAAGTTTAAACTATTTTATTGAAAATTCAGTTTTTGTGTTGAAGCTTCATTAGTTCACTTAAAATTTCATCTTTTTTTAAAATTAATTTTATTGTTGAAAATGATTTTTTTTTTATTAAAAATTAATCTTCTCAATGATAATTTGACTATTCATTTTTTTGGAAATTAACATGTTTTGATTGAAAATTCAACTACTTGATTGAATACTTAACCACTTTCTTAAAAAAGAATATTTTTGGTTGATGATTCATTTCTTTGGTTGAAAATTTATCTATGCTTAATTGAAAATTAAACCACCTTATTCTTTTTTAGTATAAAATTAATCTTTTGGATTGAAAATTCATCTTTTTCATTAAAAAATAACTATACCTGGTAGAAAGTTGAACAGCTTAATTAAAAATGCATTTTTTAAATGAACATTTATCATTTCAAATTAAAATTGGGTTCAAAATAATTTATTACCCAATTGTTCCCCTATTTCTTTGCTCAAAGTTGATCCACTTTATTAAAAAGTTCATTTTTTTTAATGTAGCTTTATTTGTTAGTATTTATTTGTCAAAATCGGTTGAAAACCGATTTTTTTAGTTGATAATGGATCTAGTTTGTTGAAAATTCTTCTGTTTAGTAGAAACTTCTTGGATCAAAATTTATCTTTAAGATTACAATATTGATTTGAAAAAAAAATGTTTAATGTAGCTTCATTCTTTTTGTTAAAAATTCATCTGGTTTGTGGAAAAGTGAACTATTTTGATTTTATTATTATTTTCTCAAATGAATATTTTTAACTGAAAACTTAAACATTTAACTTTTGGTTGAAAATCTATTTTCTTAGTTGATAATGAACCTATTTTGTTGAAAATTCATCTCTTTTAGTAGAAAATTAATCTTTTTGGTTGAAAATTCAACTTTTGATTAAAAAATTAACTATACCCGGTATAAAGTTGAACCACTTGATTAAAAATCCATTTTTTCATGAAAATTTATCATTTTAGTTGAAAATCCGTGTCATATTGTACTCAATAATATAATATCCGCGCGTGTCCGAAAATGTTTTTTACTACCGAACGATAGTTTAGCGTAAGCACACTTCGTATCAAAAATTGCAATAACTCAATTAAATTATTGAATTTCGATGAACCGTTCGTGAGTAATCCATTTTATTAGATGAGCCAGGCCGATTCTATCTACAAATTCTTACCTTACCGACATCGAGAGGCTTCGACCTGTAGTGGTTCGTGTCCGTGCTAAGCTTCGAGAACGTTCTGGAAGCTTAGCACGGACACGAACCACTACAGGTCGAATCTTCTCGATTTCGGTAAGGTAAGAATTTGTATTTAGAACCGGCCTTGCTCATCTACTCATTTTTGAAAAAGGAAACTTATCAAGAACTTTCATTGTTAATAACTTTTAAAAAAATTAATTTTTTCCACAAATATTTTAAGGGAATTCTTTTAATATAAGAATGGATTGAAAACTGTATAAATTGATTGAAAATAGAACTATCGATTTAAAAGTGGCACAATTGAGATATTTTGACCCCTTAGTTAGAAATGATATCGCAGCATGAGAAAATAGATATCAGATTAAGGAAGAAGGGGAATTATGAACGAATATTGAAGATTAATTGACTAGGGCTGTGTGTGATGAAGGACCAGTAATGATTTTAGTAATTTTAGTAGGGGATGGATTGACAAAGTAAAAGTATGTATCTGAAGTAATGTCACGAACGACACGTCCCTGAGGATATTAATCTACATTTCGAAGCTCATCTGGGAATCGGGGATAAATTTCCTTCCATGGAACCTTTGATCTGGTATACTTATTATATGAGTGCGGTTTGCGAAAAGAGAACAGATGTTCCTTGTAATTCGATCTCTAGCTTTCATTTAAAAAATGTCCGATCTGTCAGCGAGAAATCTAATAAAGTGTTTTTCCCCAATAAGGGAAATCGAGCGCTGCCAAAGAAAATGGTCAAAATTTCATATTTGACATATGTCTCCTTTCGTTTTTAATAAAAAAAAAGAAAACTATGTATATAAATTCAAGTCCTAAAACACAATTGAATTTTTAAATATTTTTTATGGTCTCACTAACAAAATTAGAATAATGTTAAATAATAATCAAGTAGTTATATAAAAACAAAATTTAATAATGTTTAAAAATTTAAAACGTCTTCCTTTAGATATTATAGAAAAAGACCCAAAAAAGTTTGGTAACGCACATGTTTTTAAATAAAAATGTTTAAAAAATTGCTGAATAATATTAATACAATTTTTTTAATAAAACTCAAAAATAAGAACGTAAACTATTTAAAAATCGATTTATCAAAGTTAATTTCAAATCGACATCTTCCAGACTAATAATATTATTCTGGAAGATGTCGATAAAAAGACTGGAATATATCCTATTGTAAATTAAAAAATTGTTTAAAAATTTCCTATAGAAGAAAAGAAAAAAAATACTTTTTTGTACAAAAATTAAAAAAAGGAAAGAAAAATGAGAATGCAACCAACCAAATCCCCTTCCTTCTCTTTTTGATTTCCGTCAACTTTTTTATTTTTATTATTATCATGGTCGTTGGATCCTTGGTTTTATTTTCAGGAATTAAATTTTTGTTAAAATCAACACTTTGTTAACTTGAATTAATTGTTAACTGATTCTAATTGAAAAGTGGACCAAAGTTGGAAATTTAAGATAAAAACCGCAAATATGTAAGTTTGATCTAAGATAAAATATTTATAAATAATAATAAATTGTTTAAACTAATTTTTCCTCAACGTGCAATAACTATTGTTTTACTCTATCCACAGAAATTGAAAAAAGCTGAGAATGTAAGAGAATACAATTTTTTAGTATTACTCTAAGAAAAGATAGTAATAAATAATGAATTGTTCAAATCTATACTTTTTAACTTTCAATAACTATTGCTTCATTTTAATTGAAAACTGGAGGAATAGTAGAAAAATTAAGAGGAAAACCAAAACTTTCTAGCTCTGATCTGAGATAAAATAGTTATGAACAATAATAAATTGTTTAAACCAATGTTTTGTTAACTTTCAACTATTATTACTTTACGCTGACTGAAAAATTTAAAAAAATAGTAACTTAAGAAAAAACAGCAAATTTCTAACGTTATTTTAAAAAAACAGTAATAAGCAATAATTAACTGTTTATAACAATACTTTATTAACTTTAGTTGATTATTTCCTCATTCTAATTGAAAACTTGAAAAGTTTTTGGCATTTTGAGAATAAAACGGCAACTTTTTAGAATTGCTTAAAGAAAAGATATTTATAAACAATGATGAATTGTTTATATCTACACAATGTTTAATTTAATTAATTATTACCTTCTTTCAATTAGCAAGTCCACAAAAAGTTGAAAATTTAAGAGAAAAAACCGCCTATTTCTCGATCTGCTCTAAGATAGAATAGTTATAAACAATTTTTTAATAATAAATAATAAACAAGTTTTAACCTATACTTTCCTAACTTTCAATAATTATTACGTCACATGGTGTAAAAAAACTGACAAAAACTTGGAATTTTAAGAAAAAAAGCAACTTTCTAGTATTACTCTAAGAAAAGACAGTTATAAACAATAATAATTTATTCACATTAATACTTTGTTAATTTGAATTAATGATTACCTCACTATAACTGAAAAATTGACATAAAGTTGTTGATTTAAGAAAAAACAGCAACTTTCTAGCATTATTATAAAAAATACTGTTATAAATAATAATAATTTGTTTAAAAAAAGATTTTCATCAACTTTGAATAATCAGTACCTCACTCTAAGCTAAAAGTTAAAAAAGATTGGAAATTTCAGAAAAAAACCTTACCTTTCTAGTATTATACTAAGAGTTTATTGTTATAAATAATAATAAATTGCATAAACAGTTATTTTAGTTAACGAAAATAAATTATTTCCTTGCTCTTACCGAAAAGTTGCAAAATTAAAAAAAACGTGTCTTTCTACTTCTATTATGAGAAAAAATTTCTATAAACAATAATTAAAAATGACACCATATTTTCAAAAAATCTGGTTATCAAAAGAAATTATTATTTTATGTATTAAAAACAATTTGTACTAGGATAAACCGCAAAAAATAAGAATGAGCACCAATCACCCTCAAACCTTAATTTTCATTTACGGGTCTTTTTTAGGACATTATAAAAAAATCTTATGGGGGTGAAATTTGAAAACTCATTTTCAACCATTAAATATGAAATGTTCTTTAAACAAAACTTTCGAATTCGATAAAAAAAAATTTCTGCGAAGTCATGAGTTTTTGAATTTTGAAGTTTAGTTTTCAAAAATAAACCAATTTTTTCTTTAAAAGTGTATAACTTTAATGAACGAAGTGCTGAAAGGAATAAAAGACGAAGTACAGAAGTAAGCGAGAGGTGTAGAAAAGGAATTTGAAAAAGGAGAGCAAATAAATTATACTGGTGAAATTACGGAAAAGGAACATACGAGGAAAGTGTTGAAAAAGGCGTTTGGAGAGAATAGAGGATAATTGAACCTGGGAAGAAAGGAATAACTACAAGTTAAGCTGTTAAGGAATAGCGGAAGAGTAAAGAAAGAAAGAAATAGCTGGCTAAATATAGCAGAATACAAATTTATGTGGTAGAGTTTGGACGAAGAAAGGGAAAACTTAGTAAAAAGTGAGATGACAAGTGGTGAGCAGAGAAGGGAACGGCAGAGAGGAAAAGAAGTAATAGTAGAAAACAAAAAGAGAAGAAATAAATTGTTTTATTTTTGGATAAAATATTGGAATTTAGCAGATTTAAAAAGAAAGGATAGGAAATTTATGATAAATTCGGAACACTAAAAGATGGTATTAATGATGGAGGGTGGATGAAAATGAATGGGAAAGAGTAAGGTGAAAATTACCAAAAGGTTACAGATAGTTTAAAATTCAAAAAGAAAAATGAAAGAGAAACGTGAGGATTGGTGATAGGAGTGAGGAAGAAATATTTAAGAAGGAAAATTAGAAGAGATGAAAAAAGAAAAAAAAGGATTGATAGTAGAAGAGGTAAAAGGGGGATGAGAAAGTTGGAATATAGTTAGGGTGTATGTAGCAGATGAAGAGAAATTAGAGGAGATAAGGGAACTGATAAAAGAACAGAAAAAATATATTAGGCTCATAATAGGAGGAGATTCTAATGCAAGAACAGGATGCAGAGGAAAGGAATGGAGAGGGAAAAAAGTTCAATTATCAATATGGAGGGAAAGAAATTGTTGATAATTTTGAATGCGATGGAATAAATATATTATATTTAAATATAATAAACCGAAATATAGAAGGTAATGAGAAAGAGGAATAACGCTCAGGAAGAGTAAAGGGAACGGTAGTTGATTATGTGAAAGTGGAGGTCGAAGTAGGAAAGTTTAAGAAACTAGAGATCTATTACATCGATTCGGATCACATTACCATAATAGTGACATCACAGGGACAAAAAAGTTATAACTATAAAAGGGAAGCAATGAACTTAAAAGAACAATCTAAGGAAAGGTAAAGAATCTGAAAATGGGATAGGGACATGTATACGAAGAGATGGAAATAATGGTAGGAGAAATAAAAAGAGTATTACGGGACCTAACAAAAATAAGTTAGTGATGGAGGCGACAGAAGTGGATAGAATAAGGAATGTAAAAAAGTAAGAAAAGAATTTAAAAAATGGATGAAAGGGAAAATTATTGGAGAATAAAGGAGAAGAAAGGAGTTTAATGAGATGTATAAAAGAAAATCGGCAATTTAAAAGGAGAGAAGAGAAGACGGAAGGGAAAGAAACAAGAAATAACACATCACAAGGGAAGAAATAATCAATGTGTTAGGAATAATGAAAGATGGAAAGGCCTATGCTATAGGTGAGACTACAAATCAAGTCTGGAAACGTCAGGAAAATGGGAAGAGATTCAAATGTTCCAATAAACTGGATATAAGGTGAAAAAAGAAGCAAAAATTAAGTATCAGAGAGGGGAAGAGCAACATTTGGGTGAGGAAACGATGTAAGGGAAGCAATATAATGGGAAAGGAAGAACAAAAAGTACCGAATCTGTGAATGAGAAGTGGAAACATAGGACGTACGGGAAGAATGTAGGAGAGGAATTTAAGAAAAAGAAAGCTGACAAAAGAATCTCGATGCATTGGGTGAGGAGAGAATGAAAGAATTGGAGGGGATCGAGGAAGGAATGAGAAATAATGAAACAGTGAATGTAAAGAAGGCAAGGTAGAGATAGAAGAGAAGTAAAAGAAAAAGGAAATAGTATAAGGATAAGATAAAATAATGATAGACAGTTGCAGTTTTTCTAAAATTTCTAACTATTTGTCAACTTTATAGTTAGAGTAAGGTAATAATTGATGCAGGTTAATAAAGTATTGGTTGAAACAATTTATTATTGTTCATAACTATCTTTTCTTAAAGGAAAGCTAGAAAGTTTCGGTTTTTTCTCAAATTTCCAACTTTTTAGTTTGAGTGAGGTAATAATAATTTTAAGTTAATTTAATTTTGGTTTTAACAATTCACAATTGTTTATAACTATCTTTTCTTAAATTAATGCCAGAAGGTCGCGGTTTCTTCCTGAAATTAAAACTTTTCAGATGGATTGAGGTACTAATTATTGTAAGTTGATAAATTATACGTTTAAAAAATGTATTATTGTTTATGACAATCTTTTGTTAGATTAGTGCTAGAAAGTTGCGGTTTTTTATGAAAATTACAACGTTTCAGTTAGCGTTAGGTAATCATGATTGAAAATTAACAAAGTAT
>NC_046666.1:2105776-2117702 GCF_010883055.1 Belonocnema kinseyi | reverse complement strand
ACTAATTATTGTAAGTTGATAAATTATACGTTTAAAAAATGTATTATTGTTTATAACAATCTTTTGTTAGATTAGTGCTAGAAAGTTGCGGTTTTTTATGAAGATTACAACGTTTCAGTTAGCGTTGGGTAATCATGATTGAAAATTAACAAAGTATTCGTTTAAACAATTTACTATTGTTTATATTCTATCTTTTCCAAGATTAATTCTAGGAAGTTGCTGTTTTTTCTGATATTTTAAACTTTTCAATTAAAGTGAAGCACTAATTATTGCAAGTTAATAAATTATTTATTTAAACAACTTATTGTTTATAACTATTTTTACTTAAAGTAATGCTAGAAAGTTGCGGTTTTTTCTGAAATTGATTACTTTTTTTTAACTGAGCAGTTAGATTATTATAGCACTGGTGTATACAACGGTATTTAAAAAAGTGGCGCGCATGGAGATTCAGGTGTCTCGTATCAGGATCGTGATTGCTGGATTGGATTTAGCGAACTCCGGTCATTCGTTTTCGTCCATTCCATCGTAAAACGAGAAAGCGAGGGTGAGTAAGGGAGGAGGGTGGGGGATAGCTTAAATGGATACCAGGACTGTGGCGAGTATTTAAGGGCGACTCTCAATAGTCGCGCGCCAGTTTTACGGCCGCTTGGCCTCCGAGAAGCTCATTTTCGGACATAATCTCTAGTCTCACAAAATGCAAAAATTTCGCACCTAACACCACGTTTAGTTTTCCTTTTCTTTAGTTCATAAATTAAAAAATATATATTTGTATTTTTTAACGAGGAATTTACCTAAAATTTTATTGTACAGAATTCACACACGAAAGGTTCGTTTGATTTCAATTATTAAAATGTGTATCAAATATTTAAAATAAATTGAGCAATTAAAAATTCAGTGTATCTTTTATAATGTGATTTTTATTAATTGGATTAAAAAATAGGAAAAACTTGTGCTATCAATTAGTGCTTGTTGATGAAATAAAAAAATTAGGAACAATTGTGCACTGGAATATGTGAATTTAATGCTGTGGTGAATCTATTATTTGTTAATTGTGTATGGTTGATTATTAATTCTAAAAGTTTTAAAATATTTACAATACAATATAAAAAGTTTGTGGTTGATCAGGAAACGCTAAAGTGAAAAAAATTATCTTGTTTTTAAAAAGGAAAGAAGTGTTTCGAACACTTTTGTGTTTAAATAGATCTATTTTGTATTAATTTTTATTTTATTTAATATAAATAAGTTTACTGGGTTAGAAAAAGCCGTACATCTATTTTCAAGGATTTTTTTTTATCGTAAAAATTTTAGTAACATTTCAAATGTAACAAAAAGTTTTTTGTATAATTTTCGAATCCTTAATGTAATTTGTAACAATTTTTTTTCAAAAATGAAAATATTTTTTCTGTCAAATAGCAAGGATATTGAATAAAAGTTTAGAATTCCTGGAAGTGGAAATGTAATTTTTTCCAATGAAATAAAAGTTTAAAAAAATTTTTTGTAAATTTAACACATCTCTTTGGTTGAAAATTGGCCTATTTTGTTGAAAGTTATTTTTTTTAGAGGGAAGTTTATTATTCCATTTTTGGTTGAAACTTAATTTTTTTAGTCTAAAATTCACGTGTTTTGTTGAGAATAAGATCTTTTTAGTTGAATATTATTTTTTAAATTAAATTTTTTTCTGTGTTGAAAATTGATCTTTTTTTATTGAAAGTTCATGTCATTTGTTTAAACTCGATCTTTTTGGTAAAAAATTAATCTCTTTGATTTAAAATTCAACTATTTTATTGAAATTTTTGTTGTTGCTGAAAAATAAACTATTCCATTTTTTGTTGAGAATTCATCTTTTTAATTGAAATATCAACTATTTGTTGAAAGTTATCTTATTTAGTTAAAAATTCAACTCTTGAGTTAATAAATCGTAATTTTTTAATTGAAATTGATCTTTTTGTTAAAAAGGTCATTTTTTGATAATTCATCGGTTTGATTAAAAATTTAACTATTTTGTTGAAAAGTCACTTTTTTGTTATTGTAGAAAATTTAACTATTCCATTTACGGTTGAGAATTGATTTTTTAAGTCAAAAGTTCAGCTATTTGGTTAAAAATTAAATTTAGTTGAAAATTCGTCCTTTTTTGTTAAAAATTGCTTTTTTTTCTTAAACTTCATCTCTTTGGTTGAAAATGTAACTATTTTGTTGAAAATTAATTTTTGTTGTTAAAAATTTAATTATTTTCTTGAAAATTAGTTTTTTGGATGAGAATTTGATTTTTACATTTTTGGCTGAGAATTCATCTTTTTATTTAAAAGTTCAGCTATTTGATTAAAAAGTCATTTTTTTTATTAAAAAATAATTGTATTAACTGAAAATGGCAATATTCCATTTTTGTTTGAAAGTTAAAATTTTTAAGTTTAAAAATCAATAACATGGTTGAAAATTCATGTATTTTGTTGCAAATTTTCCTATTTGGTAGAAAACTAATCGATTTGGTTAATAATTAGTCCTTTTTAGGAAAACTTCATTTTTTCTAAAAAAATGCATCTATTTGGTTAAAAATTTATCTGTTTTGTTAAATATTCATTTTTTTGTTGTTGTTAAAATTTCATTTTTTTACTGAAAACTTAACGATTCTGTCTATGGTTTAATTTGTTTTTTTATTTCAAAAATTAATTGTTTTTTTGATAATACAGATATTTAGTTTAAAATTCGTCTTGTTTGGCAGAATATTATTCTTGTTGCTTGAGAAAGATCATTAAAATAATTTTACTTTCTAAATAATTACTTAATGTATTAAAAATGAAACTAGTTTCCAAAAGGTTTTTCATACACTTTTTGACTAAATGTATTTTTTTCGTTTCAAAAATTCTAATAATATTTTTAATTTGGGTAACGAAACATTTTAGAAGTAAGAAAATTTTTTCAGGAATAATAATAACAATTTTTTTAAATAATTTTTAGCATGCATAATTATAGTGATAATTATAGTGATGAGTAAGCGAAGAAACAGTTATCATTTCTATTTGGACACGCCTTATCATTAGTCAGTGAATCGTTAAACAAATAGTGTTCGTAAACATATTTTTGATTCTTAAATGCAGCCTGAAATTAATCAATTAACTTCACACAGAAAAATAATTGTTTGGAATTTTTAAAGACCGTTTCTACATAATATTTTTTTATTCAATCAAAACAATTTTCTAAATAAAGAAAATGATTTTTAATTAAAGAAAAGTTTTCATTGGAACAAAATATACTGTTTGGTTATCACTTCACCTTAAAAAGTACCCTTTTTTTTTTATTTAATCAAAAATAACTTCAGAATGTAGAAAATCATTTTAAATTGCAGAACATTTTTTATTGGAGAAAACCATATTTCTTCGAACCAAAGAAACTTTTCTTTGGTTCAAAGAAGTTTTGGTTTAATTGAAGAACCTTTTTTTCTGAGTTCAATTAGTATTCACTGTTAATTTCAGAATTTTTTAAAATTAAATAAACCGTTTCTTTAACATCATTTTTTTATTTAGACAAAAAAATCTTCAAATATAAAGAAAATTATTTTTAATTAGAGAAAAATTTTAATTGGAACAAAAAACTATTTTTTTAAACCAAGTGCCAATGAATATTTTTCTTTGACTCAAAAGGAATTTCCTATGAATCAATAAAACTTTCTTCTAAGTTTATCTCATAATTAATAAGCGTTACTTATATAATTAAACAAAAAAGAGAAACTGTTTCCTTAACATGACTTTTTTTATTTAATCAAAATTAATTTAAACATAAATAAAATCATTTGAAGTTAAAGACATTTTTTTATTTCATTTTATAAAATTTCTTTGAGTCTAAGAATTTTTTTTTGTTATGAAACAATGAATATTTTTCTTTGACTCAAAGAAATTTTCAATGAATCAAAGAATCATTTTTCTAAATTTATTTCATAATCCGTAAGTGTTACTTGGATTTTTTTTTGTATTTTAAGAAATACTTTGTTTATAATATTTTTATTTATTGATGAAAACTAATTCTTTGATGAAAACTATTTCTTTACCAAGGAATTTTCTTTAAATCAAAGAAAATTTTCTTTGTTTAAAAGCCAATGAATTTTTTACTTTCAATAAAACAAAGTTTTCTTTGAAGAGAGGCAATTAATTTATATCTTGATTCTAAAGAATCTTTTCTAACGTAAATAATCTTTTTTCATGTTGCCTATGCGCCAATCAAAATTTTTCTTTGACTGAGAGCCAATTACTATTTTTATTTGAATTAAAGAATCTTTTTTTCATATTGATTTTTTTTAATTTTCATGAACAGAAAATCCCGATTGAAAAAAAAACATTTATTTTTACCTATAAAAATTGTGTAAATAAAAAAATTTTCTTTAAATCAAAAAACTTTTCTTCGGCTGAAGCCAATAAAAATCTTTCTTTGATTTAAATTAATTTTCTTTGAATCGAAGAAATTTTTATTTGAATGAGAGCTAACAATTTCGTTTTCAAAATAAATCTTCTTTTTTTTATTTTCTATGAGTAGAAAACCTCCAACTGGAACGAAAGCCATCAGATTCAACCAAATACATTTTTTTAACTCAATATAAATTTCTTTAAATCCTAGAAAAATATTCTTTGACTGAGAGCCAATGAAAATTTTTCTTTGAGCCCAATAAATTTTCTTTAAATTAAAGAACTATTTTTTCACATTGAATATTCTTTCTACGATTTTAAGAATTAAAATTCTATTATCAGTCATGTTTCATGAAAAAAAATTAATCTTAATAAAAAAGTCTAAAAATCACGACAATTAATAATTTCAAAAAATTTTTTTGTTTTTGTAAATTTTTCATACTATTGCTTCTTACCAATTTTTGAAAATTGTTTGATTTTAATAAATTATGGCCTATATTACCGGCAAAAATCTTTTTTTCAATCCAGATAATTTTGTGTTAAATAATTTTTTTAAAACAAATAACTATATTTGACGATTATTTGCTTATTTAAAAAATTGGAAACAGTAAAATTTTCAAAAATTCTATCCCCGAAAAACGGAAAAAGCTTTTTTTCAGAGATCTGATTTTTTATTTGAATCAAAGAGACTTTCTTTTTAATGTGAGCCAATTAGTATTTTTCTTTGAGTCAAAGAATCGTTTTCTGGGTGTATTTTGCTAAAAATTCGTCTTTTTTGTTTGAATCAAAAAATATTAGGTAAAATCAAAAGACATTTACTTGTATCAAAGAAACTTTACTTTAACTGAAATTCAATGAATCGGTTTCTTTAAATTACAGAAATTTTTAAAATTAAAATAACTTTCTTTGAATCAAAGAAACTTCTCTTTAATTAAAAACCAATTATAATATTTCTTTGATTTAAAGAATCTTTTTTTCTGAGAGTATTTTTCTGAAAATTCATCATTTTTTTATTTATCTAAAGAACATTATTTTTTATTAAAATAAATTGGTTTGGATCATATAAACTTTTCTTTACCTGAGAGCCAATTAATTCTTCTCTTCTATTCGAATAAGTTTTCTTTGAATCAAAGAAATTTAATCAAATTCATTAAAATTGTCTTTACTTCAGAACCAATGATTATTTTTCTTTTCATCAAAGAATCTTTTTTCTGAGTGTTTTTGGTGGAAATTCATCTTTTTTGCTTAATATTCTAATAAAAATCTCTTCTATTTGACTGAGCGTATTATTATTTTTCTTTGGTTTAAAGAAATTTTTCTAAGTATATTTTGTTTGAAAATTGTTTTTTGTTTTGTTCAAACCAGTAAATATTATTTTTAATCAAAATTCATGTATTTGATTCAAAAAAAATTTTCTCTGACTGAGAGTCAATGAATGAAGTTTTCTTTGATTCAAAGAAATTTGTTTGAGTCAAAGAATCTTTGTTCTGAGCGTATTTTGATAAAAATTAGTATTTCTTGGTGTAATTAAAGAATATCATTTTAAATCAAAAGAAAATTCTTTGAATCAAAGAAACTTTTTTTTTGACTGAGAGCAAATGATTTATCTTTCTTTTTTCTCAGTATGTTTTGTCGAAAATTCATCTTTTTTGCTTAATCTTCGAATGAGAGTATTTTCTCTTTGACTAAGTAAATTATTATTTTTCTTTGGTCAAAAGAAAATTTTTTGAGTGTACTTTCTTCGAAAATTGGTCTTTTTTGTTCAAACCAGTAAATATTATTTTTAATCAAAATTCATTTATTTGACTCAAAAAAAATTTTCTCTGACTGAGAGTCAATAAATAAAGTTTTCTTTGATTCAAAAAAGTTTTCTCTGAAACAAAGAAATTTATTTGAATCAAAGAATCTTTGTTCTGAGTGTATTTTGATGAAAATTAGTATTTCTTGGTATAATTAAAATATATTATTTCAAATCAAAAGAAAATTCTTTGAATCAAAGAAACTTTACTTTGACTGAGAGCAAATGAATTATCTTTCTTTTTTCTGAGTGTTTTTGGTGGAAAATTCATCTTTTTTGCTTAATATTCTAATAAAAATCTCTTCTATTTGACTGAGCGTATTATTATTTTTCTTTGGTTTAAAGAAATTTTTCAAAGTATATTTTGTTTGAAAATTGTTTTTTGTTTTGTTCAAACCAGTAAATATTATTTTTAATCAAATGTCATTTCTTTGAATCAAAGAAAATTTTGTCTGACTGAGAGTCAATAAATATAGTTTTCTTTGATTCAAAGAAGGTTTTTCTAAAACAAAGAAATTTCTTCGAATTAAAGAAACTTCCTTTCAACTGAGAGCCAATGATAATTTTTCTTTGAATCAAGGAATGCTTGGCTGCGTCTATGACTGAAAGGCAATTAATATTATTATTTGATTAAAGAAATTTTCTTCACATCAAAGAATATTTTCTGAATGTATTTTATTAATAATTCGTCTTTATTGAATAAAACCAAAAATATATTTATTTGAACCAAAAGAAATTTCTTTGAATCAACAAAAGTATTCTTTGCCAGAGAGCCAGTGAAAAGTTTTCTTTAATTCAGAGAAGTTTCTTTTATTTCAAGATATTTTCTTTGAATCAATTACATTTCTTTAAATCTAAAGAAATTTCTTCGACTTCAAGAAACTTATTCTTTTTGACTGAGAATAAATTCATAATTTTCTTTAAATCCAAAAAATTCTAATGGAATCAAAGAATCTTTTTTCGTCTCAACTTTTTTTTTACTTTTTATGAACAGAAACTCCCGATGCTGTTGCTCCTGGTGCTGCAGCTCGCCGGAGCTAGTTTGCAAAGCAAAGACTTTTCTTTACATCAAAACTATTCAGTGAACAGCTTTTTCAGAGAAAATTCTTTTTTTAACAAAACCTCATCCAAAGGTGAAACAGAAATCTTCATTCAAACGCCAGAATTCTGTGTAAAAGAAACCACATTCGATAGAGGGTAAGTTGATTTTTTTTATCTCAATCACCTTAATTTGTTCATACAATTTAGTTTATACCTTTCCATCCTTTTCCATCTTTATCATATTTATTTTTGACATAAAAATTAATCTTGATAATGGAAAATAAAGAAGTTTTATTAAATATTTTATTTATTTTTTCTTATAAATATTCTGTAATTGATACTATGTCTTCACAATAAAAAAATTATTGACTGCTCATATTTCATATCTAGTCAGTCTAAAGAAAACCATAAAATTTGATTTCTGTTCTAACTATCTGAATTTTATTAACAATAAATTTAAGGTGTTATGATTCTGGACCCTCGAGATCCGACGATTCAGAAACCAGTTTTTTGAAGGCCCTTCTCAATTTTCGTCGTAATTGGGATTGTTACTCTTCTTTAAGGGGATCTTAAATTTGACAACTGATATCACATTTACGTTAAAAAGTCATTTTTAGAATCAAATTTTCAATAGATACTTTTCTTGAAACCAGTGAAATTTAAATATAAAGTTCTTGGAAATAAAAAATTTAAATTCTTTACATTAAAATTAAAAGTATATAAACAAATAAAACATTATTCTTTAAGTTCATTAATTGCATAATTAATCACAAGAAATAATAACCTTACACGCTTTAGAGATCAAAATAATTTGAAAAAAAAAGAATTTTTTGTAAACAATTGCGACATATACTAAATGAGTATTACTTTTAAAATGGGGAAAATGTTTTAATATAAATTAAATTAATTAAATTATTTTCAAATATGTTAAATAAAATATTTTTTCTCACTTATAAACTATATAATTTACCCCATAAAATACTAACTTTAGACGATTTAATGAAAAAAATAAACATATAATACTTTTTTAAACTATGAAAAATAAGTTTCAAAATGCTTGAAAACTTTGTCACTTATCAAATAAATATTATTCATATTTAAATTTTTGTAAATTCTATTTTAAATATTTTTTAGTCATTTTCGGACACAATACAAATAAATTGGTGGGTGGGGCAAAATTAAAAGTTATTAAATAAAAACTATTCTTTAAACGTTTATTACGTAGTAACTAAACTTTTTATTACAAATAGTTAATAACAAGTACTTCATTTTTCAAAGAAAACTCAGTCTTTTATTTTTTTAATCTAAATTAAAAACCTCATTTTAAATTTTTTTAACATTTTTTGAATAGTATTTTGTATTTCTGAATGGAGTAAATTAAGAATGTGTTATCCAAATTTGATTCTTGGCTTCTTGATTTTTTGTTTATTTTCAAGAGTTTCGTAGTTAAATTTGAATGTTGTACATTATAGAAGAATTCAAATTTTTTCTTATTTTAAATGTATTTTCTTAAACTTGCATAGCACAATTATTTTAATCCTTTATTGAGACATTTTAATTATGCTTACGTGTATTTATAATATAGTAAATGTAAAATTCACTTATTATAAAATAAATTATTTTTATAATGGTTTTTTGTAATAAGTCTTCAATAATTATTCAAGAATAACTCGATAATACTGAGTTAATTGAAAACTACTAAATTTTTGGTTCCAAATTTTCAAAAATCTAAATTTTATTAACTTTTTTTTATTCGAAATCTTTACCAGTTTTAAATTATTTTTTCGAAACTTCTTAATATTTCTTAAACTTACTAGAATTTTCGGTAAAATTTTTCTACTTTGAAAAATCGACAAATTTTGCTTTAAAATCTTTTGTATCCTTATTTAAAATTTTAAGAAACCTTTCAAAATGTTTTGAAATCATTTTGAATTTTCTCTTAGCTTTTATTTATTTAAATAAAAAATTATTTGAAATTTGTTTATTCTCTTAAAACCTTCCAAACTTCTAACAAAACTCATAAATTTTGTCTCGAAATCTTTAAAAATCCATATATTGTTCTGAATTTTAAAAAAATTTCAAATTGTAAATTATTTTTTAATCTTTTTAAAATTTCTAAGCCTCCTAAATAGCTTTTAAATTATTTGAATTTTTCCTAGATAATTAAAAAAGAATCTGCATAAACTTCTAAGCCTCTTAAATATCTTTAAAATTGACTCGTATTTTTTTTTTAAATTAAAAAAAATTAATTGTCTTAGAATTTTTTAAATAATATTTGTAAATTACATAAATAATTACATTTGTTTAAACAGTGTTTCCTCTTTAAATCTTGATAATTTAAAATTTTCAGAACTTGTGCCCTAAATTTTTAAACAATAATCATTTTTTAAACAAATGGAGGAGGATCGATAAACAAAAACTGAAATTTGAATTTTCACTCTAATTAAATTCAATATAATATCCAGTCAATCCCATTTAAACTTAATCCGATCTAAATTAATACAATTTAATATAAATCCAATCCAATTATTTCCAATTGAATTTTATTTAATACAAGCCAGGTGTAAATTAAGAAATTCTAAGTTTTTGTTCTTAATTTAATTTTTCTCATTTCTTTACAAGTTCATAAATTATGGTGTGTTTGCAAAATGTTGACAACAGAATTACTTCCTGTTGTTGAAAATGAAGACGAAATTACAGTTTTGTCGTTTATTAATAATTTTTAGAAGCATTTATAAATTCATTTTACCACGAAATAAAATGAAATACACCAGAACTCCGATTTAGCAACCCCCCGTTTTGTAATTTCTAGCACTGTTGGCTTACGCAGTTTCTCAATGCATAGGGCAACTATATTTTGTGACTATCACCTTGGAAGATCCGCAGTGCGCGAGTACTCAGTTGAGCATATTGCGCAATATTATGCATTGCAATTCAAAACGGTTCAGGCGGCCCTGACTGTGTATATTTTGATTCCTCCGATTTAGTAACAAGTCTATTTGCAGACAATACCCGACATACGTTGACACAACAGGTATTAATTTGGACTAACCTTATTGTAATGAATTGTACTGAATTGTCCTTAAAGTGGAAAAAGTCGCTTTCTGGTTATATTAGGTATTAAGTATTAGGAGAATCGCAGTTGATATCCTCGTGAGAATATCGACAGACTGGAACTGGACGTACCCTAATCCTTCCTTACTTAACTTTCCGCTTTTCGGCTTAAAACCTCGTTCGCTTTTGCGGTCATTACGGCCAGGCAAGCGGCAAGCAGAGCCTGAGGCTTCTATGAACGTTTTTCTGCCATTCCTTGGCACAAATCCCATCGCGTTTTTGCTCCTCAGTTCCTCACTTAGACTTTAGACAAAATCGACAAAATACTCTTTCTCCTTTTTATTTTCATTCTCCCGCTACTATCCTTTTGCTTTGCCCTCGTAATCTGCAGATCTTCAAACACCACATCCGACTATACGAACCTTTACTGCCATTAGGGGGTCCAGTCAAAGACCAGTCCAGGATGGGGCATAGGCATAGGCCATTCCGAGGCCAGGCAGTAAAAAGAGAAAAGGGGAACATAAAGTATAACTTAGATTAACTTCGGACTATCCTCACCAATTCCCTGGATAGGACTTTTATTGCAACCATTGCAATTGCCTGCCTGCCTAAAGGGATTAAGGTTATGAAGTCAATTCTTTTCTGATAAGGAATACCCTGCCTATCTGTAAAGATAAATACCGAGCTCATCATTTCATATTAAGGGGTCTCTCAGTGTTTGCTAATCTTTTTTTACTTGTTGCTTTTTATTCATGTAAATGTTAATTTAAATCTTATCCTAAATCCAATCAAATTTAATCCAATATCCAATTCAAATCTAGGACCTAATCTAATTTAATGCATATTAAAACAATTTATACTTTGAAAGCAAATAAAATCCCGTCCAATATCTTATAGAATTTAATATTATTTAATACTAACCAATCCAACTTAATTCATTTGGATGCAAAACAAAAAATATTTGATACGATATCCAAACCTATTTATGTAATACAATTTAATCCATTTTAAGCAAATAAAGTCCCGTCAAATATATAATTCAATACAACTTCAATCCATCTTAAACAAATCCAATCCAATATCTAATCCATTTCAATACTACATTCAGCCCTGCTGGAATTGAAAAGATTCAAAAAGATAGAAACGTATGAATACACGGTAAAAAAAATTGAGCTGTGACAGGGATATTATTCCTTATTATAGCTAAATATTTACCTGGAAACGAAGGAATTTAGAAAGATTCCTGAATCAGCGAAAATAAATATCCTTGACCATTTTCCATATACCAGGGATATCGTATAGTCAAACCTCTAATAAGTATAGCTATAATACGGATATTAAGAATAGGTGTCTGAAGCAATTATCGGAAGAGCGCCGGTGCATTATGGGAGCAGCGAAATAAAATGGCGACGGTCTAGTCGGGAGCAGTGACAGTTGTGATTTACTTTGGACAATTAAACGCTTTTTACCACTTAAAATGTGCGCGAATGTTAATATTAAATGGAGTTTATAATGAAGTAATATAGTACATTACATTCTTCGACATTCGTCCCGTGTAATGTATACTATTTTTCTTCCTATCCGGCCGAAAATTCGTCGTTTAGTTAAAATTTCCAATCAAAAGCGCGTGAGACACGTA
>NC_046666.1:2084356-2105676 GCF_010883055.1 Belonocnema kinseyi | reverse complement strand
TATAATTTATTATATGGCAGAAAACAAGAAGCTGAAGAAGCGAAGGGTTTTCCAGCAGCCGCTAACATTTACGACCCGAGCGAAGCGAGGGTTTTTTTTTTTAATTTTTTTTTAATTTTTAAAATTTTACTCGCTTTTGCAAATCTTCAAAGTAACAGATGAGAACATTTTCCTCAAATGAGTTTGCCTTGTTATCATTTTTCCATTTTAAGAACGCTTCATAAACTAACGAATACCGGTTGGCTGATTTTGAAGGTAATAATTTTAGATTTATGATAGCCTGGGCTTCTTTGTCAAAATCTCGAATATTTTCCTCCTCATCGCTACTTTCACTTGACGAACAGTCACTTGGATTCATAATTGTAAGCAAGACTAATTTAATACTTCAAAACGCAATAACTGTCCATACGAACACCTCTCGTCGTAACAATTTAGCTTACAATAATAACACATAACAGTTTACTACATAATACGCAAATATTATGTAGTAAATACGAACACCTCTCGACTTTTCGTTTCAACAAAATCAACAAAATTCAGCTTAGGTTAGAAATCCTCATGGTCGAGAGTCGAGATAGCAGTGTCTATACGATTCGTTAGATGGCGCGCAGGACGGGAAGGAACGGTAGGTTTCGGTAAAGATACGCCGGGAAGAAACTCGAATTTTCGGCCGAGATAGGAAGAAAAAATTTACATTTGTTTCGATTGCAGGCGATAACTATATTGAAATATCAAGAAACGCGACAAAAACAACAAACTTGACCTTCAAATGCATTACACGGATTTCAGGGAAAAACATTTCCGCGATACCAGACGAAAGATTGGCTACTGTAAGTGAATATATTTCTCTAAAAACTAAATTTTTTTCTAATCTGAAGAGAATACAATTATACATAATCTGTCGAAAATAGTAAACTTTCGAACTTAGCAATTTTGTGCAAATTACTGATTTACGGGAATAATTTACATAAAGTAACGAAATGTTTAACTCTTCTAACTAAACGTTTTACCTAATCCAAGCGCACACTTTCTTTGAGTTTAATTTATTCTCGATTCACTCGTTTGCCTCAAGAATTTTTTTTCCGTGTAGAAATAGATAAGAGACATTCAATCCTTCCCAAATGCACACTCTGCATCCCACAAACTCTATCTTTTTTTTCCACGCCCTATCCGTCGCGTCTACTTAGATCTATCTCTCCAAGAAACACGTTCTATAATTGTTCCAGATCAAAAAAGGAACTGTGTTACAAGATGGTCACAGAACTGTTCTAGAATAAAAAGTTAACCGCGTTCTAGAGCACTGTGACAAAATTGGAACCGAACTATTCTAGAACAAAAAGGTGACAGTGTTCTAGAACACTGTGAAAAAATTGTGACAGAACTGTTCTCGAACTATGCAACAGCACGATTACGCAACAGTTGCTATGGAATGGTCCTAGAACAAACTTATCATAGACACTCTATAATATTTGTTTCAAGTTTATTTTAGAACTTTGCCGTAATAGTGTTATATCGAAGTTCTAGAACTCTGTTACAAGTATGTTCTAGAACAAATTAGGAACAAAGATTAGTTCGCTAACACTATGGTCGAGCTGACCCTTGCGAATATCCCTAATGTGGATATCTCGGACGTATAACTTTTGTTATTCGGGACTGCGTACGAGCTATCCCGGATCAAAATATATCTATGGGGACTTCAAAGTTTCCGCCTCGCAGGACATTCCGACGGGTTATCCCTAGAATAACCCGGGACATAAATTAGGTCAAATCGAATATCCCGGGATATCCTATTGCTGTGAGGGGTACATAACACTGTTCCATCTTTGATAAATAACAGTTCTAGAACTGTTATAGAATTGTCCTAGATTTTTTACAATGCAGTGTACCAAAGTTCTAGAATTGTTACAGATCGGTTGTCACAACGTTCTAGAACTGTTACAGAATTGTTCTAGCGTATGAGGGATGACATAGTTACTCGCATGTTCGTAACCTGTTCTAGAACACGTTCTTTTGTGTTCTAGAACACGTTCTTTTTTGTTCTAGAACACGTTCTTTTTTGTTCTAGAACACGTTGTTTTGTGTTCTAGAACACGTTCTTTTGTGCTCTAGAACAGTTACAGATCTGTTCTATAAACATTTTTGCTGTGTCTTTGTATCCCTGACTTTATCCCTTACATTCACAACTGTCTATCTTTTTCTATCCATGGTATTCACAACTGTCTATCTTTCTCTATCCCTTGTGGTCACATGTCTATCTTTTTTTATCTTTGTTCTTCACAAATGCCTATCTTCATCTCTTCCAGACTAGCCACTATCAACGATATATCATTTTATCTTCTATCCATTTGAATCCACTCAAAAATGCAGTATTCTTCAGCGTTTCGAAAATAATAATATATTTTGAATTTCGAACTCCCGCAAAATAATATTAAACTAGCAAGGTTTTTATGTACCTAACAACAAAATTCTCTAGCCTTACGACTCAATAATCGAAGTTCGAACACTGCAAAGGCGTCTGCTGACCCTCGACTTATAGATAGTGCAAATGATTTCACTTGTGTCTGACTTTTACAGTCAGCCACCTACTGGGAACCTGCCGGTACTAAGTCAGGGATGTATGTCAATTAGCGCGCGCCTCGCTAAAGATAGACGTGGATAAGCAGAAGATTCGTTTGGATAGAACGACTAGGATTCAAACAGATAAGGCTATCTTAGATTTTAGAAAAAGAGTCAATGAGATAAGAAGCTAGGGATTGAAAAAAAGACAAGATTTTGGATTACCTAACGGATAGAAAAAGATAGGCGTGGATAAGTGAATGATTCATTTGGTACGAAACACTAAAATAGGGATTAGGAGTGAAAAAAAAGGATTCATGTGGATAAGCGTCGGATAGACATGGATAGGAAGATTGGAATTCCAAAGAATAGAGGTGATTGTAGATTGGGAGACAGATAGAAAATGATCGAAGGGCACCTTCGGTCAAGATGGATACATCGGTTCTTTCCATTATAATCTAAGAGATAGGAAATGATTCAAACGGTTAGAGACTCTATCCAATTTACTTCCAGCAGGGAGATCTTGATATAAGACTCATCTGTAAAGAATCAAATCCAATGCAGTCTAATATCCAATCCAATTTAATACAATTTAATCCAGTTTAATCCTACCCAGCATATAATACAATATTATTATTTTTAATATAATCTAGTCTAATCCTATCCAATATCCAAACCAATTTAAATTAAATTAATCCACCTTGAGCAAAATAAAAATTATATCCAGTACCTAAACCAATTTAATACACTGCAATCCATCTTAAAAATACAATACTCAAGCCAACATCTAACCCGATTTAATATTATTTCATCCATTTTAATCTAATCAAATTCAATCCCATAACCAACCCACTTTAATACAATATAATCCATTTTTAGCAAGTCAAATCCAATTTCTAATCACATTTAATCACAATTTGATCGCATTTAATGCGATTCAATCCCATTAAATTCAATTTAATTCAATCCATTCTATAATATAATCCAATCTGAATAAAAATCCAGTATCAATCCAATCTTGTCCTATAAAATTTAATCCAATGCACTCAAATTGAATTGAATATAATCTAGCTTAATATGCATCTAATCTAAATTCAATCTAAAAAATGTATTTCAATTTCATCCAATAAAATTGAATTCAATTTAATCCAGTAAAATCCAATACAATCCAATCAAATTATGCTTTCAAATTAGGGCTATCTAATACAATCTAACCCAAATCCAATCCAATTTTATCGAATCCAAATTAGTCGAATTCAATCGAATCTAAATTATCACAATCCAACCCAATATAATACAATCTCATATAAATCCAATATATTCAAATCCAATATTGATCGATTGCAATCCAATCTAATTCCATTTAATCCAACCTAAATCCAATTTAATCGAATCCAATCTACTCCAATATAATTTATTGCAATCGACTCCAATTTAATTCAATCCAATATCTAGCAATTCCAATATCCAGGCAATCTAACCTCAATTTAATACAATGTCAATCCAATTAATATTAATCCATCCTAATGAAATTTATTCTGATTTAATCCAAAATATAATATAATTAAATCTAAATAAAAAACCTGTATCAATCCAATCTATTTCCAAATAATTTAATCCAGTGCATTTTAATTCAATTGAATATAATCTAGTTTAATATGCATCCAGACCAAATTTAAACGAACAAAATGTATTTCGATTGAATCCAATAAAATTGAATTCAATTTAATCCAATACAATCCAATCTAATTATGTTTTTAAATTAAGAGTATATAATGCAATCTAATCCAATTTAATTCAATCCAATTTAGTCTAATCCAGTCGAATTTAATTTAACACAATCCAATCCGGTCTAATTTAATTAAATCCAATACCAATCCAATCTAATTTATTCGAATCCAATTTCATCTAATCCAATTAATTCTAATATTCATGCAGTCCAATTTAAACTTATATCAATCCATTCCAATCTAAATCCATTCACATTCAATTTAATCCAATTCACTCAAATTTGATCTACCTTAATATCGATTACACTTAATTCGAATTTAATCCAATCTATTCTAATATTCAGTCCGATATCTGATACAATTTCCCAATTTAATCTAATTTGATTTAATGCAATATTCGTCCCATCTACATCTAATCCCATCTAATTCTAAACTAATCCATTTCATTCCAATTTAATCCAATCGAATATTCAATCAACCCAGTTTAGTCCAATTCAATCTAATGCAATGCAAGCAATACAATGTCCCAATTTAATTCATTCTCATCCAATTCAATCCAATATCCATCCCACCTTAATATAATCCCATAAAATCCTAACATAATCTAATCCACACCAATTTAATCCAATTCAGGATTTATCCACTATAGTTTAATCTAATCCAATTCACTATCATTTAATACTATATCTAATATATATCCAATCCAATCTAATATCCATCTAATCAAATCTAATTCAATGCAATCCAATCTAATTTGATCAAATCAAACCCAATCTAACCTTAATATAGCTTATTCTGATGCAATATCCATCAAAACCAATGTCAACTTAATCTGATCCAATTTTGCTCAATCCACTCCAATTAAATTCAATACAGTTTTATAATGATTCTATCCAAATTTAATCCAACCCAAAACCATTTTTTTGTTTTAATCCGAACTAATATTCAATCCAATATCTGATCCAACATCCAATCCAATGTAATCCAATTTGATCTAATGTAATACAAACCAATTCAGTTAAATCCATTATCGATACGATCTAAATCTAATCCTATCCAATCCTAACCTATTCAACTCCACTCTAATTTAATCTAATACAATACTCATTCAACCCTGTTTGGTCCCAACCGATTCAATATAATTTATTACAACCTCATATCCATCCAATCCATTCTAATTCAATGCAATCCTACTGAATTCAATTCAATCCAATCAAATCTAAATCCATCTTATTCCAATCCAATATCCATCCAGTCCAATCTAAACTCAATCTAATTCCATTTTCTCTAATCCACTTCAATCTAATTGAATCCAATCCAGTATCCAAACCAATCTAATTTATTGCAATTGAATTAGTTCCAATTTGTATGTAATCCAATTTAAATCAAATTCAATTAATTCCCATAGAATTTAATGCAATACACGCTCATCCAATTGAATCCATACCATATAAATTCATTTAATTCAAAAGAATTTAATTAAATTAATTCATTTTTCTATTTCAGAGACAGTGAAGTAACCTTGAGAGAAGTCTGGATGAACGAAACAAATCAAAAACTACTATTTCTATTCGAGGGTGACATCCTAACCGACTGTAACGATGAAAATCTCGAGGAGAGTGAACGCAAAGACAATTGCTTTTATAAACCTCTGCCCTTCAAAAAAAAATCAAATCAGAGTTACACTGAAGAAATCAATAATAGTTTATCAATACCAACAAAATTATCGTGGCTCTCGTCGGCCACAGATTTACGTCGCAGATGCAGTCTTGTGAAATCTCGAACTAGAAATCAAATTATTCGCCAACAACTTCGTAGGTAAGAAATCATATTTAAATTTAAATCAAAATTCTTAATTAACAATAGCATGCACATTTTTACGACTTGTTAACACTTATAGTTTACGAGAAATTAATTCGTTAATTAAGGATCGCGGTTTTCGGATAAGGCTGCGTTTTGATAAATTTGCATTATTCTTCATTAGGAAAACTACTTTGCGGACACATGTGAAAAAATTATTACATTTTTAATAACAAATTTTTATTTGAAAAACGTACTTTTTAATACTTACAATTGTTGGAAATAACGACTGGAATGTACAGATTTCATGAAATTAGCGGAATTCATAGAATTCACGAAATTCGAGGAATTAACGATATGCACGAAATAAAAGGAATTCAAGACATTCAAAGAATTACCGGAATTCGTGGATTTTACGAAATTCGTGGAATATATAGAATTCACGGAATTCATGGAATTTATGGAATTTACGGAATTCAACGAATTTAAGTAATTTTTCGGAATTCACGCAATTTGCAGAAGTCACGGAATTCATGGAATTCACGGAAATGATGAAATTCACGGGATTAATGAAATTCGCGGAAATGATGGAATTCACGAAATTCATAGAATTCAGGACATTCAAGAAATTTGTGGAATTTACGGAATTTATACAATACACGGAATTCACGCAATTTGTGGAATTCGCGTAATTCATTGAATTTACGGAATTCAACGAATTTAAGGAATACGCGGAATTCATAGAGTCCATTGAACTCGCAGAATTCACGTAATTCATTGAACTCGCAGAATTCACGGAATTTAGGAATACGTGGAATTCAAAGAATTCACAAAAACCAAGGAATTCTCGGAATTTACGGATTTCTTTAAGTTCACGGAATTGACGAAATTCACGGAATTAATGGAATTTACGGAAATGCTGGAATTCACGGAATTCATGGAATACATGAGATTCATGGAATTATTGGTATTCGTTGAATTTATTGAATTAATGAAATTTATGGAATTTGTTGAATTTATTAAATTAATGAAATTTGTGGAATTCATGGAATTCACGGAATTCAAGCGAGTCACGAAATTCAAGTAATTCATAAAAATCGTGGAATTTATTGAATTCAGGAAATTCAAGGAAATTATGAAATTCAATGTGTTAATGAAATTTAATGAAATTACGGGATTCACAGAATATATAGGATTTCACGAATTCCTTCAATTCTAATAATTCCGTGAATTAATTGAATCACTTGAATTCCGTGAATTCCATTAATTCCGATAAGTTCCAAATTTCGTGAATTCCTTCATTTCCATTAATTCTGCGAATTCTCTTAATTGATCGAATTCCGTGAACTCCTCGAATTCCATCAATTCCATGATTACAGTAAATTCCACGAATTCTTGAAATTCCGTAAAATCCATGAATTCCGTCATTTCAACGAATTCCTTGAATTCTATAAATTGCTTGAATTCCATCAATTCGGTGATTCCCATAAATTCCGTGAATTCCATGAATTCTGCGATTTCCGTGTATGATGTGAATTTTATTAATTCCATGAATTCACTGAGTTCCGTGAATTCCATGAACTCCGCTAAGTCCATAAATGTCGTCAATTCCGCGAATTCTTAAATTCCGTGAATTTAATCTTCCGGGAATTTAATCATGTCCGTAAATTCCATTAATTCCATAAATTCCGTAAAATCCATTAATTCTGTCATTTCAACGAATTCCTTGAATTCTATGGATTTCTTAAATTCCATCAATTCCGTGATTTCCATAAATTCCGTGAATTCCTTGAATTCCATGAATTCTGCGATTTCCGTGATTGATTTGAATTTTATTAATTCCGTGAATTCACTGAGTTTCGTGAATTCCATGAATTCCTCTAAGTCCATAAATGTCGTATATTCTTTCATTTCCATTAATTCTGCGAATTTTCTTAATTCCTCGAATTCCACGATTGCAGTCATTTCCGCGAATTCTTGAATTCCGTGAATTCAATCTTCCGTGAATTCCATCATTTCCGAAAATTCCATTATTTCCATAAATTACGTAAAATCCATTAATTCTGTCATTTTAACGAAATCCTTGAATTCTATGAATTGCTTCAATTCCATCAATTCCGTGAATTCCATGAATTCTGTGATTTCCGTTATTGATGTTAATTTGATGAATTCCGTAAATCCACTGAATGCCGTGAATTCAATGAATTTCGAAAATTCCATTATTTTCTTGAATTTCTTCGTTTTTATGAATTCCGCGAATTCCATGAATGTCATTAATTCCGTGAATTTCTTGAATTTAATGAATTTCATGAATTCCGGAAATTCCTTGAATCCGGGGAATTCCATGAATTCTTTGAATTCCATTAATTATTTGATTTCCTTGTGTCATTCCAAGAGTGTTGCGGAATTCCAAACATTTTTAGCAGTGTACCTATAAAAATGAAATTTATTAACAGTACTTTGGAGGGATCAAGAAAATGGGATGAAAATGAAAATCGTTCAAAAAGAGAGATTTTCTTTATTCCTGGTACCAAGTGGTGTGGCAGAGGACATCGGGCAACAAAATACACAAATTTAGGTGGTTTTGGAACCGCAGACGCTTGCTGTCGAAGACATGATACTACCTGTCCTTTTTCAATTCCGGCTCTAGAGTCCAAATATGGCCTCTATAATTGGGGCATTTCTACAATTATGCATTGTGCCTGTGACGAACGGTAAGATTTTTTTACCCATGTTTTTAGAAAGAATATTGTATTTAACTACAATATTAAAATTTAAAGTACAATGCAAAAATAATTTTTCGATTAGGGCCATGTAAAACGTATCCGATTCCTACTTTATCGACCTTTTTTCCAACAACTTAAGTTCACCCGAATTGAGAAACCAATTTTTGAAAATTTGTCAAGTTTTTTTAGTAAATTTTTGTATTTTTTTTTTGTATTTTGAGAAATTTAGAACCATAAAAATGTTCCTTTGTGGCTATTATTTAATATCCCAAATTTTCAGTTAATGCGAAAAATGTCGGTAACGTAGGAATCGGGTATTACGTGGCCTTAAAGTGACATTTTTTATAAATAACAGTTGAAAATAGGGCGAATTTTTTGCAGCTAGTTTTTATTAGCACATAATTTGAGGAGCAAAAATTTCTGTGATCTAAGACTAAATAATATTTGAAAAAATTGTCTTTGTTTACAACAATTGTTATTAATAAAAAAAAAACGATGACTAACGATGCACATTGAAAAAAGTGGATTTTTTGGTAGAAAAAGTTCTGGAGTTATTTCTCAACCGATTTTAAAGTTTCTTTTTTTTTCAATAGAAGCTTATTAAATTTCCAAGAGGCCTCTTAAGGCCATGTGATGAGTGAGTCACGTGACCAGATTCCTACCCTATCGAAATTTTTTGAATTTCCTGACTTATTTTCATACTAATCTTCACATCGAATTGAAAAATTAGGATAATAAATAAGAAGCACTAAGAAAGGTGGGTTTGGTCCTAGTTTTTAATAATGATGAAAAAAAATTTTTTTTGTAAATAATTTTGTTTTTTTCATCATTTTTTAAATTTAGAACCAGAGCCACCTTTCTTAGTGCTTCTTATTTATTATCCCAAATTTTCAACTGGATGTTGAGCTTCGTGTGCAAATAAATTAGGAAATAGAAAACGTGTCGGTAAGGTAGGAATCTGGTCACGTGACCCACTCGTCACATGGCCTTAAAGCCAATCTAAAGAATTCTTACTCTGTTATTGACGTTGCAAAATAATGTTGCATATTTGTGATAGCTCCTTTGGCCAATTTACTAAAATCTTTTTTTTTAAGTATAAGATTAGTGTCTTTATTCTCGCCGAAGTGAAATGTTCATTAGAGATTAAATTTCTCCATTTCCTTCATTGTTATAAACAAATTCATGGATGAACCAGAATTTTTTTGCCTTTTCGGTGTTTGAAGTGATTATTTATACTAAAACCTTTATTGAATTATATCCGGATACTAAACGATAAATATTTTTATTGTTATAGAAAATTGTTATAAACAAATTCACATATTAAACATTTGTATGCATAAAATTGTTTTCTTTTCTTTAAAATTATTTTCTTTTTGACACAAGAATATTATCAATTGTTGTAAACAATTGTTATAAACAATATTGTCAAAAAATGCAATTAATTCGTATTTTTTAACATAGGCAAGTTCTTTTTCTTTCAAGAATATAATTTTGACACAATAAAAGCCCATTCAATAACAATTTTATTTTTATAAACAATTTTTATAAACAAGCAAAAAATCAGCAGAATCGCAACAAATTGGAACAAAAGGACTTGAAAAGAATATTAAATTTGTTCATAACAACAAATTGTAAGTGAAGTTGTTTATAAAAATTGTTTATAACAACAACAGTGATTTTCTTAACAATAATAATAGTTATCGCTTGGAGTTAAAATTGAATTAAAACTTAAATTTAAAAAAAAAGGAAATATAAATCGGTGAAAAATACGAAATTTCTTAACTACCGAATTCGCCAAATTAGAAATTACCAAATTAACCAAATTTGAAATTCTACATTTTCGAGATAATGATCTTTTTAAATTTATTTGGAAACTAACAAATTTACAAAATTTGTAATTTTAAAAATTGAATTCTCTACAAATTTATTTAAAAATTGTGTCTTTATTTGGTTTCAAAAAAATACGAAATTTCCAAACGAACTAATTTTGACATTTTTGAATTTATAAATGACCAAATTTACCAAATAAAAAATTCTAAAATTTGAAAAATGGATTCCCTAAAAATTTATTTATAAACGCTCTGTTAGTCTAGTTGTAAAAACTCAAATGTGCCAAATTTTTAAATTTCCAAATTACGCAATTTTCCAATTTGGAAAGTCTGAAATTTCAAAAGCGCGATCTTTGGAAATTTTTTGGAAACTACCAAATATAACAAATTCTAAATTGCAAATTTTCAAAACTACATTTTTTATCGAATTTTTTATAAATTCGAAATTTATCAAATCACCAAACTATAATTTTCAAAATTACCATATTTACCACATATGCAATTTTGGAATTTCAAAACTGGGTTCCCTGTCAATTAATCCCCACATTCGATGATTATCTAGAGACAAAAAATAAATTAAAAAATTTCAAGTTCTAAAAACTTTCTGGCACCACCGAAAAACGTGTTTTGAAACTCTTAAAATTTTCAGTGAGTTTTCTTTCATTCAGAGAAAAAAATGGAAGGGGTACCGATTTTAAAAATCGAACTTTGAATTTTTAAACTTTACCCTAACGACTATTAATCCTATATATAAAAACTCGTAACCTCCATTAGTAGCGCATGGGCGCTGAATCTTACAATGGTCAAGTTAATCACGTATTTTATGGCGACTGGCGACATCTTTCTTCAACGTTAAAAATTAATCGAAATAAAAAACTAGATTTCTACTTTTATCGATCGCTGATAATTATTTCCATTTTGTGTCTTTTTATTCTCATTTTCAATAACAGCTGTTATTTTTAATGAATTATTATCATGCATAATATTTAAATTTGTTTCTCATAATTCTTCAATCATTACATTAAATTACTGAACATACTTTTCACTAGAATGTGGTTTATTCAATGTTACAGGAATAATTGAAAGTTTATGTTAAAATCTAATTTTTTTTTTAATATGTAAAAGAATATTAAATTAATAGATATATTGTGAAGTCATTAAGGTTATTAATGTTATGTTATAAATTATAATGAAAAATGTTATTTGAATATAAAGTTATCATAAACTAAATTAGAATTATATAAATTTATTATTTTCATGTTCTAATTATCTTACTGATTTAATTGTAAAAATAACTATATTCATTTTTAATTTTACATAAGCGAGTCATTACAAAATTTTTTTGAAACTTTTAGTCACAATAATATTTTATTTAGTTTTATATTTGCAAATTATAAAACTTAATAATATCAAGTTATACATGCTATTAATTTTTATAATAATATTATACTTATATTTTATACTTTAAAATTATGTACAAAATAGAAATTAAATATAATTTTAATACATTTTTAATTGGTTTATTCAATGTTATAGGAATAATTATTTAAAGTTTATCTTAAAATTTAATTGTCTGAAATAATGTAAACGATTATTAAATTAATAGATATATTGTGAAATCATTAAGTTTAATAATACTATTATGTATATTATAATTAAAATTTTGATTAAAACATATAGTAATTATATTAAATTACAATTAAAAAATGTATTATACTCTAAATTTTACATAATTGAGTCATTAACAAAAATTTTTTTTTCAGGTTTTAATTATAATAATAATATTTTCATGATTTATATATTTGCAAATTATAAATCTTAATAATATTATTTCACATATGCCTACAATTTTTACAATAATATTATATTCATATTTCATATTTTAAAATGATTTACAAATTTAAAATCAGATATAATTTCAATAAACTTTAATTTGGTTTATTCAATGTTACTGTAATAATTTTTTGAAATCTAACTTTGTTAATTAATGTACAAGAGTATTAAATTAATAGTTGCATTGTGAAATAATTAAGTTTAATAATATTATAATATAAATTAAAGTTTAGTAATAAAAAATAAAATATCAAATTACATAAAGATTGGATTTAAATTGTTTAATATGTAGTAATATAAATATGTTATTTCCTCTCAGATTATGTAATTAAATATTAGCGAATAGTTTCGTAACAAAAGTTTGAAAAATCTTTCCTAATTGTCTCATAAAATTGATAAAATTTCTTCAGAAAATTTTAACAAATAAATTGTTATTAGGAAATTGAGTAAATGATAAAAATGAGTAGAAAAAAGAGCGCGCGCACAAAATAGTCAAATTAAACATTAAAAATATTCTTCTTAAAAATAAAATTAAAAAATGTTACATTTGTTAAATTCTATTCCGAGTAAGAGCCATATACACTTTCTTTGATGATATCATTATTCCGGAAAGAAGATAAGCAAACAGAAGTTACATAATAAGAAGATCAATGCTTCCATAAAAAAGTTATTATAAACAAAAACGCCTTTTATCTCGCCTCTGCATCTGGTTAACAGATTTCTCTCAAGTGGGCATTCAACTGCTTAAAAAAAAAAGCAAACAAACAAATTCTGCAAATGTTTGCTTTCTTCTTTACAATCTTGAAATGCTTACATTAACCGTTTCTATTTTTGGTTCTTTGCTAATTTTTTTTTTTTTTGAATAGTCTGAAACCAAAATATTTTTAGATTCCGAACGTGTCTCAAAATGGCCCAGTCTTCTTCTGCAAACGCGATAGGAAAAATTTTCTTCAACGTCATCCGAATGAAGTGTTTTGTTCTGAAGAAAAGAAAGAAAAAAAGTTGCAAGAACTGGTCCTGGAAAGGCAAGTGTTTGGAATATGAAAAATACAAAGCCATTTTAAGGAAAAATGTTTATTACTGATAGAAAAAACAAAATTTTCGAAATCAGTTAGTATCTTCCCTTCACTCTTTTTCATTGAAAATTAAAAAAAATCATATTACTTAAAAAATAATGGCGATTTTTTAAATGTAGAATTTTTAAAGGTAAACAATAATTAAAAGATAGGAATTAAAAAAAAAAATTAGTTGCTAATTTATAAATTTTTGCAAATATGCAAAAAATTATTTTTCTTTCTTGAGAATAAATACTTTTTCGCTCAAAAAAAATTAAGGTTCAACGCATTAATTTTTTTCTAAAATTTTTGCTAATTTAAAAAAAAAGTAGATATTATAAAGTATAAACTGTGCAGGAAGAAAATTTAATTTTTTAAACAATTGATTTATTTCAATTTTCAGATAAAAAAGGGGGACAGAAGATGTTGTATGATTTTAAAAAAATCACTCCGCCCTATTGTATAATATTTGAATCGTCAATTTAATTGACGAAATATCATCTTCCAAAAATGTCAATAGTAGTTCTCAGGGATTTGATATGTTTTCATGCATGAAAAAATTTTTTTTCCAGCATCTAATTACGAAATTTTAGAGAAAAAAAAATAATTCAAAGGAAATATTAAAATTTATTAAATTTAAATTCATAAAAGGTATTTACTTTGCCTAAAAATGTCGCTTTATGAAGAATCTAAAAAAACGGGATTCGTTTAATTAATTCAAGTCGCTTTACTTTTTAATGTGATAGATTTTTAAGTATTATTGTGTATACTGATTATTCTATAATTTATTAACATAAATGTGATAATAAATATTTATTTTCTATGTAATAAAGTTCTATTATTTATAGGTTTATATTTTATTTATCCTTTATTTCTTTCTCTTTTTCATTAATTTTATTATTTTTTATTCGATTTCATTTTGTATGCCCTTATCTTCAACAAAAATGAGAAATTTGATTAGAAATGTCATTAAGATCATAAATTAATTAATTAATTTCCAGAATAAGATTTATTTTTACATTTCTAATAAGTGATTAAACTTTAGAGGAAAGAGCAGACGAAAAAAAGTGTCTTTTTTCAATTTACTGAAGTAGTGAATGTGAGGCATTGTATTCAAATGAATAAAAAATTGTCAAGTAAACCGAGATTCTCGGATTTGTTTTAATTAGTTTCAATGAATGAATCGTTTCTTGGACCCGTAGCTGAAATGAGTTAAAATATTATTTTCAGTTACATTTTATTTCAAGAATAAAAGCTTTAAGTTTTTATTCCTTTTCCGTTCATTAATTTTAAGTTATTTAATTTTTTTATCGTATCTCTCGAAATCTTTCAGGTGACAAAAAAAATATTTTAGTTTGTAAATGAAAGGAATTACGTTTACATATCAATTTGAATTTATTATGAGAATAAGACCGAAATTTTCATCACATGTCGCATTTTCGAAAAGATTTTAGGAATAAAATTAAGAAATTGTAAATATGCGAAACATTTAAATAAATAATTGGAATAAAATATCTGAATTCAACCTTGTATTTTTATTTATATACAACATCCCATATTATGCATAAAAAATTTAGCTCAATTATGTTAAAAATAATTTCTGTTTAAAAAATTAATCAAAATAAAAGTATCAGGTTTTGAGTAAATAGATTTCATCTAAATATTGAAAAATTTTTAACAAATTTTTATCTACCTGGAAAGTTTTACTGTAAGAAAAAAAAACAATTTTGAAATTTTAAATTGTAAAAATAATAATTAGTTTTTGACGAGGGGACGAAAGCAAAACTCAATTTATTGATTTCACTTTTATTCAATTGTTTAAAAGTTATTAAAAATTTAGGAACTTTTTCAAATATTTATTTATTAATATATAAAAGAATCGATGATATCTCGAAAATTCTGAACAACTAATCAAACTTATGAAAAATAGGTAATGTACCGATTCACAAAAATTGTTTTAAATATTTATTATTATTCATAATAATATTCTCCAAGAATAATTCTAGGCAGTTACGGTTTTTTCTAAAATTTTCCACTTTTTGTCCACTTTTTATTTATCGAGCTCATAATTAATACAAGTTGTGAAAGATAATTGTTTAAACAATTTATTATTGTTTAAAAATATCTTTGTTTAGATTATTTTTGGTAATTTGCAGTTTCATAATATTTGAAATTTTTTTCAAATCTTCTATATGGAGCGTAATCAATTTAAATTTTTCTTAAAGTAGTTACAGAGATTTTTTTTTTAAATAATTATTAATATTAATATTTATTATTTGTTTACAACTAGAATATCAAAGAAAAGCTGAAAATTTAGAAAAAAAACGCAATTTTCTAGTATTATCCCGAGAGAAGATAGTTATTAATAATGATAAATTATTGATATATGAGTATTATTGTAGGAGAATATTTTTATAAACAATGATAATTTGTTAAAATAATTTTTTTATCAAGTTGCATTAATTATCTAACTCTAAGTGTAAAGTAAATAAAAAGTTTAAAATTTCGGGAAACAAATGAAACTTTATTAAATTCATTATTCAAAGAGAATATTATTATTCAAATAATTGTAAATCGTTTGAACAATTACGTTTCTTAGCTTCAAATATTTATTACCTCACACTGATTTTAAAAAAATTAATTTTTTCTGCAAAAAGCTCTTTTCCTTCGCTCCGCTGGGAATCGAACCACAGAAATTATGATTCCCGGCCGGTAACAATGTTACCAATTTTAGGCCATTTTAAAAAGCGAATTTTATAAATAAAAATTAATTTTCAAGCAAATAATTCCATTTAAAACAAATTGATAAGCTTTGCAAATATTCATATTTTAATATTATTATTTTCAAATAACCAAGACTAAAATTCAATCAAATATTTAAATTATCAAGACTAAAAGTAAATTTTTTAAAAGAGAGTTTAATTTTCATCGAAAAATTTATTTTCAACCAAAAAAAGGACTTTCCTTCCAAGAAAAATGAATTTTTAACAGAATAGTAAAGTTTTTAAGCTAAAAAGTCAAATAAGTTGACAAAAGTGGACTTTTAAATTTAAAAAAAATGAATTTTTAACAAAAAACATCATTTTCAATCAAGAAAGATGAATTTTTAACAAAATAGTTGAATTCTCAAAGAAAAAGTTACATCTTCGACAAACAAAAATAATTTTCTACCCAAAAAGATGTTGACCAAATATGTTAATTTTCCGCTGAATAGTTGAATTTTCAAAAAACAAACTTAACTTCCTATCCAAAAATACAAATTTGAAACAAAACATATTAATTTTCTCCCAAATAGATTAATTTTTAGTTTATACAATATACAGGATAAAGTTTCAAACTAAAATGGAATAGAGCAATTTTCAGATCAAACATATTTTTGAACAAAGTTGTAAAATTTTCAATAAAAAAGATGCATTTTTGACAAGAAGATTAATTTTCTATCAAGAAAAACGAAATTTGAACAAAATATATGAATTTTCAAGAAAATATGATTTTTCAACCAAAAAGGTTCAATTACAACCAAATAGTTTAATTTTCTACCAAATTGTTTAATTTTAAAGCCAAGAAGATAAATCTGTTTCAAAACAGTAGAATTTTTATATTTAAAATTAATTTAAAAGGAAATAATTGAATTGTCAACTATAATTATCAATACCTGAAACAGAAAATTAATTTGTTTACAAAGTATTTAAACTATAGTAAAATAATCTACCTTCCAAAATTTAAATTTTTAACCAAAAAGTATGAATTTTCAATTAAGAATATTAAGTTTCTACCAAAGAAGAAGAAATTTTAACAAAATAAATAAATTTTTAACGAAAAAATTAAACTTTCAACTAAAAAATATCCTTTGTTAACCAAATAATTAAATTTTTAACTGCAAACTGCAAAGTACATAAAGTACTGGACCGCTGGCTACGGCTGCTGGAAGTCTACCAGGGAATAGAAAGAGAGGAACAATCGAGAAAGTAGCCCTGTCCTTTTCTAAGGATGGTGATTAGTTCCACGCATCTTCCATCTGCTTTCATTAGAAAAAGATCAACTGACCAATCACCAATCGCCATACTTAGAAGAGGACAGATCTACTTTCTCAATTTGTCATCTCTTTCTATTCCCTGAACCACTTACGACAGCCGTAGCCAGCGGTCCAGTACTATATGTCGATGATATAACCGACTCATAAAGAGTTCTTAAATTCGCGAGAATTTAAGTTTAGGTTATATAACCGAGAATATGACAGAATTTATAAAAATTTAAAAGAATTTAAGGGAATTTGAGACTTTATGATTTTTAAAAATATTGTTATTGTTCAGGTTATATCAGCGGTTGAATATAAATTATTTTCTAGCTCAGACATATTTAGGAATTACAGTGTTTCATATCAAATTTTTAAATATATTAATTTATTTCAAACAAACCAAAAAAGTTTTTTCTACTTTAAAAGATAACTCTTTAACAAAATAACTGAATTTTTAACATAATAGTTGAATATTCAACCTAAAAAGATAAATTGCCAACGAAAAAGTGTCATAGTGTATGTTTTAATAAAAAAAAGAATGAAATTTATACAACAAAAGAAAAGAATTTTAAAACCAAAAAGACGAATTTCCAATAAATAAAGATATTTCACTCAAAAAATAAATAAAAGTTTATCTAAATTATTAAACCCTTAAACTAAAAGACAAATTTTCTTTATAAAAATTCAATTTTCAAACAAAAAAATATCACTGTTCAACAAAAAATTAATTTTCCACGAAACTGATGCATTTTTATGCAAAAAAAAAAGGAAATTGCAAACTAAAAAATTATTTTTAACACCAAACAAACGCGAATTTTTAACTAGAAAATATCAATCTTAAAAAAATGGAAAAGTTACATTTTTGTTAAAAAATTAAGTCAAAACAAAAAAAAGTATTTTATACCAAACAGTGAAATTTTCAACTAGACTCAAGCCTTCAATAAAAAAATTTGCAATGTAGTTTAAATTTGAACCCAAGTAGTTGAATTTTCAATTAAAAAAGATGAATTTATAACAAGATAATTAAACTTTTAACCAACGAGATAACTTTTCAACTTAAAATATAAATCTTTAACAAAAAAAAGTGATTTCTTAAAAAAGCGATTCAACCAAATGTTTTAAACAAATTAGTTGAAAGAAAGAAATAATTTTCTACCAAAAAAATTGAATTTTGAATCCAAAAAGACGAATATTTTCAACCAAATAGGATGAATTTTTAACAAAATTGTTAAATTCTCTAGCAAATAGTTGCATTTTTATCAACAAATTGAAGTTGATCTTAAGGCAAAAGAATTTTTTATTACAAAAAAGTTGAATTTTCATCCAAAAAAGATTCCAGTTAACTCAGTAAATTCTCTTCTAAAATGTATTCTTCTTGTTTAAAAATTCTTCTTTTTAGTTAAAAATGTAAGTATTCTAATTAAATAACAATAATTTTAGTCAAAAATTCACTCCTCAGGTTGGAAATAAAATTACTTGGCTGAAAGTTCAACTCTTTTGTTACAAATTATTTTTTTGCAAAATAAGCTGTTTGATTGAAAACTTGCTTTTTCTTTGGATAGAAAGAAAATTTTTGCCGCAAATTTAAGTATTTTTAAAATTTTTGTTAGTTGAAAATTATTATTCTTTTGAACTAAAAATGTAACTATGGTTCCAGTTGAATATTCCATAATTTAAGTTAAAAATTCATCTCTTTGGTTGAACAATTATTTTTCAACTCAAAATTTATTTATCTAATTTTTAATTATAAAATGATGATTTTTTTAGTTCAAAATTCGTTTTTTTTTGTTGAAAATTTATTTTTTGACTTAAAAAGTAATTATTTCAGTTTTGGTTGACAATTTATCTTTTTCTAGTAAAAATTACTTTTTTTGTCGAAAATTCAACTATTTCAGTTGAATATTCATTGTTTTAATTGAAAACTGATCTTTTTTGCATAAAATCACTTGGGGTGCAAAAATTTGTATTTCAAAATGTAATTTTCGTTTTTTGTTGAAATTTTTCTTTTTCAGTTCAAAATTCATCTATTTCGTTGAAAATTAATCTTTTTGTTTGGAAATTAATCTCATATTTTTAAAATTCATTTCTAGCAAATTGTTGCATTTTTATCAAAAAATATAAAATTTATCATAAAGCAAAAGAATTTTTTTGCAAAAAAAGTTGAGTTTTCATCCAAAAAAGATTCCAGTTAACTCAGTAACATCAGAAATTGAATTTTTTATCCAAAAAGATCAATTTTTTCAACCAAAAAGGATGAATTTTTAACAATATAGTTAAATTCTCTACCAAATAGTTGCATTTTTATCCTAAAAATATCAATTTTGTACTAAAACAGATGAATTTGTAATAATAAAAAAATTTTTTTTTTAACATGGACCTTTCATCCAGAAAATATTTCAGTTCATTTTTCAATACCAAAAAATAAATTTAAAAAAAAAAGGAAATTTTTAACAAAATATTTAAGTTTTCAAGAATATCGTATAGTAGCTTAGTTTCTAATCAAACAGTTGCATTTTCATCAAAAAAATATTTAATTTCTGCGAAAGAAGGTAAACTTTAAAATGAAAAAGACAAACTTTCAAAAAAAGAGTTGAATTTTCAACCGAAAAGTTAACGAAAAAATGCAATTTTCTGTTAATAAAAATAAAAATTCTGATATTCTCATAAATTTTCAGAGAATTTATTTCTCGGTAATATTCTCATTCTCGATACCGTTCTCAAAGTAATATAACCGGCTAAGAATTCTAATTATGCACCCATGTATCATAATTTGGCGGGAAATTTCGTCGATCACCCATTTTGAAAAATACCTGCGAGTCCTGCCAGAGATTATCTGCAACTTGAGATTGATTTCAAAAAAGTTCCGTAAAAACTAAACAAAAAATAGAGTTTTAACCTTTTGTTAATCAGAGTCCCTTTTTTAAAAGCCTGGCAATCGAGTATTTTTTGAAAGGATTACAAGTATGTATGAAAAGGATGAAAAATAAGATTTTTGAAACAAGTAGATCGTGTAGTCATATTTTATCAAACAAATCAAAAATGACAAAAGGACAAGTGAAGTGTTCTAGGGCAGAATGTGATCTTGGAATTACGCTAAATGGAGGACAAAGTTTTCGGTAAGTTTCTTTTTTTTTATCAATAATAAGAAATCACTTAGAAATATATCCAAAACAGGTTATGTTTTGACCACATAACCTAAATTTCGAATCGGGTATTTCAAGTTTAACTCTGGTTAAAATTTTATTGATTTTATTCAAAAATCGTCTTTTGTGCTTGAAATTTTTTAAAAATAATTTTTAAAATTTTTAATTTAACTATTTTTTTTATCCTTTTTCTTGAAAATTTATCTTTTTCAGTAGAAAATTCATCTTTTTTCATAGAAACTTTTTCTTGTTTAAACATAACAATTTTTAGTTAAAACATTTATTTTTCAGTTGAAAATTCATATTTTTCGCTGCAATTCATTCATCTTGTTTGAAAGTTCAATTATTTTTGGTGAAAATTATTATTTTTTGTTTTGAAGTGAATTAAATAACAATTTTCGATTTTTAGTTGAGAATTTATCTTTTTTAATTGACGAATAAACATTTTTGTTAGAAATTCATGTATTTTATGGTATAATTGTGTAATATAGTGAAATTTTCAGTTAAAAATCTTTTTTTTTTTAGTTCAAAACTCATCTTTTTAGAAAAAAATTATTCTGCTTGTTTGAAAATTCATATTTTTGGTTAAAAATTTTGTTTTTATTTATAATTAAATTATTTTGGTAAAAA
>NC_046666.1:2073220-2084256 GCF_010883055.1 Belonocnema kinseyi | reverse complement strand
TTTAGTTGAAAACTCATCTTTTTAGAAAAAAATTATTCTGCTTGTTTGAAAATTCATATTTTTGGTTAAAAATTTTGTTTTTATTTATAATTAAATTATTTTTGTAAAAATTATGATTTTTTAAAAATTTATTACAAATTTTAATATTTGATTTTTGGTTAAAAATTTGTCATTTTTAATTGACAAATAAAACAATTTAACTATTTTTTGAAAATTCCTTTTTCTTGAAAATGTATCTTTTTCAGTCGAAAATTCATCGATTTTTCATCAGAAATTCTTTTTTTTTTTGAAAAATGAACCATTTTATGAAATTTTGTTTCTTTTTATTCAATATTATTTTTTTTAACTGGAAACTGAAGTATAATATAGTGAAATTTTCAGTGAAAAATGTTTTTTTTTTTTAGTTGAAAATTCATCTTTTTAGAAAAAAATTATTCTACTTGTTTGAAAATTCATATTTTTGGTTAAAAATTTTGTTTTTGTTTATAATTAAATTATTTTGGTAAAAATTATGATTTTTTAAAAATTTATTACAAATTCTAATATTTGATTGAAAATTTATCTTTTTTCATAGAAAATTCTTCTTGTTTAAAAATTGATCTATTTTGTTTATAAATTCATTTCTATCGTTTGAAAATGAACTAATTTTTGCAATTTTTTATTAGGGATTATTCTTTTAACTTACAGCTTAATTATAATATGCTGCAATTTTCAGTTAAAACATTAATTTTTTTAGTTGAAAATTCATCTTTTTCGCAGAAAATCATTCATCTTGTTTGAAAGTTCAACTATTTTTATTAAAAATTATTATTTTTTGTTTTGAAGTAAATTAAATAAAAATTTTCGATTTTTAGTTGAGAATTTATTTTTTTTTAATTCACGAATAAACCGTTTTGTTAGCAATTTATGTATTTTATGGTATAATTGTGTAATATAGTGAAATTTTCAGTTAAAAATCTTATTTTTTTCTTTTGTTGAAAACTCATCTTTTTAGAAAAAAATTATTCTGCTTGTTTAAAAATTTATATTTTTGGTTAAAAATTAAAATTATTTTTGTAGATAATTAAATTATATTTGATTTTTGATTGAAAATTTATCTTTTTCAGTTGAAAAAACAAACCGCTTATTTGAAAATTCATGTATTTTATTGAAAAATCGTCTTTTGCAGTTGAAGATTGATCTTTTTGGTTAAGAAATAATTTTTTAAATTGAAAATTGAAAAATTTTCTTGGAAATTTATCTTTTTCAGTAAAAAATTTATCTTTTTTCATAGAAAATTGTGCTTGTTTAAAAATTGATCTATTTTAGTTAAAATTTTATTTCTATCTTTGACATTTTTGTTGAAAATTTGTCTGTTTTTTTTTGCCAAAAAATATCTTTTTTAAACTGGAAACTTAAGTATAATAAAGTGAAATTTTCAGTGAAAAATGTTTTTTTTTTAGTTGAAAACTTATCTTTTTAGAAAAAAATTATTCTGCTTGTTTAAAAATACATATTTTTTGTTAAAAATAAATTTTGTTTTTGTAGATAATCAAATTATTTTTGTGAAAATTATTATTCTTTCTTTTTAATTAATAAAAAATTTTAATATTTGATTTTTGGTTGACAATTCATGATTTTTACTAAAAAAAATCGTCTCTTGCAGTTGCAAATTTATCTTTTTGGTTAAGAAATAATTTTTTTAATTGAAAATGTAACTATTGTTTTGAAAATTCCTTTTTCTTGAAAATTTATCTTTTTCAGTAGAAAATTCATCTTTTTTCATAGAAAATTCTCCTTGTTTAAAAATTGATCTATTTTGTTTACAAATTCATTTCTATCTTTGAAAAATGAACTAATTTTTGAATTTTTTCATTAAGGATTATTCTTTTAACTTATAGCTTAGTTATAATAAGCTGCAATTTTCAGTTATAAAAATTGGTATAAAAATTGATCTATTTTAATTAAAAATTCATTTTTATCTTTGATATTTTTTTTAATTTGTCTCTTTTTTTGCTAAAAAATACTTTTTTTTTTAAACTGGAAAATTAAGTATAATATAGTGAAATTTTTAGTAAAAAATGTTTTTCTTTTAGTTATCTTTTGAGAAAAAAATTATTCTGCTTGTTTAAAAATTCATATTTTTGGTTAAAAATTAATTTTGTTTTTGTTTATAATTAAATTACTTTGGTAAAAATTATTATTTAAAAAAAAATCATTACAAATTCTAATATTTGATTTTTGATTAAAAATTTATCTTTTTTAGTTGAAAAAACAAACCGCTTATTTGAAAATTCATGTATTTTATTGAAAAATCGTTTCTTGCAGTTGAAAATTTATTTTTTTGGTTAAGAAATAATTTTTTTAATTGAAAATTTAACTATTTCTTTTTTAAACTCCCTTTTTTTGTAAATTTATCTTTTTTAATAGACAATTCTTCTTATTTAAAAATTGATCTATTTTAGTTAAAAATTCATTTCTATCTTTGACATTTTTTTTTAATTTGTCTGTTTTTTTTGCTAAAAAATACTTTTTTTAAAACTGGAAATTTAAGTATAATGTAGTGAAATTTTCAGTGAAAATGTTTTTTTTTTTTAAGTTGAAAGTTGAAAACTTATCTTTTTAGAAAAAATTATTCTGCTTGTTTTAAAATTCATATTTTTGGTTAAAAATTAATTTTGTTTTTGTTTATAATTAAACTATTTTGGTAAAAATTATTATTTTTTAAAAATTTATTACAAATTCTAATATTTGATTGAAAAATTATCTTTTTTAGTTGAAAAAACAAACCGTTTATTTGAAAATTCATGTATTTCATTGAAAAATCGTCTTTTGCAGTTGAAAATTGATCTTTTTGGTTAAGAAATAATTTTTTAAATTGAAAATTTAACTATTTTTTTAACTCCCTTTTCTTGGAAATTTATCTTTTTCAGTAAAAAATTTATCTTTTTTCATAGAAAATTCTTCTTGTTTAAAAATTGATCTATTTTAGTTAAAAATTCATTTCTATCTTTGACATTTTTTTTGTAGAAAATTTGTCTGTTTTTTTGGCTAAAAAATACTTTTTTTTAAACTGGAAACTTAAGTATAATATAGTGAAATTTTCAGTGAAAAATGTGTTTTTTTTTGTATTTGAAAACTTATCTTTTTAGAAAAAAATTATTCTGCTTCTTTGAAAATTCATATTTTTGGTTAAAAATTACATTTGTTTTTGTTTATAATTAAACTATTTTGGTAAAAATTATTATTTTTTAAAAATTTATTACAAATTCTAATATTTGATTGAAAATTTATCTTTTTTAGTTGAAAAAAAACCGCTTATTTGAAAATTCATCTATTTTATTGAAAAATCGTCTTTTGCAGTTTAAATTTGATCTTCTTGGTTAAAAAATAATTTTTTAAATTGAAAATTTAATTATTTTTTTAACTCCCTTTTCTTGGAAATTTATCTTTTTCAGTAAAAAATTTATCTTTTTTCATAGAAAATTCTTCTTGTTTAAAAATTGATCTATTTTAGTTAAAAATTCATTTCTACCTTTGACATTTTTTTTGTAGAAAATTTGTCTGTTCTTTTTGCTAAAAAATCCTTTTTTTTAAACTGGAAACTTAAGTATAATATAGTGAAATTTTCAGTGAAAAATGTGTTTTTTTTTGTATTTGAAAATTTATCTTTTTAGTAAAAAATTATTCTGCTTCTTTGAAAATTCATATTTTTGGTTAAAAATTACATTTTTTTTGTTTATAATTAAATTATTTTGGTAAAAATTATTATTTTAAAAAAATTTATTACAAATTCTAATATTTGATTGAAAAATTATCTTTTTTAGTTGAAAAAACAAACCGTTTATTTGAAAATTCATGTATTTTATTGATAAATCGTCTTTTGCAGTTGAAAATTGATCTTTTTGGTTACGAAATAATTTTTTAAATTGAAAATTTAACTATTTTTTTAACTCCCTTTTCTTGGAAATTTATCTTTTTCAGTAAAAAATTTATCTTTTTTCATAGAAAATTCTTCTTGTTTAAAAATTGATCTATTTAAGTTAAAAATTCGTTTTTATCTTTGACATTTTTTTTTAATTTTTCTGTTCTTTTTTATAAAAAATACTTTTTTTAAACTAGAAACTTAAGTATAATATAGTGAAATTTTCAGTGAAAAATGTGTTTTTTTTTTTTTTGTATTTGAAAACTTATCTTTTTAGAAAAAAATTATTCTGCTTCTTTGAAAATTCATATTTTTGGTTAAAAATTACATTTGTTTTTGTTTATAATTAAATTATTTCGGTGAAAATTATTATTCTTTTTTTTAATTTATTAAAAATTCTAATATTTGATTTTTGGTTGAAAATTCATGTATTTAACTAAAAATATCGTCCCTTGGAGTTGAAAATTATCTTTTTGTTTAAGAAATAATTTTTTTAATTGAAAATTCAACTATTGTTTTGAAAAATTTCTTTTTCTTGAAAATTTATCGTTTTCAATAGAAAACTCATCTTTTTTCATAAAAAACTCTTCTTGTTTAAAAATTGATCTATTTTAGTTAAAAATTCATTTCTATCGTTGAAAAATGAAGTTTTTTTTTTAAATTTGTGTTTTTTTTTTTAACTGGAACCTTAAGTATAATATAGTGAAATTTTTAGTGAAAAATGTTTTTTTTTTACTTGAAATCTCATATTTTTTGAAAAAAATTATTCTCCTGGTTTAGAAATTCATGTTTTTGGTTGAAAATAATTTTTTTTTTGTAGATAATTAAATTATTTTGGTTAAAATTATTATTCTTTTTTTCTTAGTTAATTACAAATTTTAATATTTAATTTTTGGTAAAAAATTGATTTTTTTTAGTAGAAAATTCTTCTTGTTTAAACATTGGTCTACTTTAGTTAAAAATTCATTTCTATCGTGGAAAAATAAAATATTTTTTTAAATTTTGTTTGTTTTTTTGGTAAAATTTTTTTTAACTGGAAACTGAATTATAACATAGGGAAATTTTCAGTTCCAAATATTTTTTTTTTTAGTTGAAAACTCATCTTTTTAGAAAAAAATTATTCTGCTTGTTTGAAAATTCATATTTTTGGTTCAAAATGAATTTTCTTTTTGCTTATAATTAAATAATGTTGATAAAAATTATTATTTTCTAAAATTTATTACAAATTCTAATATTTGATTGAAAAATTATCTTTTTTAGTTGAAAAAACAAACCGCTTATTTGAAAATTCATGTATTTTATTTTTATTTAATTTTTTTAACTGAATATTTAACTTTCATTTTTTTTTTGAAAAATTGATATTTGTTAGTTAAAAATTTATCTATTCCGTTAAAATTTAACTATTTTATTGAAACTCCTATTTCAGCTCAAATTTATTTATTTTGTTTTTTACCGAATATTAAACTATTACATTTTTAGCTAAAAATGTATCTTTTTTATTTTAAAATTCAACTATATGATTGAAAATCCATGTACTTTGTTAAAAATTTGTCTTTTCTATTACTCTTTATGTTTCAAAATTCCTGAAAAATTACCGATTGAAAAAAAAAAGAATTTTTTAAATTAAATTTTTGCAACTATACAATTTTGGGTTGAAAATTTAACTATTTTGTTAAACATTTTTTTTTTTTCAAATTAATTATTGTGGTTAAAAATTCGTCTTTTTGGTAGAAAATTATTTGATTGGAATATTCCCTTTTTGATTAAAAATCTAGTGGTTTGGTTGAATATTTAAATATTGGTTGAAACTTCTTTTTTTTACTGAAAGTTCAATCATGTGGTTGAATATTTATATATTTTGTATAGAATTCGTCTTTTTTAAAAGAATATTAATCCCTTTGTTTATAAATCTATTTATTTGGTTGAAAATTTAACTATCTTAATGAAAATTCGATTTTGGTGGGTTGAAAATTAATTTTTTTTAACTGAAAATTAGAACCGTTCTATTCATGTTTAAAAATTTATATTTCTAGTTAAAAATTAAATTCTTGCGCTGAAAATAGAACAATGTCTTTTGAAAAAAACTAAATTTTTTATCTGAAAATAAAACTTTTGCATTGTTGGTTGAAAATTTTCTTTTAATTAAAAAAATGAAGTTATGACCCTCAGCGTGCAGACATTTTGAATTTTCCCCTCTTAACGTGACATACCTGTGCGCTTGCGCGATTCTTTTGGCGCTAATTTTAAAAACAAAAAATCTTCAACAAATAATATGATAGACAGGATTGTTTATTAAGATCAATAAAATTGAAAAACAATGTATTTTCATACAAGAAATGAAGTGTAGAATGTTTGAGAGAAAAAAAAAAACACTTTCCAAATTTTTAGCTGGGTGGCTTTGGAGGATGGAAAAAGCTACAGAGGAGTTTTTGCAGGACGAGTGTGGACTTTAAATCAGGACGATAACAATATTATTTACACAGTACATGAAAAATTACAAGACACAAACTATGAAAAAATTGTATCGAATTATTTCCGTTTTGATATTTCGTTGAAGGAGAATCTTGAAAAATGGTCCGTTGTGGATAAAAATGTTCAAAAAGCTCTTGAAAGTGTTGGAGGAGTGAGAATTTTGAATCAAGACATTGTTGAGAATCTTTTCGCCTTCATTTGCAGTTCAAATAACAACATCATTCGGTACGTTTTTTTAAATAATAATTTTTTATAATTCTACATTAGGGTGATGACATTTTTGAGAAATTTTTTTTTATGAAAAAATATCTCAAATTAATTATTAACGATGGTACTTTTTTAAAGAAATTATAAAAATGAAATAATAAATAAATAATGAAAATCCATTAGATGAATAATAATTTTTCAGATATTATTTGCCAATGGTGACCGTTTGGGAATTTCGTTTTTTTTTTTTTAAATCAACACTTATTGATATTTTTGGAAGGATTGAAATGTTTATTATTAGATTCCATTTCCAATTTTCTTTTTATTTCCAATAATTGAATTTTGAATTAAAGGAAACTGAAAATTTAACTGTTGAAAATGGAATTTTCAACTATCGAAAATTGAAGAAAATTGATTATTGAATTTTAAACAAAGAAGAAAATTAAATTTTCAACAGTTGAAAATTCTAATTATGAAAATTAAAGTAAAATGATAACTAAATTATCACCATTTAAAACTGCAATTGTTGAAAATTGAATATTAAACGGGTAAAAATGAGGGATGATTTAATTTTGAACTGTTCAGAATTGAAGAAAACCAATTATTAAATTTTCAAAATTGAAGAAAATTGATAATTAAACTTTTAGCAGTCGAAAATTCTTTCCTTGAAAATTGAAGAAAATTGATAACTGAATTTTCATCAGCTGAAAACTGAATTTTTAACTGCCAGAAATTCTTTCTGAATTTTCAACAGTTGAAAATTCTTTTGTTGAAAATTGAATTTTCTATTACTGAACATTGGAGAAGATTTAATTTTCATTTGTCGAAAATTAACGTAAATTTATTATGGAATTTTAAACAGAACATTCAATTGTTGAAAATTGAAGATAATAGATAAATAAATTAACAATTGTTAAAAATTGAAGAGAATAAAAAATGAATTATTAAATATTGAAAACAGAAGACAATTGATAATTCAATTTTTGAATAGTTGATAATTCTTTTCGTGAATATTGAAAAATATTTGTAATTGAATTTTCTACGGGTAAAAATTTTATTGTTGAAAAGTTTATACTGAATTTTCAACAGTCGAAGTTTCTTTTTCATTTTAAATTGAAAAAAATTAATAATTGAATTTCAAACAAAAGAAAATTGAATTGTTGAAAATTTAAAAAAAAAGTAAAAATTGAATATTCAAAAGTTGGAAATTGGAGAGAATTAAATTTCCAACTGATGAAAATTGAAGAAAATTGATCGTTGAATTTTCAACAGTTGAAAAAAAAATTTATAAATTGAAGGAAACTGATAATTGATTTTTAAAAAGAAGAAAACTCAATTGTTGAAATGAAAAAAAAAAATAAAGTGGAATATTTAACTATTGGAATTTAGAGAAACTATAATTTACAACTTTTGATAATTTAATTAACTGCTGAAAATTGAAGATAATTAAAAATCGAATTATTGAATCAAAAAATAAAAGAAAACTTAATCATTGAATTTTAAACAGAAGAAAACTCAATTGTTAAAAATTGAAGAAAATTGTTGGAAATCGGAGAAAATTTAATTTTTGACTGTTGAAATCTGAAAAAAAATTAATAATTAAATCATCGAATGTTGAAAATGTAAGAAAAATGGAAATTTAATTGTTGAAAATTGAATTTTCAAGTGTAGAAAATTTAATTTTCCACCTATCGAAAGTTGAGGAAATTTAATAATTGAATTTTAAATAGAAGAAAAATCAATTACTGAAAATAAAAAATTGAATATCCAACTTTTCGAAATTGGAAAAAATCTAATTTTCATCTATTGAAAACTGAAAAAAAGTAATAATTAAATCATCAAATGTTGAAAATTAAGGAAAAATGGAAATATAATTGGTGAAAATTGAATTTTCAAGTGTAGAAAATTGAATTTTCCACTGTCGAAAGTTGAGGAAAATTAATGATTTAATTTTAAATAAGAGAAAAATCAATTATTGAAAATAAAAAATTGAATATCCAACTTTTTGAAATTGGAGAAAATCTAATCTTCGACTGTTAAAAACTGAAAAAATTGAGAATTGAATTAATAGAAATGAAAATTCAGTTGTTGAAAATTGAATATTCAATTGTTGAAAATAAGAGAAAATTTAATTTCCAACTATTAAAAATTGAAGAAAATTAATCATTAAATTATCAAGAGTAGAAAATTCAACTCTTGAAAATTAAAGGAAATTGAAAATTCAATTTTTATCAGTTGAAGATTGAAGAAAAGTGAAAATGGAATTCTTGAAAATTGAAGAAAATTAAAAATTCAATTTATACAGAAAAAAATCCGTTGTTGAAGATTGAATATTTGATTGTTAAATATATAAAAAATTTAATTTTCAATTGTTGAAAATTTAAGGAAATTGAAAATTGAATTGTTATCTGTTGAAAATTGAAGAAATGTGGAAATTAAACTGTTGGAAATTGAACTTTTACGTGTTAAAAATTGAATTTTCGTCTGTTGAGATTTCTGGAAAACTAATCATTGAATTTTAAATAGAAGAAAAATTAATTATTAAAAATAAAAAATTAAATATTCAACTTAAAACTGGGAAAATTGAGAATTGAATGTATAAAGAAGAAAATGCAGCTGTTGAAAATTTCATATTCAATTTTTGAAAATATGAGAAAATTTAATTTACAATTATTAAAAATTGAAGAAAGTTGATTCTTGAATAATTAACAGTAGAAAATTCAATTTTTAACAATTTAAAGAAATTGAATATTGAATTTTTATCTGTTGAAAATTGAAGAAAATTGGAAATGGAATTGTTGGAAATTGAAGAAATAAAAAATTCAATTTATACAGAAAAAAATCCGTTGTTGAAAGTTGAATATTCAATTGTTAGAAATTGAATATTCGATTGGTAAATATATGATAAAATTTAATTTCCAACTGTTGAAAATTGAAGAAAAGTGGAAATTGAATTGTTGAAAATTGGATTTTCCTCTGGAAAAATTTGGGGAAAATTAATCATTGAATTTTAAATAGAAGAAAAATAAATAATTGAAAATAAAAAAATCAATATTCAACTTAAAACTGAGAATATTGAAAATTGAATGTTTATAGAAGAAAATTCAGCTGTTGAAAATTGAAGAAAGTTGATCCTCGAATAATTAACAGTAGAAAATTCAATTTTTTAAAATTTAAAGAAATTGAATATTGAATTTTTATCTGTTGAAAATTGAAGAAAATTGGAAATGGAATTGTTGGAAATTGAAGAAATAAAAAATTCAATTTATACAGAAAAAAATCCGTTGTTGAAAGTTGAATATTCAGTTGTTAGAAATTGAATATTCGATTGGTAAATATATGAAAAAATTTAATTTCTAACTGTTGAAAAATAAAGAAAAGTGGAAATTTATTTGTTGAAAATTAAAGATAATTAAAAATTGAATTATTAAATGTTAAAAACGAAAAACAATTGATAGTTCAATTTTTGACGGTTGAAAATTCTTTTTTTTTTTTTGTAAATCGAAGAAAATTGTTAAATGAAATTTCGACATTTCAAAATTCTATTTTTGATGTTTAAGGAATAATGAATTTTTAACTGTCAAAAAATGAAAGAAAACTTAATTATTGAATTTTAAACAGAAGAAAACTCAATTGTTAAAAATTGAAGAAAATTGAATATTCAACTGTTGGAAAGCGGAGAAAATTTAATTTTTGACTGTTGAAATCTGAAAAAAATTAATAATTAAATCATCAAATATTGAAAATGTTAGAAAAATGAAAATTTAATTTCTGAAAATTAAATTTTCAAGTGTAGAAAATTTAATTTTCCACCTATAGAAAGTTGAGGAAATTTAATAATTGAATTTTAAATAGAAGAAAAATCAATTTTTGAAAATAAAAAATTGAATATTCAATTTTTGAAAATATGGGATAATTTAATTTTTGAAAATATGAGAAAATTTAATTTAAAATTATTGAAAATTGAAGAAAGTTGATCCTTGAGTAATTAACAGTAGAAAATTCAACTTTTAAAAATTTCAAGAAATTGAATATTGAATTTTTATCTGTTGAAAATTGAAGAAAAGTGTAAATGGAATTGTTGGAAATTGAAGAAAATGAAAAATTCAATTTATACTAAACGAAAATTAGTTGTTGAAAGTTGAATATTCAATTGTTGGAAATTGAATATTATATGATACAATTTAATTTTTAACTGTTGGAAAATAAAGAAAATTAATAATTTAATTATCAAGTGTTGAAAATTTAAAAAAATTGAAAATTGAATTGTAATATGTTGAAAATTGAAGAAAAGTGGAAATTGAATTGTTGAAAATTAGATTTCCTCCGGCAAAATTTGGGAAAAACTAAGCATTGAATTTTAAATAGAAGAAAAATTCATTATTGAAAATAAAAAATTAAATATTCAACTTCAAGTTGATCCTTGAATAATTAACAGTAGAATATTCAACTT
>NC_046666.1:2070125-2073120 GCF_010883055.1 Belonocnema kinseyi | reverse complement strand
TGGAAATTTAATTGTTGAAAATTGGATTTTCCTCCGGCAAAATTTGGGGAAAACTAATCATTGAATTTTAAATAGAAGAAAAATTCATTATTGAAAATAAAATATTAAATATTCAACTTCAAGTTAATCCTTGAATAATTAACAGTAGAATATTCAACTTTTTAAAATTGAAAAAAATTGAATATTGAATTTTTATCTGTTGAAAATTGAAGAAAAGTGTAAATGGAATTGTTGGAAATTGAAGAAAATTAAAAATTCAATTTTTACTAAACAAAAATAAGTTGTTGAAAGTTGAATATTCAATTGTTGGAAATTGAATATTCGACCGGTATAATATATGACAATATATAATATAATATATGACAAAATTTAATTTCTAACTGTTGAAAAATTATCAATTCAACTATTAACTGTTGAAAATTGAATTGTTATCTGTTGAAAATTGAAGAAAAGTGGAAATTTAATTGTTAAAAATTGGATTTTCCTCTGACAAAATTTGGGGAAAACTAATCATTGAATTTTAAATAGAAGAAAAATTCATTATTGGAAATAAAAAATTAAATATTCAACTTTGGAAGTCGGAGAAAATCTAATCTTCGACTTTAGAAAACTGAGAATTGAATATATACAGAATGAAATTCATCTGTTGAAAATTGAAAATTCAAGAAAATTACTAATAAAATTATAAACTCTTGCAAACTTAATGAAATTGAAAATTGAATTGTTTTACTTTTCTGAAAATTGGACCGTAATTGTTGAAACTTACCAATTTTCTCTTTAGGATATCCAGCATGGTCGAGAAACTCTGTCGATTTTTCGGGAAAAAACTCTGCGACCTGGACGGTAAAGAATACTACAATTTTCCAAAAATAGAGACTCTAGCAACAAAAAAAGTAGAGTCGATTCTGAAAACAGAGGGTTTTGGATATCGAGCCGCTTATATAGTGAAAACGGCCCAAAAACTCAAAGAATTGGGAGGCCGAACCTGGCTCTCGAGTCTCCACAAAGACAACAATTCAAGCTACGAATTCGCAAAAGAAAATCTCGAATCTCTTCCTGGAGTCGGGCCAAAAGTTGCCGACTGTGTCTGTTTAATGTCGCTCGGTCACTTGGAAGCCATTCCAGTTGACACTCATATTTATCAAGTAGCCGCCGCCAATTATATGCCGAATTTGAAAAAAGTCAAGAGTGTCACGCCAAAAATTCATCGCGAAGTTAGCGATCATCTCCGAGAATTGTGGGGTCCTCTCGCTGGCTGGGCTCAAGCGATAGTTTTCTGCGCAAAAATTAATAACAATCAGTCGAGTCAGAAAGTCAATGGAAAAAAAAGAAAGAGTGATTCTAGTGTTAATGAGAAAGTAGGGAGCAAAAAGAAAACTTAGAGAAATCTCTTTTATTCAGAGATTTCTTCATTTTTAATTTTAGGAATCGATTTTTATAAATAAAATCCTTTTACGAGGACTATGTTTTTAAAATGGATTCAATTGTTGTCTACATTTTCAAACCGGATGTAGAAATCTATCAATATTATTATTTTCTAGTATGGTGTCTGGAAAAATGTTGAAATTTTTTTGAGTCAAGGAATTTTTATAGATGATCCTTAATTTGCTTTTGAATTGCAATGCAAAATTTAATAAAGATAATTCTTTTAATTTGGTTGAGAGGTAAACTTTTTTGTTAAAAATTTATTTTTAGATTGAAGATTCATCATTTCAATTTCAAAAATTCATCTCTTTGGTTGAAAAGTGAGATATTTTGTTGAATTTTCTTGAAATTAAAATTAATTTTTACTATTTCAGGTGAAACTTTAACTAATTTGTTGAAAATTTATTCTTCTTTTGGGGGAGAATTAATTTTTTAAACTTAAAAACTATAGCAGGTGGATATGCCATTATTTTAGTTAAAAATTTATCTTTAATGTTTGGTTCAACGATTATCATTTTTAGAAGAAAATTTGACTTTTTGGTAGAAATTTGAGTTTTGAAATTCATCAATTTATTTGAAAAAGTTAGAATTTTTTGAATTAGTTTTTTTATTCTTATAAATTAATTTTGATTAAATTATCAAAATAAGTGTTCCAATTGGACATTTCAGTTTAAAACTCATCTCTTTGGTTAAACATTTTTTTTTTTAATTTAAAAATTCATCTTTTTGGGTGAAAATTAATCTTCTTGGTTAAAATTTTATCTTTTGGGTGAAAAATCCAATTATTCTGTTTAAATATTCATCACATTAGTGAAAAAATAATCCTTTTTTTTTAACTCAACTATTTCAGTTCAAAATTCATTATTTTAGTTAAAAATTCATCACTTTGAGAATGTAATTTTTTTATTTATAAGTTTTTTAATCGAAAATTAAACTAATTCAATTCAATATTCCATCATTTCAGTTAAAAACTCATCTGTTTAGTTTAAAAAACTTTTTTTTTTATTTTGAAATTCATCTTTTTTGGGGGAAAATTGATCTTCTTGGTTCAAAATTTATCTTTTTGATTTAAAAACAATTATTCTGGTTAAAGATCCGTCACATTAGTGAAAAATTAATCTTATTGGTTTAAAATTCATCTATTCCAGTTGAAGATTAATTATTTTAGTTAAAAAAATTCATCACTTTGGAAAAGTAACAATTTTTTTAACTAATTTTTTATTGTTTTAAATTAATATTTATTAAAAAATTTATTTTCTTGGTTAAAATTTTATCTTTTTGGTTTAAAATCTGATTATTCTGGTTAAATATTCATCACATTAGTGAAAAATAATTCTTTTTCACTTAAAATTTAACTATTCCAGTTCAAGATTCATTATTTTAGTTTAAAAAATTCATCAATTTGAGAATTTCAATAGCTTTCTTTAAATTCGTTTTTTTTTATTTGTATTTTTTTTTTTGACGAAAATATAACTAATCCAATTGAATATTCAATCATTTTAGTTTAAAATTTAACTATTAACTATTTACTTTTTTAAAACTTTTTTTTTACTTTTTTACTGTTAACTAT
>NC_046666.1:2065389-2070025 GCF_010883055.1 Belonocnema kinseyi | reverse complement strand
AATTAGTTTTTTTTATTTTTATAAATTAATTTTGATTAAATTATCAATAAAAGTGTTCTAATTGGACATTTCAGTTCAAAACTCATCTCTTTGGTTAAACAACATTTTTTTTTTTTATTTGAAAATTTATCTTTTTGGGTGAAAATTGATCTTCTTGGTTAAAATTTTATCTTTTTGGTGAAAAATCCGATTATTTTGTTTAAATATTCAATATTTTTTTATTTATAAGTTTTTAAATCGCAAAAATTAAACTAATTCAATTCAATATTCCATTATTTCAGTTAAAAACTCATCTCTTTGGTTAAAAAGAATTTTTCTTATTTGGAAATTCATCTTTTTGGGGAAAAATTGATCTTCTTGGTTAAAAATTTATCTTTTTGGTTTAAAAGCCAATTATTCTGGTTAAAGATCCGTCATATTAGTGGAAAATTATTCTTTTTGGTTCAAATTCATCTATTCTAGTTGAAGATTCATTATTTTAGTTAAAAAAATTCATCACTTTGGAAAAGTAACAATTTTTTGAACTAATTTTTTATTGTTTTAAATTAATATTTATTAAAAAATTGATTTTCTTGGTTAAAATTTTATCTTTTTTGGTTTAAAATCTGATTATTCTGTTCAAATATTCATCAAATTACTGAAAAATTAATCTTTTTTGTTTAAAATTCAACTGTTCCATTTCCAGATTCATTATTTTAGTTAAAAAAAATTGATCACTTTGAAAATATCAATATTTTTTTCAAATTAATTTTTTTTATTTATATATTTTTCAACCTAAATATAACAAATCTAAATAAATATTCCATCATTTTAGTTAAAAATTTAACTATTCGATTTTTGTTTAAACAATAATCTTTTTAGTAGAAAATTCGACTTTTTTGTATAAATTAATATTCTTGGCTGGAAATTCAATTTTTCTAATTGAAAATTCATAATTTTATTTAAAAATTTATCTTTTGGTTAAAAATTAAACTATTCCAGTTGAAGATTCATTTCTGATTTTAAAAATGTATCACTTTGTTTGAAAAAGTAACAATTTTTTTAAAATTAGTTTTTTTGTTGTTAAAAATTAATTTTTAATTAAGCTATAAATATAAGTGTTCTAATTAAAAATTTGTCCTTTTTGCTAGAAATTGATTTTTTGGCTGAAAATCCAATTATTCAAGATAAAAATTCCTCATTTTTGTTAAAAATGTATCTTTTTTAGTCAAAAAAATCAACGATTTTATTGCAAATTTACGTATTTTGTTGAAAATTTAACTTTTTGATACAGAATTTATCTTTTTCCTTGAATATTTATTTTTTTCGATTAAAAATTCAACTATTCCAGTTGAAGATTCATAATTTTAGTTGAAAATAATTTTTTTTTTGTTAAAAAATTAATCTTTTTTAGTAAAAACAATCTTTTATTAATTTCATTAATCTTTTTGGTTGCAAAATCCAATCACTTGAAATATTAAAAATTTCATATCACAAAAAAATGTTAAATTTAAAATAAGTTCGATTTTAACATTTTTTTAATTCTAACTTCAATCGTAAACTTTTTCAATTATAAAATCATTCAGTTCATAATCTGTAATTTAAAAATCTTTGATAATTTCCTGACAATTCCCAGGTTTTTTTCAGGTATAATTTTTGATAATACGGAACCATTAAAATATTTCGGATTTTTTAAAAACAATTGACCCGGAATTCTTACATATATTTACGAGTTTATTTTAAATAATGTTTTTCTTTTTAAATATTGTATTTTTAACAACATAAAGGAATTTTTAAAGCAAATAGTATAATTTTCTATACAAAAAAAATAAGATTTTTCAACAAAATACATAAATTTCTAAGGAAATAGTTCAATTTTCAATTAAAAAAGACCATTTTTGAGCTCAAAATAAAACAGTTAAATTTTCAGTTCAAAGAATTAATTTTTAAATAAAATATATCATTTTTAATTAAATTGGCGAATCTTCAACTGGAATAGTTAAATTTTTAACTAAAATTAAGAATTATTAACTGAAATATTTGAACTTTTAATAAAAAAAAAAAGAATTTCCAATCCTACCAAAAATGCGAATTTTCAACAAAATTGATAATTTTTCAGTTGAAAAATGTAATATTTAATTAAAGAGACACATTTTTAACTGGAAAAATGCAATCGTCGATTGGATTAGTTACATTGGCTGTTAAAAAAATCATACTTTCATTTTAAAACGTTTTGAGTTTTTAATAAAAAAAGGTGAAAAATTAAATTTGCATAAAAAAATAATTTTTTTATCTAAAATAAAAACAATTTAAATATATATATTTAAATTTTTAAATAAAGCGATGAATTTTCAACTAAATTTATGAATCTTAAACAGGAATAGTTGAATTTTAAACAAAAATGATAAACTTTTAACCGAGAAAATTAATTTCTACCAAAAAATACGAATTTTCAAAATAAAAAAAAAAACATAAATTTTCAATTGAAAAATTTAATGTTTAAAGAGATACATTTTTAACTTAAAAGTTGAAACAGTCCATTGGATTAGTTAAATTTTCTGTTAAAAATAATAATTTATAAAAAAATAGTTGCATTTTTAAACGTTTTGAATTTTTAACTAAAATTAAAAATTTTCGACTGGTATAGTTGAATTTTAAACACAAAAGATGTATTTTCAACTAGAATTAATCATTTTTCACCAAAAAAAAAAATATAATTTTTAACCAGGAAGATTAATTTTTATTAAAGAAAGAATTTTCAACCCAAAATATTATTTTTGAACTAAAAATTGAATAGTTGCATTTGCAGTTAAAAAAATAATGTTGAACCAGAGAGATAAATTTTTTTACTAAAATTATAGAATAGTAATTAGGAATAATTTAATTTTTAGTTTGAAAAAAAAATAATAACTGGAATATTGGAATTTTAAACCAAAAGATAAACTTTTTATCAATAAAATTACTTTTTACTAAATCGAATTCTCAACAAAATACAAAAATGTTTAGTTAAAACATTTAATGTTTAATCCAAGAGATAAATTTTTATCTAAATAATTATAATAATAATAATTTTTCAAGAACAAAAATGAATTTTCAACCAAGAAAATTAATTTTTACCAAACGGATGAATTTTCAAAAAAAAATATTTTTCAACTAAAAATTCAATAGTTACATTTGCAGTTAAAAAAATAATGTTCAGAGAGGTAAATTTTTAATTAAAATGATGGAGTATTATTCGGGATTAATTTATTTTCAGTTCGAAAAAAATAATAATAATTTGCAACCTAAAAATAAGTTTTAAACAAATTGATGAATTTTCAACTAAATTAATTAATTTTTAACTGGTATATTTGAATTTTAAACCAAAAAGATAAATTTTTAATCCAGAAAATTAATTTCTAACAAAAAATGCGAATTTTCAATAAAATACATTAATTTTCAATTGAAAATTTTAATTTTTAAACCAAGAGATGAATTTTTATCTGAAAATATGAAAAAGTCGATTGGATTAGTTACATTTGAAAAAAAAAAATTTATAAAAAAAAAGTTGTATTTTAAAACGTTTTGAATTTTTAACTAAAATTATTTATCTTCAAGCGGTATCGTTGAATTTTAAATTAAAGGATGAATATTCTAATAAAATGAAGTATTTTCAATTAGAATTAATCATTTTTCAAAACAAAGCAAAAATTAATTTTGAACCAAGAAAATTAATTTGACGAATTTTCAATAAAAAATATTTTTCAACTAAAAATTGAATAGTTACATTTGCAGTTAAACAAATAATGTAGAACTATGGAGATACATTTTTAACTAAAATTATGGAATATTAATTGCAAATAATTTCTGTTTGAAAAACCAAACCAAGAAAATTAATTTTTATTAAAAAATACTAATTTTCAAAAAAAAATTATGAATCTTTAACTGGCATTGTATAATTTTAAACTAAAATATGAATATTCTACTAAAACGATATATTTTCAACTAGAAAAAAAAATCATTTTTCAATCCAAAAAAGTGAACTTTCAACCAAGAAGATTAATTTTGACCAAGAAAATTAATTTCTACTCAAAAAATCAAATTTTCAACAAAACATATAAATTTGTAGTTAAAAAATTTTAAGTTTAATCAAAGTGATCAATTTTTAACTAAAAAAAATGAAAGACTTCACTGAATTAGTTGAATTATCGGTTAAAAAAAAATTATTTAAAAAAATAGATGCATTTTAAAACGTTTTGAATTTTTAACTAAAATTAAGAATATTTAACTGGTATAGTTGAATTTTAAAGTAAAATATAAATACTCTTCTAAAACGATGTACTTTCAACTCGAATAAATAATTTTTCAAAAAAAAAAAAACAATGAATTTTCAACCAAGAAAATTAATTTTTATGAAACGGACGAATTTTCAATAAAAAATATTTTTCAACTAAAAATTTAATAGTTACATTTGCAGTTAAACAAATAATGTAGAACTATGGAGATAAATTTTTAACTAAAATTATGGAATATTAATTGGGAATAATTTCTGTTTGAAAAAAAAAAAATTTCCAAACCAAAAATTGAAATTTCAACCAAGAAGATTAATTTTGACCAAGAAAATTAATTTCTACTCAAAAAAATCAAATTTTCAACAAAACATATAAATTTGTAGTTA
>NC_046666.1:2060929-2065289 GCF_010883055.1 Belonocnema kinseyi | reverse complement strand
AAAAAAAAAAAAAAAAAAAACAATGAATTTTCAACCAAGAAAATTAATTTTTACGAAACGGACGAATTTTCAATAAAAAATATTTTTCAACTAAAAATTTAATAGTTACATTTTTATTTAAAAAAATAATGTTCCACCAGAGACATACAATTTTAACTAAAGTGATGAAATATTAATTGGAAATAATTTCATTTTGAGTTTGAAAAAAAAAAATACTGATTTTAAACCTAAAAAGAAAACAAAAATGGAGTTTATTTAAATTTTCAGTTAAAAAATTACTGTAAAAAAATAAAACGAATTTCCAACAAAATAGTTAAATAATCTAAAACTACTTTTATAAATGAATCATTCTTACTCAATTTTAGAGTGCAATTAAAGAGAAAAAAATTAAGCAAAACCTCGGAAAAATTCTCTGATTTTAAATAAAATTTTCAAAAATTACCAGGATTTTCAAGGAATATAAAATTTTCCTGAAATTCTGAGTTTCCCGGTTTGCAAACATTTTTTACGGCCAATGAAATTTAAAAAATCTAAATTTAAAAAATAAAAAATTTTAAAAAGAATTCAAATGACGGGAAAAAATTTAAAAATCGAAGAAAAAAAATGCCATTGATTACAATTAAATTTGAGGCAATTTAGAGGAATTCAAGGGAATTGAAAAGAATTCGATTGAATAAATAAAAAATAAAAAAAAAGTGAATTCAAAACAATTTCAACATAAAAAATTTACCGAATTGAGAAAGTTTAAAATGAGTTTAGAAAAATTAAAAAAAAGTTAAAATTTTAAAATAAAATCCCTAAGAATTTAAAGTGGGTTTCAATGACTTCAAAATGAATTAACAAAAACTTTTGAAAAACCATTACATTGAGTAGAATTTAGAAGAATACCAAAGAATTCCTACAAATTAAAAAAAGTATATAAATTTGAATTTACAAATAAAAATAGAACACTTATTATTTGTAAAAATATTAGAGTAATTTCAACAGATTTTTAGAAGTTTTAAAAAGATTCGAAATAAATTTAGAACTTGAAATAATTTCAAATACTTACAGCCGAATTTAAAATAAAATGTAGATTTTTGCAAATTTCAAACAAAAAATTAAGAATTTTTTTTAAGAATTGTGAGAGGCTTCAAAAGAAGAACAAATTTTCTTAAAATTCTTAGGAAAATGGAAAATGATTTTTCACTTTGAAAAATTATGGATGATTTTAAGGATTTTTTTTATTTGCAAGATTTTCCAAAAATTGTACGAAAATTTCGATTAATTTTAAAATATATTTTGAAGTTCTGAAAAAAATGTAAAAACACTTCGTTTAAATTACTTGAAATAATTTCAAGTTTTTAAAATTAATTTTGCATCTTTTCAAAACTACTAAATTTCTCTTAAAATTACTCAAATTTTTTTCTACAAATAATAAGTGTTTAATTGTTATTTATGCGTAAAAATTGAACAATTTCAATCATATATTAAACACTTTTTAAATAAAACAATTAAAATTTCAACGCTAAAAGTTTTTCGAAAATCTAGCTTTCTATGTAAAAAATTCAGTTTCAAATTAAGAAATTTTAAATTAAATGGAATAAGAATTAAATAATTTAGTCTCGCGATATTTTAAATTTAATAAAAATCTTTAATTATGACTATTATTATGGATTTATTTTTAAGTTGAAAATAGTCAAACGAACATTTACATTTTTTAATGGCTAAAAAAATTAAAAGAAATAATATATTAATAAATTAATTTATGAAATTTAATATAAAAAATAATATAAAGGAAGACCTGAAACTCTGAATTAAAAACATATTATTGATAAATGAAAATTTTTATTTAGAAATAAAATTATCGGAATAAATGATATATTAATTTCAATTCTTATCAAGACTTTCGAATTGAAATAGTTACAATCAGGAAATTCTTTAATTTTGTACGAATCTAGAATTGAAACAGATTTATTTTCAACAACATAAAAACAAATTGTTAAGAAAATAGTTCAATTTTAACAAAAATTCGAATTTTTATTTAAAAAATAATCATTTTCGACCAAAAATTGAATACGTAAATCTTCAATTTTTTAAATAAAATTGAATTTTTAATTTAAAAAGGTGGATTTTTAAACAAAAAGATTAATTTACTACAAAAAAATACGAATTTTCAATAAAATTCAAGAAATTCTCAAACAAACAGTTGAATTTGGAAGAAAGAATTTTTTTTAATTTTCAAGAAAGTAGTTTACTTTAAAACCTAGTTGTTTAATTTTTAACCATAAAAAATGAATTTTTAAACAAATTTAAGAATTCTCGACAAAATAGTTGAATTTTCAACTAAAAAAAATGAATTTTTAAATAAGAAGTTTAATTTTTTAGAGAAAAAAAATAAATTTGCAAAAAAATTCAAGAATTCTGAAACAAAAGTTAATATTTTGTTTTAGTTTTCAAGAAAGTAGTTTAACTTTAAAACATATCCGATTAATTTTTAACCCCAAAAAATCGAATTTTCAACAAAATTTAAGAACTTGCAAAAAAAATTTGAATTTTCAACTAAAAACGGCGAATTTTCAAACAAAAATAATAATTTACTACAAACAAAAATTTCAGCATAATTTTAGAAATCTCAACCAAACAGTTGAATTTTTAATCTAAAAAAGATGAATTTTAAACAAAAAGTTAAATTTTGCTCAAAAAAATCTAGCAAATAAATGTTTGAACAAAATTCCAGAATCCTGAACCTAAAAGTTGAAGTTTCAGCTAAAAAAAATGAATTTTTAAATAAGAAGTTTAATTTTCTACAGAAAAAAATACAAATTTGCCCAAAAATTCAAGAATTCTGAAACAAAAGTTAATATATTTTTTTAATTTTCAAGAAACTAGTTTAACTTTAAAACATCCGATTAATTTTTAACCCACAAAAAAAAAAATTTTGAATAAAATTCAAGAATTGTCGAACAAAAAGTTGCATTTTTAAGGAAGCTCATTTTTTTTAATTTTTAGAAAAGCAGTTGAATTTTAAAACCTATATGTTAAATTTTTAACCAAAAATATGCATTTTTAAACCAAAAAAAAAGTAATTTTGTACCGAAAAAAATGAATTTTTAACAAAATTCAACAACTCGCAACCAAAAATTTGAATTTTCAACTCAAAACTCGAATTTTATTAAACAAAAATAATAATTGACTACCAAAAAACCGAATTTTCAGTACAATTCAAGAATTCGAAACCAAAAAGTTGAATTTTAAACTAAAGAAAATGAATTTTCAAATAAGAAGTTTAATTTTTTAGAGAAAAAAAAATAAATTTGCAAAAAAATTCAAGAATTCTGAAATAAAAGTTAATATTTTGTTTTAATTTTCAAGAAAGTAGTTTAAATTTAAAACATCCGATTAATTTTTAACCCACAAAAAAAAAATTTTTTTGAACAAAATTCAAGAATTGTCGAACAAAAAGTTGCATTTTTAAGGAAGCTCATTTTTTTTAATTTTTAGAAAAGCAGTTGAATTTTAAAACCTATATGTTAAATTTTTAACCAAAAATATGCATTTTTAAACAAAAAAAAAGTAATTTTGTACCGAAAAAAACGAATTTTTAACAAAATTCAACAACTCGCAACCAAAAATTTGAATTTTCAACTAAAAACTCGAATTTTATTAAACAAAAATAATAATTGACTACCAAAAAACCGAATTTTCAGTACAATTCAAGAATTCGAAACCAAAAAGTTGAATTTTAAACTAAAGAAAATGAATTTTCAAATAAGAAGTTTAATTTTTTAGAGAAAAAAAAATAAATTTGCAAAAAAATTCAAGAATTCTGAAATAAAAGTTAATATTTTGTTTTAGTTTTCAAGAAAGTAGTTTAAATTTAAAATATATCCGTCTAATTTTTAACCCAAAAAAAAACGAATTTTTGACATTAATTCAAGAATTTTCCAACAAAAAGTTGCATTTTTAAGGAAGCTCATTTTTTTTAATTTTTAGAAAAGTAGTTGAATTTTAAAACCTATATGTTAAATTTTTAACCAAAAATATGCATTTTTAAACCAAAAAAAAGTAATTTTGTACCGAAAAAAATGAATTTTTAATCAAATTCAACAACTCGAAACCAAAAAGTTGAATTTTCAACTAAAAAAAGATCAATTTTAAACAAAAAGTTAAATTTTTTATTAAAAAAATTGAATAAAATTCCAGAATTCTGAACCAAAAAGTTGAAGTTTCAACTGAAAAGATGAATTTTTCAACAAAACGATTAATTTGCTACGAAAAAAAAGACGAATTTTTAAATAAAATTCAAGAATTCTGAATAAAAAGTTGAATTTGTAAGAAAGAAATAAAATTTTAGTTTTTAAGAAAGTAGTTTAACTTT
>NC_046666.1:2056414-2060829 GCF_010883055.1 Belonocnema kinseyi | reverse complement strand
TGTACCGAAAAAAACGAATTTTTAACAAAATTCAACAACTCGCAACCAAAAATTTGAATTTTCAACTAAAAACTCGAATTTTATTAAACAAAAATAATAATTTATTACCAAAAAACCGAATTTTCAGTACAATTCAAGAATTCGCAACCAAAAAGTTGAATTTTAAATAAAAAAAGATCAATTTTAAACAAAAAGTTAAATTTTTTATTAAAAAATTGAATAAAATTCCAAAATTCTGACCAAAAAAGTTGAAGTTTCAGCTAAAAGGATGAATTTTTCAACAAAACGATTAATTTGCTACGAAAAAAGACGAATTTTTAAATAAAATTCAAGAATTTAAGAATTATTAGCCAAATAGTTGAATTTTAATCTAAAAAAGATTAATTTTAAACAAAAAGTTAAATTTTCCGCAAAAAAATTTAACAAATAAATTTTTAAACAAAATTCCAGAATTCTGAATCTAAAAGTTGAAGTTTCAGCTAAAAAAAAAATGAATTTTGAATAAAATAAATAAATTATATATTAATTGTCCTGATTTCTATATTTAGATCACAAATCCATTTTAAAAATAATTTATTTATTTATATTTACAATTGATAAAATAAAACTGTTTTTTATAAAAAAAATTTCAACTTCAACAACTTTTAATTTTTAATTGTTTAAACCATCAAAGCTGCACTTTAATTAAAAAAAAAAAAAAACTTTTAAAATCGAACTCGGGCAGATTTTTCTTCTGAAAATTCGTCAAATTCCTGATTTTCCCGGTCCGGCGGGGACCCTGTTTTTTATTTAAAAAATCTTCGATTTAAAGAATTTCTAATTTTCTAAACCTTTAAAACTGAATTTTAAAACTCTTTAAATTATATGCTTTTAAAAATTAAAGAACATTTTTAAATAAAAGGTTTTCAAATTAAGCAATCTAAACTAAATGATATAATAATTAAGAAAAATGACAATTTAACAAAATATTTAAAAAAAACGGTTTAAATCAAAGTTGGACAAAATTTTTATTCTTAAAATTTGGTAAAATTCCCGGTAAAAAAATAAATTCACTCTCATTTCCTGGGTCTCATAAAATTCCCTGTTTGCCGGTCCAGCGGCCACCCAGATTTTTAAAAACATTAAACAATTAATAATAAAAAAAAAAATGTTATAAATTTTTAAGTCCCTTAATTTTGAAAAATATTAATAAATAAAAAAAGAACCTGTTTAGAGAAGACTTTTTTTTATTAAGAGTTTGCCTTTTAACAGAAATTAACAATTTTCTAAATATAAAATTCTTTTACAAGAAATAAAAAAAAAAGAAAATAAAATTAGATTCAATTATTGCCGAAATTTCTAAGCAGGTATTCAAACCTAAAAAATGTCATTATTTTCTATTAATTATCTATAAATTACATCACATGCCGGATAAATTAAAGTAAATCTATCCAGTTCAATGAGTCGTCGAGTTAATTAAAATAAAGATCACTTTCAACGCACAATAAAAATCAGTAAAAATCGAAGACTTCTTTGAAAGATTCGTCGAAAATACGAGAATTTTAGAGTGACCCTGCAGAACTAGATAACCACCATTTTTATCCAAAATGGGGGTTATTGCAACCAAAAAAATTCTTAAAAGTCAAATACTTATTGTGGTCAAAGAATATTTTCACTAAAAATTACTAAAAAGTTATTAAAATTATTAACCAGATTAGGCCTGAATTTAAGATTTTGAGATAAATATCAAGATTATTTATAAAATTATTATCATCGATTGTAAATTTTAATTTTCTCGAAACAGAGTAATTTTTTTGTTTAAAAATCCTTTTTTTTATTGGTAAAGATCCAATACTTGAGAAAACATTTTTTTTTTTTGCGAAAAATTAAAATACTTCGTCTCGGAAGTGGAATTTTCAAGAAAAATTGAAATATTTTACGAAAAATTCCCATTTTGTTGGTTATCTAACTCTGTAATTGGCATCTTTCAATTTAAATATTAAGAGTTTCGAGTTTAAGACAAGGAGTTGGCCAGTGAGCGATGGCTGGTGTCTCGTCTAATCGAATTCTCTTCGCCTTACTGCGACAACCAACGAGGGCGTAATCAAAGTCATCAAGAATGGTAAACATTTCCAAAAATTCCTTATCGTCATCATCGTCTTCTTCGGCTGAAAAATAAATTTTATAATATAATAATAATAATAATAATATTGAGTGTCGAAGTTTGAGGAATTTTTAGTATTTGCATTCACAAGTAATTTTATTGTTTATTTAAATAATTATTCTTTAGTACATTGATTATTCAAAATCGTATTCATATATCGCATGGTTCAAAGAGTTTCTCCTATTCTCCTTTTTACGCTTTTTTTAAACCCTTAAAGTGCATACTTTCGTAAAATTGCGTAAAGAGCACACTGGGTATTCTATACCCAAGGATATTCAAACATGTGCTGTGCCGACGCTATTGGATAGATTTTTTACAAGAAAATCAATTAATAATTTTTAATCTTTCTAGTTGAAGGAGAAAAAAATCCTTTCTGGAAAAAAAATTAAAAAGTGACTTCTTTCACTCTAAAATTCATAACTTTTTAAGTTTTTGATATTTTTAGTTAAAATTTTACTTAATACTTCCGAGATAAGGCGCTTCAAAAGTAAAATAAGTCTTGTAGTGTTCGGTTTCAAAGAAGGTATTTATTCTAAAAAATAAAAGCTTCAATTCAATGAAAAATGAAACACCATACTTTGCGAGATTAAACGATTTTAATGATCTTAAACTGCGTATAAAAATGATAAAAATCAAAATTATGTGAAAATGACATAGAAAAATGCGCCATATGTTCAATTTTCCTGAATTTGGTACGTTTTGTTAAAGTTCAAATAAGTCGCTGGGTGTTATAGACCCAGTATGTCATATAAGGGTTAAATGCGAACTGAATTATTAGAACCCAATAACATAATAAAAACTATTGTATGATTGACATTTCATTCTTTTTGTTATGAAAAGTCTTTTATTATATTTTTTTTTCGAAAAAAAAAAGAGAAAGAAAATGATGAATTTTAAATTCAAGAAGATTAATTTTTAATAAGAGAGTTCTTTTTGCACCAAAAATTCGATTGATTAAAAAAAATTCCGACTTTTGAAACCGAAAAGTTGAATTTTCAATAGAAAAAAAATATATAAATTTTCAACCCAAATAATTGTATTTTCTACCAAAATAGTTGAATTTTCAATCCAAAAAGAATATTTTCAATCCAAGATGATTAATTTTTAATAACAAAGTTGTTTTTACAAAAAAGGCGATTGATTTAAAAAAATTTGACTTTTGAACCCGAAAAGTTGAATTTTCAACAAAAATTGCATTTTCAAAAAAAAATTTCAACCCCAAAAATTGCATTTTCTACCAAAACAGTTTAATATTCAATCCAAAAAGATTAGTTTTTAATAACAGAGTTATTTTTGCAAGAAAAAGTCGATTGATTGACAAAAATTCGACTTTTGAACCCGAAAAGTTGAATTTTCAATATAAAAAAAAGATAAATTTTCAACCCAAATAATTGCATTTTCTATCAAACTATGTGAATTTCAACTCCAAAAAGAAGAATTTCCAATCCAAGGAGATTGATTTTTAATAACAGAGTTGTTTTTGCCAAAAAAAAGTCGATTGATTTTTAAAAGTTGGACTTTTGAATCCGAAAAGTTGAATTTTCAACAAAAACGGCATTGTCAATAGCAACAAAAAAAAAGATAAATTTTCAACCTAAATAATTGCAATTTCTACCAAAATAGTTGGATTTTCCACCCAAAAAGAATATTTTTAATCCAAGATGATTAATTTTTAATAACAGAGTTGTGTTTACAAGAAAAAGTCGATTGATTTAAAAAAATTTGACTTTTGAACCCGAAAAGTTAAATTTTCAACAAAAATTGCATTTTCAAAAAAAAAAAAGAAAGAAAGAAATTCAACCCCAAAAATTGCATTTTTCCACCAAAATAGTTGAATTTTCCACCCAAAAAGAATATTTTTAATACAAGACGATTAATTTTTAATAACAGAGTTGTTTTTACAAAAACAGGCGATTGATTTAAAAAAAAATCGACTTTTTAATTTCAACAAAAACTGCATTTTAATAACAAAAAAAAAAGATAAATTTTAAACCCAAATAATTGCACTTTCTACCAAAATAGTTGAATTTTTAATCCAAAAAAGAATATTTTCAATTCAAGGTGATTAATTTTTAATAAAAGAGCTGTTTTTACAAAAACAAGCGATTGATTTTAAAAAATTCGACTTTTGAACCCGAAAAGTTAAATTTTCAACAAAAATTGCATTTTCAAAAAAAAAAGAAAGAAAGAAATTCAACCCCAAAAATTGCATTTTTCCACCAAAATAGTTGAATTTTCCACCCAAAAAGAATATTTTTAATACAAGACGATT
>NC_046666.1:2053403-2056314 GCF_010883055.1 Belonocnema kinseyi | reverse complement strand
CTGCATTTTAATAACAAAAAAAAAAGATAAATTTTAAACCCAAATAATTGCACTTTCTACCAAAATAGTTGAATTTTTAATCCAAAAAAGAATATTTTCAATCCAAGATGATTAATTTTTAATAAGAGAGCTGTTTTTACAAAAACAAGCGATTGATTTTAAAAAATTCGACTTTTGAAACCGAAAAGTTAAATTTTCAACAAAAATTGCATTTTCAAAAAAAAAAACAAAAAAAAAAGAAAGAAAGAAATTCAACCCCAAAAATTGCATTTTTCCACCAAAATAGTTGAATTTTCAATCCAAAAAGAATATTTTCAATCCAAGATGATTCATTTTTAATAACAAAGTTGTTTTTACAAAAACAGGCGATTGATTAAAAAAAAATTCGACTTTTAAATCCAAAAAGTTGAATTTTCAACAAAAACTGCATTTTCAAAAAAAAAATTTCATCCCCAAAAATTGCATTTTCTACCAAAACATTTGAATTTTCAATTCAAAAAGATGAATTTCCAATCCAAGGAGATTGATTTTTAACAAAAGAGTTAATTTTGCAATTTAAAAAATTGAATGTTTTAGTAAAAATTTAACTTTTAAGCCCAAAAATATGATATATCGAACAACAAATAAATTTTCAACGAAGAATGATTAATTTTTAAACCATAGTTTAATTTTCAACCAAAAGTTATATTGAAAAAAAATTAATTTTCTACCAAAAAAGACGAATTGTCAACAATGACATGATTTTTTAAGCAAATACTTAACACAACTAAAAATTAAACAGGCTCTTCAAACGGCTGTCAAATTCGCTTGAAATTCGCCACAAACATGACCCAAAAATAAATAAAATTTTTTACGAATTACTTTTAATTGTTAGCAATTTCTGTCGTCATTTTCATACAAATAATTACCACTGGAAAATTAGAATATTTTCCATTACGTTTTTAACAATGTTTAATTGTTTAAATAAATATAAATTATTAAAAAAATTATTTTTCCCCAAAACATGTAAAAATAATCTATTTTCTTCTTGAATAGTAATAGTTGGTAATTGCTAGAAGTATTACATTATGTTTTAAAAGTTATATAATTAGTTAAATAATTAATTCTTGTCTATTTACACAATTTCTAAAAATTGAGCCAGAGATGTTCAATTTTTCTCAAATTCGTATCCTGAATTACTTTCTTTTAAATAATTACATAATTTTGAAAAATTCATTCTAATTTTTAACATATCTCTATTTTTGTAAACAATTTTTATTTGCTCTAGCAGTTTTTTTCGATAACTTAAAGAAGAAGAATACAATATAACACGTCCAATTATTTTTCAGACTGTAGAATTTATACAAAAATATATTCAAAATTTGTTCATTGTTTAAACAAATATAATGGTTGTTTCAAAAAATTATGTTTCCAAAACATACTTTTTAAATCGTATCAAGAAATCACGAAAAAATGTGAATTCACCGTGATGAATTGCTGAATTTCTTTGTCCAATAATTGTTCTATGCTCTTCGGTTTCAAACGTTTGATATGAAAGTTACGAAAAGTAACTTTCAATTTTTTCTTCAATTTAAAAATTTTAATTTTTTGCACTTTTTCTGTTCCCGTTGGGGGATTTTTAAACGCAGGAAAAATCGCGTATTCATAGGAATACAAAATTTTTAATTTTTCTGAATTCAACCCTTATTACCGGAATACCATTTGTATCGAAGTTTATTCTTAAGATTATATAATAGAATATTGAATATAATGTGCATGATAAAAGTGAATTAATATTTCAAATAGAGTAATAAACATTGAAATTAAAATTTCAATTTTAAATCTTCGGTCATACGATCATTTATTAATAAAATTAGTTTATAATACACATTTTTGTGCCTTCTTCAGGTTTAAACCATTTTGTGTATTCTAAATTTAATAATATAATGGTAATTAATAAATAAATATTTAAAAGTCAAATTTTTTTTTTAAAAAGTAATCGAAAATTTGTTTCAACAATGTACTTACAATTTGGGTCATAATAAAATTTTTTTTGTTGGTAAATATTAAATCCATATTTGAGTCAGTGTTTTTCCATTTTCCAATCGAAAAATATCATTTCATAATCACTATTCGTTTAAAAAAATTATTTTTAATTTCTGTAGTCATACTTAAATAATATGTAGATTATTAAAAAATGTTGTGTGAAAATGTTTAATTTTAAAATTCATTTTGAACACGTATTGTGGATAAACCAAGGTCTACCGAGCTCGAAACTGAGCATGATACTGAAATAATGTGAATTAAACGATTGGAAAGTGTTTACATTTAGTTTAACTTATAACGTCGAATAAACTGACAATAATATTTTTGAATTCAGAACTGAATAAAAATTTTAATTAATATTTAAAATACTTAGGTACGTATTATCAAAATTTTCTATGTCAGTTTGTAAATTTATGGAGTTCCTTTTGTATTTTTTAATGAAAATTGATTCTAAGATTCTCCTTTTATATGTGTTTTTTTCTTTTCCTAATATTTTTATATTTTTAAAAGTAAAATCAAAATAATACAATTTTTAGACATTTCGATTAAAAAAACACCTGAAGGAAACATTTTTACAGATTGGTTTAGAAAACCAACATGATCTGGTCAATATCTAAATTATAACTCACATCATGAATTCATTCAAAAGATTGGCTTAATTAAAAGACTAATTGATAGGTCTATAAAATTAAGTGATTTTAATTTAAGGAAAAACAATTTAAACTTAATTAAAGAAACTTTAAAATTAAGTAATTACCCATTACCATTAATAAACAGCATTATAAAAGAACGTATCCATGAAATCTACAATAGTACAGGTAAAAACAATAAAAAAGAAAAATGGTTAAAAGAACATAAAAAATTTGACATTAAAGTATCTTTCCCT
>NC_046666.1:2044725-2053303 GCF_010883055.1 Belonocnema kinseyi | reverse complement strand
AAGTGTATAGAGCTCCAAGGAGATTATGTTGAAAAATAAAAAAAAATTTACCCAAAAAAAATTGGTTTTATACTTCATTCTAAGGACTTATTGAACTACCCTGGTATTTAATTAAATGCAAACAATGTAATAAAGTTTACATAGGTGAAACTGGCAGGAGACTAAAAAATAGAATTACAGAGCACAAAAGAGATTGTCGAATAAGAAACCAAAACACAGGACTATCGAAACATGCATGGACACATGATCATTATTTTGATTTTACTTTTAACAATATAAAAATATTAGGAAAAGAAAAAAACACATATAAAAGGAGAATCTTAGAATCAATTTTCATTAAAAAATACAAAAGGAACTCCATAAATTTACAAACTGAAATAGAAAATTTTGATAATACGTATCTAAGTATTTTAAATATTAATTAAAAATTTTATTCAGTTCTGAATTCAAAAATATTATTGTCAGTTTATTCGACGTTATAAGTTAAACTAAATGTAAACACTTTATTATATTACTTTATATATTAACAAAATTTTATTATGACCCAAATTGTAAGTAAATTGTTGAAACAAATTTTCGATTACTTTTAAAAAAAAAATTTGACTTTTAAATATTTATTTATTAATTACCATTATATTATTAAATTTAGAATACACAAAATGTTTTAAACCTGAAGAAGGCACAAAAATGTGTATTATAAACTAATTTTATTAATAAATGATCGTATGACCGAAGATTTAAAATTGAAATTTTAATTTCAATGTTTATTACTCTATTTGATGGACGATCGATGAAAATTCCTCGTTGTTGGTTACACCTTCAACTATACTTTAATATTTCAAATACCACAGTTTTAATTGGGACGACTGAAAAATCCCGAAAAATAAAATTCCCGAATTAGAAAATTCTCAATTGATCAATTTCGCGAATAATAAAATTGCCGAAAAATAAAAATACCGAATTGGAAAATTTCCGAATAATAAAATTTTCGAATAGTAAAGATTCAGAATTATAAAATTCCCGAATAATAAAATTTTTGACAGTTTATAATAATTACCGAATTGGAAAATTCCCGAATAATAAAATTCGTGACAGAAAATTGCCGACTTATAAAATATCCGAATTGGAAAATTCCCGAATTTTAACAATTAGTATTTTTTATAAATATATTTTATTGATTCAAAATACAACAATAAGAAATAAGTTTCAAAAATTATTTTTAACATTTAAAATTTTGAAGCTTATTTCTTGAATTTAAAATAGCAATAATTTTAAATAAAATATTTCTAGGTAACGCATGTTTTTTGAATGTTCACAGTTTTTGAAAAAATACAAAAAACGTCCGCAAAAATAAAATTTTTAATTTATATATATATATAAATAAATAAATTTATATTTCGAGTCTGTTTGAAAAACGTTAAAGTTACGTAGAAAATTTTACGAGATTTTTGTTCCAAGCGCACGTTTTCAAAAATAGGGAAGGCGATACAAAAATGTATTTCTAAAAAATACAAAAACCGTCAACAAAAATTGAATTTTAAATTAATAAATATATTAATTAATTTAAAATTCGATTTTTCCTAATGCTTTTTGTATTTTTTTTTTCAAATTCTATGCATATTTTCAAAAAAAGCGTCAAAATGTGAGTCATTATTTTTTCTTTCAATGTAGTATTAAATTTTTGTATCGCCTTCCTTATTTTTGAAAAAGTGCGCTTGGAACAAAATTCTCGTTAAATTTTCTACGCACCTTGTAACTTTTTTCAAACAGACTCCATATATATATATTATTTTCGCGAACGCTTTTTATATTTTTTCAAAAACTGTAAACTTTAAAAAAACATGCGTTACTTAGAAATATTTTATTTAAAATTATTGCTATTTTTAAATCAAAAAATAAGCTTCGAAATTTTAAATGTTAAAAATAAGTTTTAAAACTAATATCTTATTGTTGTATTTGCAATCAATAAAATATATTTATAAAAAATTCTAATTGTTAAAATTCGGGAATTTTCCAACTCGGTAATATTATAAACTGTCGCAAATTTTATTGTTCGGGAATATTCCATTTCGGGAGTTTTTTAATTCTGAAATTTTATTATTCGGGAATTTTTCAATTCGGTATTTTTATTTTTCGGCAATTTTATTATTGGCGAATTTTATTTTTCGGTTATTTTATAATTCCTGTATTTTATTATTTGAGAATTTTTCAAATCCCTATTTTTATTTTTCGGCAATTTTATTATTCACGAATTTGATTATTCGGGAATTTTACTGTGTCGGGAATTTTATTTTTCGGGATTTTTCAGTCGTCCCTTTTGATGAAATAATTTTTCAAATGATTCTGATGTTGTTAAATGAGTATCTGCATTTAATTTTTCGAAACATGTTTTAATTTTGATTTTGGATAATTATCAAAAATTGCCAAACAATCAAATTTTCATAAATAAAAGTGAAAATTAAAAAAAGGGAGAGGGGGAATTATTTCAATTTTTGAATGAAAATTATAGTTAAATTCTTTTTATGTTATGAACAGATTAATTAATTATTAGTTTATTAATACTTTTCATAATGTTAAATTACATAAATACGCAAATTTAAAATTCAAATTTAAGTTAACAAATTGATAATTTATGTGAACGTTATATTATTAAATATCGGCTATAATTTATGTAATAACATTTTATTGATGTTTAAAATACAAAATTTTTAATTTCTTTATTTATTAAAATTTTTGTTTTGTTGTGTACCAGATTATCGGAATTATGATTTCTAAATAATCCGAATATATGATGTTTTGAAATGATTATACCAATTAAATTTTTAAATTCATATGTACATGTGTTTCGTTTTTTACAAAAACAATTATTGAAGTTTATTAATAACTAAGATTTTCAGTAAGAAAGTTGAAAATATATATAAAGTAAAAATAAATTTATTATTTCAGTGAAATTAAATACAGTTTTTTAAAATAAAAGGGGACGACTAAAAATCCCGCAAAATAAAATTCTCGACACTGTAAAATTCTAGAATTAGAAAATTCTCGATTAATCAAATTCGCGAATAATAAAATTGTCGAAAAATAAGAATACCGATTTGGAAAATTCCCAAATAATAAAATACACGAATAATAAAATTAACGAAAAATAAAAATACCGAATTGCAAAATTTCCGAAAGATAAAATTCACCAATAATAAAATTGTCGAAAAATAAAAATACCGAATTGGAAAATTCCCGAATTTTAACAATTAGAATTTTTTTCAAATATGCTTTATTGATTGAAAATACAACAATAAGACATTTGTTTCAAAAATTATTTTTAACATTAAAAATTTCGAAGCTTATTTCTTGAATTTAAAATAGCAGTAATTTTAAATAAAATATTTCTAGGTAACGCATGTTTTTTTAATGTTCACAGTATTTCAAAAAAATCCAAAAACGTTCGAAAAATATAATTTTAAATTTATATATATATAAAAAAACATGCATACATATTTCGAGTGTTTATTTGAAAAGCTTTCTAAGGTACAGAGAAAATTTAGGGATAATTTTTTTTCTTCCAAGCGCATGTTTTTACAAATTTGGTAGGTGATACAAAATTTAATTCTTATTTCAAAGAAAAAATTATTGCTTAGATTTGTATGCTATTTTTTTGAAATGTGCATAATATTTTCGAATAAAAAAATTAAAAAAAGCTTTCGCAAAAATGTCATTGAAAATTTTAAATAAATAAATATACATATATATAAATTTAAAATTCAATTTTTGCTAATGCTTTTTGTATTTATTCAAATTTTATGCAAAATTAAAAAAAAAAAAGCGTCAAAATGTGAGTCACTAATTATTTTTTCAATGTAGAATTACATTTTTGTATCGCCTTCCTTAGTTTTGAAAACGTGCGCTTGGAACAAAATTCTCGTTAAATTTTCTACGTACCTTGTGACGTTTTTCAAACAGAATCGAAATATAAATTTATATATATTAATTTAAAATTTTATTTTTGAGAACGATTTTTGTATTTTTTCAAATACTGTGAACATTGAAAAAACATGCGTTACCTAGATATATTTTATTTTAAATTATTGCTATTCTTTATTAAAAAAATAAGCTTCGAAATTTTAAATGTTAAAAATAATTTTTCAAAATAATATTTTATTGTTGTATTTGTAATCAATAAAATGTATTTATAAAACATTCTAATTACTAAAATTCGAGAATTTTCCAATTCGTATATTTTATAAATCGGCAATTTTCTGTCGGGAATTTTATTATTCGGAAATTTTTCAATTCGGTAATATTATAAACTGTCGTAAATTTTATTATTCGGAAATATTCCAATTCGGGAATTTTATAATTCTAAAATTTTATTATTCGAGAATTTTATTATTCGGGAATTTTCCAATTCGGTATTTTTATTTTTTGGCAATTTTATTATTGGCGAATTTCATTTTTCGGCAATTTTTCAATTCGGCATTTGTATTTTTCGGTAATTTTATTATTCGTGTATTTTATTGTTTGGGAATTTTCCAAATCGGTATTTTTATTTTTCGGCAATTTTATTATTCGCAAATTTGATTATTCGGGAATTTTATTTTTCGGGATTTCACAGTCGTCCCAATAAAAGTTCAAATGAAAAAAAATATATATAAAGTTAAAGTTTTTCGAATGTTTTATAACAGAATTACATTTGAATCGTTTTTCTTTTGTAAAATGGTCAATTGATTATTAGCTAATTAACGTTTTCTGCTTATTAAAGTAAATAAAGATTAAAACTTAATTCCTGAAATTTAAGTAACATAATTTAATTATTGACTTAAAAGTTATATAATGGAATATTAAATATAATTTCTAAATTGAAAGTTAATTTAAATTTGCAATTATATTATTTCAATTAGATAATTTTTCAAATGATTCTGATGTAACTGAAATGTGTATTTGCATTCTATTTTTCAAATCAAATGAAAATAGGTTTGATTTCTTTCTGAAATTATTATTAAAAATTACCAATGAAACAAATTTTCAAAAATTATCAAAAAATCAATTAATTGTTAGATGACTAATTTTTCCACAACATCAAACTAGATATTCAATTATAACTTTTTTGCTACCATACCAGAGTTTTTAAGAAGAAAAAAATGTTTTATTTTTTTACATCTGGGTAATCTTTTTTTTTTTTTTATTTTTAAAGAGATAAGTAAAATAAAATTATTGAAAAAACTCATTTTAAGAATTAGAACAATAGTAGCGTCTTAATAATTTTGAAAGATTTTGAGATTAAATTTTTTAAACAGTTATAGGACAATTTTAAGCAGTTAATATTTCATTCTGAAATAATAATTTTAAATTTTAAAGATTTCAAAATTGTTTTAAAAAATATGGAAGATTTTAATACAATTATTTCTATTTTCTGGGATTTAATTCAAATTTAGGTAAACTTAATTTTTTAGGGCGCCACGAGAAGGAAAAATATATAGTTTAGATTTATGGGAAAATTTCAAACAATTTTTTAATAATGAGTTCTAAGAGCTCAAAAAAAAAAAAGATTAAAAAATTTTTCCAATTATTTCCTAAAATAAAAAAAAAAGGGTTTAAAAGTTCTGAAAGCAACATCGTGCCAAAATATATAATTTTAGAACAAATTTTAGTAAATTTAAGACTTATTTAGAAGTTTTTAAACGATTAAAAAACAATGAAAATTTATAAGATATTTTAGGACTTTTTTTTTAAATTCAGGATAATGATATAAATTGTTTAGAATCCCCAAAAATGTCTTTTAGATTTTTTAATTTGAAAAATAACCTTTAGGAGAACATTCAAAAAAGATTTTGAAACATCAAATATTTCTTTAAATTTCGAGATAGAGTAGAAGATTTTAAAGCAAAATGTTTTAATTTGGTGACATTAAAAAATAAAAAATAAATTAAACCACAAAATTTTATAAATATTGCAAAGATTTAAGGAGAATAAAGAAGCTTTTTAAACTGCAGAAGATTTTAAAAAATGCAGATTTATGTGAAATTTTTGAAACAAAAATAAAGCCAGACGTTAAAAACGCAAACGTCTCTTAATTAAAAAATTTTTTAAATAAAATTAATTAAAATTTAAGAATTTAAGAAAGTATTGTGTAGATATTTAATTTTAAAAGGGCTCGAACTTTTCCTATTATTTTGTAAAATACCGTAAAATATTTATTATTTTTAATCTAGATTTTTTGAAGGCGAATCTGAAATATTTAAAAATCTTTCATAATTTTCTTCAAATTCGTAAGAAATTTTTGAAGATTTTGAGGTAAATTTTTTACATTTAAAATGATTTTTCAAAATTTCAAGAAAAATGTGATTCATTGAAAAATATTTTTAAGAATTCAAGAGGCTTTGTATAGATTTAAAATATTTTAAACCTTGGAAGCAATTCCTAAAATTTATGGAATACATATTTATTATTTCTTCTGAAATTATAAAAGACCTAAATATCTTTTGAAAAGGGTAAAATTTTTTAAATAATTTGTATAATACTGTTAAATGAAAAATATATTTTTTAAATATTCTACATTCTTTTTTGGACACATCTTAAATATTTAAAAATCTTTTTTAATTTTCTTCAAATTCGTAAGAAATTTTTGAAGATTTTGAGGTAAATTTTTTACATTTAAAATGATTTTTCAAAATTTCAAGAAAAATGGGATTCATTGAAAAATATTTTTAAGAATTCAAGAGGCTTTGTATAGATTTAAAATATTTTAAACCTTGGAAGCAATTCCTAAAATTTATGGAATACATATTTATTATTTCTTCTGAAATTATAAAAGACCTAAATATCTTTTGAAAAGGGTAAAATTTTTTAAATAATTTGTAAAATACTGTAAAATGAAAAATATATTTTTTAAATATTCTACATTCTTTTTTGGACACATCTTAAATATTTAAAAATCTTTTATAATTTTCTTCAAATTCGTAAGAAATTTTTGAAAATTTTCAGGTAAATTTTTTACATTTAAAATGATTTTTCAAAATTTCAAGAAAAATGGGATTCATTGAAAAATATTTTTAGGAATTCAAGAGGCTTTGCATAGATTAAAAATATTTTAAACCTTGGAAGCAATTCCTAAAATTTATGGAATACATATTTATTATTTCTTCTGAAATTATAAAAGATCTAAATATCTTTTGCAAAAGGCTACAATTTTTCTGATAATGTTTAAAAATCTGTAAAATAAAAAATTTATTTTTTAAATCTTCTACATTCTTTTTTGACACATCTGAAATATTTTTAAATCTTGCCTAATTGTTAAAGCGTCTATTAAATCTTTTAAACTAATAAAGAAAAAATTTTACATCTTAAATTTTTATTAGAAAATTGAGTTAATGATAAAAATAAGTATAAAAGTGAGCGCACATAATAATCTAGTATATATTAATGGAAATATCTTTGCAATATTTTTCAACAATAATATATAAGACATGTTGCCATTAAAATATTTTTTAATCCATTTGAATTACAAGAAAATATTTAAAATTGATATATTGCTCTTTATTTTACAATAAAATGAAGTTGCGATATATAAATTAACAGAAAAAAATAGTTAAAAGTAAGTGGGTTTATTACCTACATAGCAAAATATGATTTTAATTAAAAATTGAATTTAAATTAAATAATTGATCAATTTCCAATTCTTAATTTTAATTTTATTGTCAAAGAAAGAGCAAAATATAATAACTCGAACAAAATAACGAGATCATAATTTAACAAATCTAACGCAACTTAAGAAAATTCTATTTATTAAGATTTAACGAAGTTTTCATTTTTCTACGAAGCAAGCAATCGCACCCGAACGACCGGCATCCAGTGTCACTCTTGGTTTTCAGCCCCTCCTCTCTAATTGACTTTGAAGTTTCTAAAAATTGAAAAAATAATCTCGCTATTTTGTTCGGCCCATTATATTTTGCTCTTTCTTTCGACAATAAAATTAAAACTAAGAATTGGAAATTGATCAATTATTTAATTTAAATTGAATTTTAAATCAATATCATTTTTTGCTAAGTAGGTAATAAACCCACTTGCTTTTAACTATTTTTTCTGATTACCAACTATTACTATTCAAGAAGAAAATAGATTATTTTAAAATGTTTTGGGAAAAAATAAATTTTTAAATAATTTATATTTATTTAAACAATTAAACATTGTTAAAAACGTAATGGAAAATATTCTAATTTTCCAGTGGTAATTATTTGTATGAAAATGACGAGAGAAATTGCTAACAATTGAAAGTAATACGTAAAAAATTTTATTTATTTATTTAATGTGAGCATAGCTCGCGCGACTTTCAAACGAGAAATAATTTTTTATTTTCGATTACAAAATACAACAACAAAAAAGATCTTTTCGGGAAAAAGCGAACTGATTAAGTTTAAAAAACTGACTTGCAAAAAAAGAATTTCTTTTAAACCTGAAAAGTTGAATTTTTAACAATAAAAATGTGCATTTTCAACCAACAAATATCAATTTTATACCAATTAGTGGAATTTTCTCCCATAATATTTAAATGTTTAATTCTTTTAAGTTAAAAATATGAATTTTC
>NC_046666.1:2042045-2044625 GCF_010883055.1 Belonocnema kinseyi | reverse complement strand
GTTAAAATTCATCTTTTTGTCTTTAAAAGTTTAATTTTTGCTAAATTATTGGATTTTGTAGTTTGCATAATAAACTATTTTGTTAAAAATTCTCTTTTTTGGGTTGAAATTCGTTGTTTCTTTGTCAGTTTTTTAAACTTAATTTATAATTTGTGTTAAAAAATCATCTTTTTCACTTGATAATTCAACTGTCTGGTTAAAATTTATCTTTATTAGTGTAAAATTCAATTATTTGTTTGAAAATTCGTCTTTTTGATGGAAAATTAGTCGTCTTGGTAGAAAATTAATCTTTTTGTATTAAAATTGAACTATTTCAGTTAAAAATTAATCTTCTTTATTGAAAACTCAACTATTTCAATTAAAGATTTGTAAGTTTAATTGAAAATTCATATTTTTAACTTAAAAGAATTAAACATTTAAATAGTATGGAAGAAAATTCCACTAATTGGTATAACATTTATATTTCTTGGTTTAAAATGCACTTTTTTTGTTAAAATTCTCTTTTTTGGATTGAAATTCGTTGTTTTTTTGTCAGTTTTTTAAACTTAATTTATAATTTGTGTTAAAAAATCATCTTTTTCACTTGATAATTCAACTGTCTGATTAAAATTTATCTTTATTAGTGTAAAATTCAATTATTTGTTTGAAAATTGGTCGTCTTGGTAGAAAGTTAATCTTTTTGTATTAAAATTGAACTATTTCAGTTAAAAATTAATCATTGTTGTTAAAAATTAATCTTCTTTATTGAAAATTCAACTATTTCAATTAAAGATTTGTCATTTTAATTGAAAATTCATATTTTTAACTTAAAATAATTGAACATTTAAATATTATGGAAGAAAATTCCACTAATTGGTATAAAATTGATATTTGTTGGTTGAAAATGCACATTTTTATTGTTAAAAATTCAACTTTTCAGGTTTAAAAGTTTAATTTTTGCTAAATCATTGGATTTTGTAGTTTGCATTATGAACTATTTTGTTACTAATTCTTCTTTTTGGGCTGAAATTCGATTTTTTTTAAGTTAATTTTTTAAACTTAATACTTGACTACTGCATTTTCTTTTGCATGAATGATTTGCTTGAAAAATCATGTATTTGTTGAAAATTCGTCTTTTTGGATTAAAAATTATATTCTTTTTTGTTGTGTGATTGAAAATTTATCATTATTAGTTAAAAGTTCATTTTTAGGACGATAATTCTCCTTTTGGGCTTAAGTGTCAAATTTTTTCTAAATCATTCATTTTTTAGATTGAAAAATCAACTTTTCTCAAAAATTTGGTATTCTTTATTTAAAAATCCGTTTTCTTGTTTTATTATTTTGTATTTATTTATTTTTTTTTTTACAATAAAATTTTTTAACTAAATAACTATTTTGTTAGAAATTCGTCTTTTTGGTTTGAAAATTAAATTCTTTGTCGTTGCGCTAAACATCAAAATTTTTAACTAATTATATAACTATTTTATTTTTTGTTGAAAATGTATCTTTTTAGTGAAAAGCTCAATTATTTGGCTAACAATTTGTTGAAAATTTATATTTTTATTAAAGATTTAATCTTCTCGGTTGAAAATTCATGTATTTTTTGAAAATTTGACTTTTTGGTAGAAAATTTATATTTCTTGGTTGAAAATGCATTTTTTTGTTGTTAAAAATTCATCTTTTCGCGTTTAAAAGCTTAATTTTTGCCAAATCATTGCATTTTTTAATTTGCATAATTAACTATTTTATTAAAAATTCTTCTTTTTGGACTGTAATTCGTTTTTTTTTTTTGAGTCAATTTTTTAAACCTAATACTTGACTATTAAATTTGTAGTTTTATCCACTATTTGATCGAAAATTTATTTTCTTGTTCAAAATTCGTCGTTTCTGGTACAAAATTAATCTATTTTGTTAAAAATGTATCTTTTAATGTTGAAAATTTCATCTGTGATTGAAAATTTATCATTATTGGTTAAAAATTTATTTTGAGGTGGATAATTTATTTTTTAGATTGAAAAATCGACTTTTATTAAAAAATTATCTTCTGTTTAAAATCCATTTTCTTTTTTTTTTATTATTTTTTTTTATTGAAAGGAAATTTTTTTAGCTCAATAACTATCTATTTTGTTAGAAATTCTTCTTTTGAGTTTAAAAATTAGAATTCGTGTTATTGCGTTGAAAATCAAGTTTTTTAAACTAAATATGTAACTTGCATTTTTTATTGAAAGTTGATCTTTTTTAGTCGAAAGCTCAGCTATTTGGCTGAAAATTGATGTATTTGTTGAAAATTTATTTTTTGGTAGAGCATTAAACTTTTTTTAAACATTCATGTATTTCTTGAAAATTTGTCTTCTTGGTCGAAATTAATATTTTTGGTTGAATATTTAGTTTTTTGAATAGAAAATTCAAATATTATGGCAGAAAATTCAACTAATTGGTATAACATTTATATTTCTTGGTTGAAAATGCATTTTTTTGTTGTTAAAAATTCATCTTTTCGTGTTTAAAAGTTTAATTTTTGCTAAATTATTGGATTTTGTAGTTTGCATAATAAACTATTTTGTTAAAAATTCTCTTTTTTGGGTTGAAATTCGTTGTTTT